>NC_087109.1:10642631-10953947 GCF_963855985.1 Ostrinia nubilalis
TTTGTAATAAAATAATAAAAGGTAGGCTTGTTGCTACATGTATTAAAAGCTGTATGTTTATTTAAAAAGATAAATAAAAATTATACTAAATCACAAAGATGAAAGAAAGTTCTGTAAACATTCATGTTACAAAAGGTTACACAAACTTCACTGATGACTAAAACTAATAAATTACCATAAAACCAGAATCCTATCACGATCGCCGAAAAATTCGCTTGGAACGCCGAAAATTCGTTCAAATCGCCGACACGTGACATCACCTTGATGGATGCGTCGAAATAGAAATTGAGTCAGTAGTCCCATCACTTTTAAAGAAATAATAATTCATTCATTACTCAATTGATGTACTTTTTATGAGCTGTTAAAATGCGATTCTCCCTTAATTTTTTTTTGGAAAAGTCAATGTAACTATGTCACTTTTAATTAATATTGTTGTCAAAGCTACTAAATATTTTACGGTTATTTGAGAGCTGATTGATTTCAGGGCTATAGTTACGTTCTCTAAGAAAAGTTTTGTATTGAATTGGGTACTTAGTGGTGTCCAATTTTAAGAACTCGATCCAATTTCAGGGGTTATTATCTCGCGTAATAGTGGGAATATACCTAAAGAAGAAAAAAAATTCACATACTTACAATTTAATAGTCCCGTTACCCCTCGTACTAAACTTAATAGTATTATATGCTTGTGTTACCACAATAGTTACCACCATAGTAACATGAGTTCACCGCAATAGTTGAGCGGCGTCGAGAGCCGAACCATCGGCCATTCCGCGGATTCTTCGACTTCGACACCTTCACTATTATTCGGCTACTGTCACAGCAATAATTCTGGCAGTGAGCCTACCATGCTTACTTCTATTGTGATCGCGTACAGTCAGCAAATATCGTCAATTTGCAGCGCCCTATCCATTTAACGTCATTGTTGGTGCCGTCAGCAAAAAATGGAGTCTGAGTGAATTGAAGTGTAGTTTTAAAGTGACGTAGAGGATTTTAGGACACGACCATGACATGTGTGTGTATTGTATACAAAATCGATAAAAAGAGAGCGGATTTTCTAAAAAAATTCGTTATTTAATAATTAACTTTTTAAAAAAATAAAACCGACTTCAAATGCGTGAACACAAAAAAAAACTAAAAATTGAAATTATTGGGTATAAAAAAGTTCATCCCCAATTTTCCACCCTTGGGGGTGAAATATTTTCTTCAAATTCGCATGAAACCACCCTTTTGATAATACCTATTCAACAAAAAAATAATCGTTCAAATTGATTTATAATCGGCGGAGATATTGCGTATAAAAAGTTCATCCCCAATTTTCCACCCTTGGGGGTTGGTTTTTCTATTATTAAATTTAAATGGGACCACCCTTGAGGTATTACCTATACGCAGAAAAAAGATTTGTTAAAATCGGTTCATAATTGGCGGAGTTATCGCGTAACAAACATAGAAAAAAAAAAAAAAAAACATACGGGTCGAATTGAAAACCTCCTCCTTTTTTGAAGTCGGTTGAAAAGTACCTACATTATTCTCGATTCGTATACGGCCTATCCGTAAAAAATCGCACGTATTCACAAACATTACTATGAGGTCTCACAGTGCGCGTGGACGCACAGGGTGACACAAGAACCAATCACAGAGCTCTATTCAACGTTGTGCGTTCGATTTGCTGCTCCACTTAAGCAAGCATCGTTTATGAATACGGATAGTCTTTGGGTTACTTGTAATTTATTGTTGTTGGCCCGATTTCCACCTTAAGCAGTTCGATATTTTTCTAATTATTAATTAATTTCATTTGAGATGCAACTCTTAACGCTAAAATATTTTAATAACTTTGAAAGCAAACACGGGCAAAAAATACGAACATAAGCTAGTTTTAGTGTAAGAAAAAATCAAGTTTCAAACATCAAACTACTGAACGCGAATCAATAGTTTTTCGCTTATACCTTCATTTGGTAGAGCTTAAATTGTTGCCCTTACACTTAAAATAATGTTCAACAAAATTATAATCATTTTTCTTTATACGGGCATATTTTTTCCTTTCATAAGTCGTCCAATATTAAGAAAAATCTCAACTCTTCTACTTGATCTCACATCACGCGCTCAAGTCGTGTATTTCCATAAATTGATCAGCGGATATTGAGCGTTGCTGAGCAAATGTTTATGTACGAGGTTTTGGGGATCCTCAGGCATTAATATACATGCAAAAAACGACTGCCATTAGTGTCTTTTTCCTGTAATGAGAATTTCGGTACGCGTTTGGATCTGAGGGCTTACGCCCGTATTCACAAACATTACTATGAGGTCTCACAGTGCTCGTGGACGCACAGGGTCACACACGAACTAATCACAGAGCTCTATTCAACGCTTTGCGTTCGATTTGCTACTTTACTTAAGCAAGCATCGTTTGTGAATACGGGCGTTACTGTGTTTACATCAAACGTCATCACTAGTGAGCGCGTAAAAATGACATTAATGTATGACGGATTGTATAGCGCCCCTAGCGGAAACTTTTAAGAACTAAAATTTTCTTAATATTACATTTTTTTAACGTGCTCACTAGTGAGGACGTTTGATATAAACTCACACTAAGACACACACCGTTGATGTTTAGTTGGCCGATAGTTGTGTCCGATTTTAAATTGTATGAAGAATCGGCCAAATCGAATCGGCGTAGTGTGCCCACTCCCATACATGCCCATACTGATCAACTGCCCGACTAAACTATCGGCCGACGAAAAATCAACGGTGTGCGCCTACTCTAAGCCCTCTGGTTCGCGTGCGTGTAAAATCACGCTGCTGGTTGCACGGAGGACAAGATTTCGTATTGTGTGCCCGCAGCCAAACTGCGTTCCGCGTGCGTGTAGCCCGCGTGATAGGAGAAACATTGTATGAAATAATGAAATGCGAACTAATTCCGAATCACAGGAAAAAGGCACTTAGATGTATTTTGCGATTGATGTCATACGTACCTACACAGTACCAGTGCCTAATTTGTAACTTATTTATTAAATATTTTAGGTTCTCATTATAAGTGAAATGTAAAATTTCTTATGAGAATAAAGTTCTTTAAACCTGACTATTCCCTCCCACCTCTCGTTCCCACCACTGCAACTCCTGTGTAGCCAGGATCTACAGCTTAACCGACATAAAAACCCAACCAATGAAGGTCAAGTTTGTCCCGGGGGAAAGTTAAACTGTCATTGGACCCGCAACGAAATTAATCAGAAGAACATAGGAGTTGGAAATGTTGGTTGATGTCATATGAAATAAGGCCCTTACCTAGGTGTTGTAGGTCTTATACCTACACATTAATAATGTAGGTTTCAGCCACTGACGAGATGAAATACCCAAGATTGTAGATACAGCCTTCACGGGCGTAGAGCCTCATAAAATATGCTCCTCTGTTCTCTCGCAATTGTCTAAATAAATGTCTAACTTAGGCAGTCATATCTCATTCAGCAAGGCTGTATATTATGACCTATCTACCTAAAGGTTCAGCCAAACCAACGCGTGCAGCCGGCGTGCACGATGGCGATGGCGACCAGACAGCGTGTATGAATTTGTAACGATAAGTTCACATCGCGTCCTGTCAATGGTCGCGGCGATCTATGCAGCGTCTGCAGGCAGCGATCAGCGATCATCGTCGCGCCATTTGTCGCTTTGACGTTTCTGTTTTTTAAAATCGGAGATGTAATAAAGCCTAGATAAATAGTAAGTAGAATCTGTTAAAAAGGTTTTACATAATTAAAAATGAATTAATCATAACATGCCACTAGTCTGATCTACTTGAATAAAAAAAGGTTAATAATAATAAAGTTAGGCCGACAGACGCCGGCTGCACGCGTTGGTTCGACTGAACCTTAAATCTTACACGAATATTATCTCTACGGAACCTCGACTAGGTTAGTCTAATTCCAGCTTCTCCCATATGATTCCGTAGATTTAATAAACAAGCGAGCATATACTAGGCAGTAAACAGTCTGTATTAATATTGGTAAAGAAGAATGATCCGAGGTAAACACGGTCGAATTTGAGGTTGTATTGAAAGAAAGAAGAAAGAATTCCGTATTGGAGTCAACTCCATGGCTTACACCAGTGATACTTAGCGAGTATTTTAGATTTAAATTTTGCTTTAAAAGACAGTGACGCGACCATGTTTTTGGTAAGGCTAAACCCAAAAATAAATTAGGCGGGACTTAATCCCTTTAATTTTCACTAGCAACTCCTAACACGTCTTCTTTTCTTCACATGGGTTGTAACAATTGAGGATACAACACTGGTATCAGACTTCCTGAACCGCCATAGGCACCTGACTTGGCTCAGTCCAATTGCTGAACGTGCCCTTTGAATCACAAATTTATTCTTATTGCACAGACAGGTTGAAGGAAATCTACAATGACTTTAAATAATACACAACGAAGTGATTTTACATCTAGGAATGAAGTATTGGAGAGCCTAGAATATTTACAGAACCTACCAAAGAACAAGGGATCTCGAAACTATACAAAGAGACACCGATTCCGTACATTTAGTGTTTAGGTTCTGTCCTTGACATGATTCCTATTTCCAAACTACAAGTCCTAGATTCGCAATCTCTACTTTCTTATACAATGGACATGGCGCACAATTTTTGTTGAAGATGCCTAAAAAAACTACAAAAAATTAGAATGAATACTGTATTTTTACTTTTTTGATATCTTTAAAAATGACTGAAATATTCAAGCTCAAAGTGCGCTCTTCCGCTAGGAGCGATTTTCCGCGCGGATTTTGAAAATGTGACGTAGTAACATGAAAAGCTGCATGTAAGATATTATCTGTGTACAATGGTTAGAATGGTTAGTAGGGGAGCCGAAGCGGGGATTTCGGAACTTACTAAAGAGTGGCAGACTAACATACAAGGAAATACTTTGTACCTGGTTGATTACCTCTAAGTATGAATTTTTGATATAAAACGGCATTAGTTCTTATGCCTCTCACCCAAAATATACCTCAATTAAGCCCAAATTTGAGACAGCAGCCATACTTTGAGTGACGATGGAAACTAGCCTAGATGGAGGACACATGAAATTGAACTTCTGCTTCTTCATTGATAAAGACTTATCATTTACCATACCTTATCATTTTGTATTCCATTTTCAAGTCACTTTTTTTTCGCTTACTGTAAAACAAAACGTGGGATTTTTTGAAATATTGGAAACTCAAAACTAAGGTACATGGTAGCAATCCCGTCAGTAATAATAATAGGAAAATGTCTTGAAAAATAAGTTAATCGTATATTACTTTATGTAACAAATTTTATTATTTATCATACTTATATCTAATCACTTCATTCAGAACTATAAAACGATTCCAAGGATTCCACTTTTCTTCAATAGATGATCAAGATAAAGAGGTATTTATTATAAATTGCTCTTCCACCTTTTCAATTATTCTATCTTACATCTTACTTGATGAAATCTTTTTATTTTATTTATTTATTTAACATTTTCACCATTCCTCTGCACCAATTTGTGAGGTACACCTAAAACCCCCGATAAAGCAGCTATTATAAGAATAATATTTAAAAAACCCTTCTGACGCAGTTAGGTAATAAACTAAATGTATCCAATTTCACTCCAACTTACTGTCAACTCAACGACGCGCTTTAAAATCAAAGATTGACTTTGAATTATGCCTTATTTTACAATACACATTGAAAACAATATGACTTGCTTGAGCTTTTTCGACTTTTTCACAAAAATAACAAATAGGCATGAAGAGATTACAAAATTTCTGCAGCGACTGACAGTTCACTTGATTTACTTTGACAGGTGACAATAAATCCATAGACATTTGCCATATGAAAGACACACTTTTCCAATATTTTTGTTTGCCATGAGATTCTGGTACACCTATACCTATCATTTAATGAAAAGATAAACTAATTTTTTTCAGCACAACGAAAATCAGCTTTGGCGCGTAGCAATGCAACGTGACAACTGCAGTTCGGACTTCTTTATGCGTCCACTACACATACATACAACAAAATTCGAACTATCGCACATTTTTTCTTTTTAATTCTAATTCAGTAAAAAATGTTTTTGAAACCTTCATTCAAAATTCAAAAGTTATTATCATATGACAGAACTTATGACCAGACTATGTACATTGAATAAAATATTTTTCTTTTCAACCGACTTCAAAAAAGGAGGAGGTTCTCAATTCGACCCGTATGTTTTTTTTTTTTTTTTTTTTCTATGTTTGTTACGCGATAACTCCGCCAATTATGAACCGATTTGAACAAATCTTTTTTCGGCGTATAGGTAATACCTCAAGGGTGGTCCCATTTAAATTTAATAATAGAAAAAACAACCCCCAAGGGTGGAAAATTGGGGATGAACTTTTTTATACGCAATATCTCCGCCGATTATAAATCAATTTGAACGATTATTTTTTTGTTGAATAGGTATTATCAAAAGGGAGGTTTCATGCGAATTTGAAGAAAATATTTCACCCCCAAGGGTGGAAAATTGGGGATGAACTTTTTTATACGCAAAATTTTTAATTTTTAGTTTTTTTTTGTGTTCACGCATTTGAAGTCGGTTTTATTTTTTTTAAAAGTTATTATCATCAAGCTTAGCAGTCTAATAAGTTACTATGACACTCGAGTTAATCCACATTCAGCACCATAGCCTCCCCTTCTACAAGGCCCTCTACAAATGTCAAAACGTCACTTAACCCTTTTAGCACCAGTTCTTTTGTTTTTGAGAAGATGTACCCAAATTTTTATATCAATTAAATTATAGTCCGGTCGTCTGGTTTGGACAAATTAACTTGGTTACCTGGAAAGTGTTCCGGGAGTTTTGAAAATTGGTGATTAAAATAGATTTTGCTATGCTCTCTGTTAGTCTGTTAGTTAAGTGTGATTGCCGCGGTCGTTGCGAAATTGGAAAAATGCTGCCTTAGAGAAGATTTTTGATAGTTACATTCTTTCCTATTTCGTCGTTACAGCCAAATGACGTTCACTGCTGGACAAAGGCGAGAATCCTTTGGGTTTTCCATAGGTTTTTCATAATGAACAGTCCTGCGCTGCCCGCATTCAGGTTCTTCCCGCGACCTTTACCAGATCGTCGGTCCACCTAGTAGGAGGCCTGCCCACGCTACGTCTTCCAGCCGTGGTCGCCACTCAAGAAATTTTCTGCCCCAATGGCCATCGTCTCTACGAGCTATGTGTCCCGCCCACTGCCACTTGATTTTAGCAATTCTGCGTGCTATGTCGGTCACTTTGGTTCTCCTGCGGATCTCCTCATTTCTGATTCGATCACGCAGGGAAACCCCGAGCATAGCCCGCTCCATCACCCTTTGGGTGACCTTGAGCCTTCTTATGAGGCCCATAGTAAGCGACCACGTTTCAGAACCTTAAACTTTCCTATTTATTTCACGACTAGCTTTTGCCTGCGGCTTCACCCGCGTGCAATTTAGTGTCACAGATCGGCATAAATTATAGCCTATATGTTAATCTGGGTTACAAACAATAATATTGTACAGTTTCAACAAAATCTGTTGAGTACTTTTTGCGTGAAAGAGTAACAAACCTGAGACACAGGTATCAACCCACCAACATTCTTACTTTTTGTTTTTCCTGATTGTTTGTTATCATAATATTATCTGTTATGTTGGTGAGAAATAAACATTACTTTACTTTATTTTAAACTTACAGATATCCAAACTTTCGCATTTACCTATAATATTAGTAGGATACAATTATGTAATGTAGAAACAAACATGACAAAAAAAATGTTTACTTCAGCAATGCGAATTTTTTTATACTTCAGCATATTTAGGACACCCGGCAGCGTGTCCTGCCATGATCAAAGAAAAAAGAACTCTCAATTTAGCAGGTACATTAATTTGACTGTTTCACAACTCTAAATCTATTTAACTTACATTACATGAAATTTATCACATTCATCAAAGCTTCTTAGCTTGTCTATGTCCCAAAAATTATAAAATGAAAAAAGTAGTCGTCAAAAACCTTTTTTAAGGCGGATTTTTTTCAATAAGGCGGGCGCGCGCGCGGCTATAAACGAGGTCACAAAATTCGGAAAGAACATAGCGAAATCTATTTATTCACCAATTTTCAAAAATTCCGGAAAACTTTGGGGGCGTCCATAAATTGCGTGAGACAATTTTGGCCATTTTTCAACCCCCCCGCCCCCCTTGGTGAGATTTTGCCTGACCCCCTCCCCCACCCCCCTAATCTCACGTGATATTTAATAAAATGCCTATTTTGCAATGTCTATGCTTCGAGTCAATTAGATTTATATGAAAAAATCAGTAACCCAGTGTCATGCCACGCGCAGTGCAGGGTTCCGTAGCTTCCCGTCGTTTAGTAAGACAAGCAATTGCTTCAACCTAGGACCAGTTTTTTGATTCATAGTTAAAATAACAAATTGTTAAATTTTGCTACTAATGGTTAAATATTAATAAAATGTAAACTAATAGTTAAAAAATGTAAATGTAAACTAATAGTTAAAAAATGTAAATGTAAACTAATAGTTAAAAAATGTAAATGTAAACTAATAGTTAAAAAACGCCTACAAAAAGGTAAAATAAAGTTTAAAAAAAAAAAATTTAGGGTAGCTCCCCTGCATGTAAAGTGGGGATGAATTTTTTCAAGGAAAACTATAACGGTTAAGATACATTACTTAGTTTAAGAGAATAATAGTTATTTGACTCATGTATTATACAATTTCTTAACCAGTAAAAATTCCTTAGAAGAAAATAATATGAAAAGTGACTTTAGATGAAGTAATTGCTTCTTCTTGATTCTGAAATATATTGTGGTAACGACAGACAACTACGGAACCCTACACTGCGCGTGGCACATTTATTCTGCATCTCTAGTGTTCACAAATGCAGATGGAGGCATTTTTAGTTTAATTTGATTAGACGGTTTAGAATAAATTGTCATTATCATCATAAAAAAATCATTTTTTTTTTACTTCAATAACCCAGTTTTTTGGCAATTTTACTCTATTTCTTGCGGGAAAAATTACGTGATATTTTCCGAGACCCCCCCTCTCCCCCACGTGAGATTTAGTGAGGTTTTCGTTGACCCCCTCCCCCCCTAAAAGTCTCACGTAATTTATGGACGCCCCCTTTCCAAGTAAAATTAACAAATAACTGGACTATTTACTCGTTATTGAGCACAGAGACACAAACTTGGTTATTTTTCCAGAAAATTTATATTTAAGTGCATAAATGTAAAAATGGCTTCATATTGCACAAAATTGGCAATAGGTGGCATAATAATGGTTACTTTTTTAGCGCCTAGTTTGAAATGTGATTGAACGATGGCAACTAACAACAGTTGTCAGTTAGGTAAAATTTTATTTTAGTTGGAAAAAGACAAAAAGTGGTAAATGGGTTAACGTGCGGGGGCTGCAAAATCATGTTGTGACGTCACGCGCGAATATTGGAAATTTTTGAAAATTTTAAAAAGTCCGTAAACTTCTCGAGGCTCTATCTTCGGTAATACTGGATGGATTGAGGTGAAATAAAAACTAGTGTAATGTGTGTGATCTAAACTTTAAATTAAGTCATAATTTAACTTAATATTACAACTTATGCGTGTTGTCCATTACAAGTACACAATCAATCGACTGTTAATCTTCATAAGCCCGCAATGGAATCAAACCCAATCCAGTCGAGCACTGCATTGATGACAATTTGTATTCTGTTCCTTTGCTCGTTATCCCGATTCAATCCGACCTCCTACGCACAAAAGTTGGTCCAAGATGTAAGTAAAAGCGGCAAAAGCTGGACCCTAGAAAATGCTCGCTTAAAAGCTTAAGAATTACAGTTTATTATCAGGTCACTAAGAGACTTTTTACATTGGCAATTTTACTTCTAATCACATCTTACTATCCGGCTCGAAGGACCAGTGTCCTATACAGCATAGATAAACATAGTATAATATGAAGTATGTGTAATCTAGTATACGGAACTATTCCCACCTCTCGTTCCTTCCTCTGTTACCCCTGTCAGGATCTTAACCGTACCACCAACAAAACCCAACCAGGAAAGTTGTTTTTTTTTTCGGGGGAATTTCATTGGACCCGCAATGAAATTGATCAGAAGAACATAGGAGGAGTTCAAAGTTAAGGATCGAATCCCTCCAGTGTAAATCTAATCTTACTACAATCTAGGTGACTGTGGTGTAATTCAGAATCTTTTTAGTATCTCTTGATCTTCAAAATTGAGAATGTTACTAGGTATGCAAAATCACTTGAAACCTATGTTACAGTTAGGCTTTTACATTTACAAATACATTAGTTTTTATTTCATTCAAAAATACCCAGTAGTTATGATTTTATAGGCATTCAAAGTTCGCTTAAATATTGAGTCCCGCCGACGGTCACGTGACCCCGCATGACGTACATTCACAGCGTCCGCTCACTAGAAAACGGATATAAACATACTTAAATACATATTTTTTTGTAAATACAAACTTATTATACATATTAACACCCAGACCCATCACAGAAATTAAAATTGAACCAAACCCAAACTTGATGCGATTGTGTCGTTTTATTGCGAATTACCTTCCAGCTCCATCATTAGACCCTGATTACTATAAAGAATTAAAGTACTCATCAATACAAAACGAACGAGCCCAAACTCGATGGATTTAAGTCGTTTTATTATAGAGTTCCTATGGCCACCTTCCAGCTCCATCATCAGATCAGCTCCATGTCATCATAATATTGCATGGTCATCCAATCACATGTGTTTGCGAAATTTCAGCTTAATCGGTTGCCTGGAAGTGGGTCTTAATTCAGCTTGCAAGATTCCACCCATACAAATATGAGCCAGTCACTGTAATATGACGTCACGCGCATAAAATGGCGGGCCGGCCGCCGCCCGCACTTTTAAAATTCAATATCTTGGAAACTAATTGACGTATCGAAATAATTCTTTCACGAGTATTTTTTATTTTTAACAGAGAATACAGAAAGCTAAAAAACAAAATTAGTGAACATTCTTCATTGTACCAAACACAGAATGATTGCAAATAGATTACAGGTTCGATGCCTGACCTTTCAGAGCTAATAGCGACGGCGATTGTTGATCGTTTTTTTCCTCCCTTTAAAGTTCATTATGGAAGACCTTGCATTGATCTTAGCACCCTTTGACGATTTGCTTATAAGTTTTACGACCTTATTTAGTTCTTGGTTAAAGGTCATCTACAAGGTTAAATACATTATAAGTTGCCACAGAAAACATACTTGTAAGTAAGGTTTAAAGTGTTATCCAATTCATTTTTGCGTTCTAAATAAGAACTTTTTCATAAATTGAGACAACAATATCCTATAGGATAAGTACGTAAACATTTTGATAAATCGATCATCTATGAATATTTTTACGTTAATCACGAAAACGGATTTAGGACATACTGATTTTAAAGATTTCATTTAAGCTACAAATACTCTAGCGGCGTTATTTTTCTAATTCTAGCTAAAGGCAGGTATTTGACCGTAATCCCACCTGATGTTAAGTGTAGACTCAGTTTAGGGAGGTACCTGCCCAGTAAGTGCCTGTTTACCCTCGCCTCGAAGAGGCCTAGATGATCGATCAGATCATAGTGTATGATCATCCAAATCCTTGAAATATAAATGAGACTATAAACTCATGAAAATTGATAAAAAATCTGCATTTGCATAGGTAACTAGGTACTCAAACAACTTATGAAAACACCCTCCAGCATCAGAAAAATATCGGGCGCAACGCAAAACTCATCGGGGCCTTATCAATATTCGGGGCCCGGACGCCGTAACATTAAAGCATCCCCCTTTTTTAGGGAACGCGTAGGTGGGATAGATGAGCCTACTTATTGAATGCTACGAGCATTGATTTGAAGTATTTATGGATGTTATTTTCGTAGGAATTGATTTTTTCATTCCAAAGACAATTAATTGCCAGTTGTGTCTTTAGTTAATCAGGATGGTTTTATTAAACTGCTTTCATTAATTATTTCGTGTATTGTTAATTACACATACATTTTGCACTTTATTATACAGTCATCCACTAGACGGCTATTATGTACTTATCGGCTTATTGCTATTTTTTGCCAATATTGGCAATGGCATTCGCTGCCTGCTGCTGTCTTTCCCGAATACTATAGTTCGGACCTTTTTTAAGGCGAGAGTGAATAGGCACTTACAGGACAGATAATGTATCATCCTAGACTGCATCTCACTTAACATCAGGTGCGATTGCGGTCAAATACCTGCCTTGTTCTGCATAAAGAAAATGCCTTTAGCATTCAATTTATTTTTTTGACCATCCCTTTTTTTGTGGCGTATTTTTTAGGCTGTTCTACCGCGTCTATGCCAGTATTTTGCATGTAGATCAAGCTTGGAACATTTGTATTCAGTTACGGATGAAACTCGGGTCGGACGTGTTAATTCGAGAAATCGGAAAAGCTGGGATTGGTTTGGTAATATTGCTGATGGGTGCTGAGTTGTCTTGGCCTTGTTGATAAATAAGTAAATAAGCTTTATGGGATATAATATCAGTTAAGTGTTGTAAGATGGTTTTTAGCGTCAAGGTGGCAGATTGAATCAAAAATTAATAAATAATGAGTTTGCCTGGTGGCCGGGGCACATAACCGCAGAGCTGATGGCCACTGGGGCAGAAAAGTTCTCGAGTGGCAACCACGGGCCAGAAGTCGTTGTTTGGACAGGCCTCCCACTATGTGGACCGACTGTCTGGTGAAGGTCGCGGAAAGTGCCTGGATGCGGGCAGCGCAGGACCGCTCGTTGTGAAAATCCTTGGGGGAGGCCTTTGTCCAGCAGTGGACGTCATTTGGCTGAAACAAACGATGACAATATTAGTTAGATGCCTAGTTGGTCTCAACACTTTTAAGGAAATGTAATTTTGTTATTTTCAAGAATTGATTAGAAAATTGAGACGTATGCGATACCTATGAATTCGAACACTTCCAGAATCCGTCCCCTAAAACGTAAAAAAGTTAAAATTAATTTCAAACAATTTTCTTTTCTGCTCAACCCAAAGGTAAACTGGTTGAGAATGTTTTAGTGCATTAAGTTCGCCTTATGTACAAATTTATTTTGGCATTAAAATTTAAATAAATAAATAAATAAATAAAATGCACATTTCTTTGACAATTTTATTCTCTTCAAAAACATAATCATGAGCACACAAATGTGCACCTAAATTGGGGTAATTTACGTTTCCTTTTACATCGCGGCCCGCAGTGAATCATAAAGGAACCCTAATTTCAATTGTGTTTTTTATTTAGTGGAAAATCTTTCTTTCACTTCGCGTCGTTCAGTTGAATAAGGTTTTTATGTTAAAGGCCTTTTTATTGGGTACCAAATTTAAGATCTCTATGAAATTCGTTCTACTTATTAATGCCTATAATATTTGGCCTTATCTACGTGCACGTAAAATTTCACATCAGAGAATTTATTACAGATTAAGATTTAGACAGTTTGATTTTGAACGTGACGTGACGGCGAAATCGTGGTTTCCTAAACCCAAGTAATTTTCATACAAAAAAATATACCTAATAAGAGAGTCAAGTATTCACTTGCTTAATAAAAAGAAGAAAAAGAGGGTCTTTAGCATGTTGGTTCTTCAGAAATTAATTTGTTGCGGGTCTAATGACAGTTTAACTTTCCCCCGGGACAAACTTGACATTCACTGGTTGGGTTATTGGCGGTCAAGCTGTAGATCCTGGCTACACAGGAGTTGCAGCGGTGGAAACGAAAGGAGGGAACAGGCCCGTTAACGAAAGTGATACGTCTTACCTCAAGTTTGTAGCTCAATCAGAATTCAGGTGTATAATAATATTATTTATTGTAAAGAGGTAACATTTTATTGATTTAAAAATTCTTTCACTTTTAGAATCCTATACCTACTACTTATTTCTGTTCTGATGAACATAGGCGGTTTAATGAATGCTACTGACAACGCCACTCTTGTAGCGGAGTTTTGAGCTGACACTGTATAGGTTTGTTTTTGACACGACAAGAAGAGCACGGTATGAAGTTCACCGGGCCAGCTAATCAATTAAAAAGTACCACAGTTGGAACAAGATTTTTAACATTAATGTAAAGCGAATTGACTATTTAACTTCTGACCTTTTCCACGTATCTTTGAAACACTTTTGCCAATTATAAGATTTTGAAAGTAATTAAATGTGTGGCCCTTTAAAGGCCCTTTTACCTTTAACGATCAAAGGTTTCCCTAATTTTATTCCGCCGAATGTTTATCAATCTTGCTAATTATAAAAACTCTTGGATGAATTGATTTTCTAAATGAACAGTTTTATTTTTTGCTTCAAACGTGTAATTTGCTTCGAAATTGTTTTTTTTTTATAGCTGAATCGACAGAATGAAAGTATCCACCCATTTCCCGTAAAAAGGGAATTCGGGTTTTCATGAGTTGAAAATCTTTTCAGGTTTTTCCTAACTAGCGCTCCTAGCGCTGGATGCACGCCGCTACCAATCGATCAACATGGAAAGCATTGGAGGAGGCCTATGTTCAGCAATGGACGTCCTATGGCTGAAATGATGATGATGATGATGGATTCTCCTAACTAAAAATATTGTGCTATAGCGATGGATGAATGGTCACCGGAAAATAACAAGAACCGCTTTATACATTTCCTAGGAAATTGATAAATTTCCGTAGGATTAAAAATGTATTTCCATAATCAATCGCATCAATTCGCCATCATCTTATACAGGGTGGAAACGATAAGTGATCTCACTCGATTATTACTAAACTATACAAGATATCGAAAAACTAGTTACTGATCCTGAAAGTGCTTCACTAGCACTTTCAAACGGTATCAATAATAGGTTACAGAATAAATTGGATCTATCCGAAAATTCGATGTTTCCAGCTTCCATACTTCCAATAATTAAGTACCGTAGAATGGGGTTACTTTGACCAATTTTAAACTTTGAAGGTCCATATCTTTTAATTTTGTAGGTGTAAACAAATACAAAAAAAGTCTAATAATCGGTTTTTATAGCACTCTCGATTCGTGTAATAAAAAATGAAAAAATATGGCTCAATTTTGAGAAAAAAAATAAAAAGTATGTGATCAAAGCTAAAAGAAGAATGGGGTTACTTTGATATCCCCAGATTTTATTGCGTAAATAGAAAGTAACCTCAATTATAATACCAATAAATTTAAAAAAATCAAAATCTGCCAACGTGATAAATAGTTATCGACATTTTTGTCCTATGGGGTAACTTTGATCTAGTAAAAGTCATCAAATAATTAACTGTATTTCGTTACTAAAATGTTGGTATTAAAATTTTAGCATTCAATCAGTATTATTTATTGATTTTACGAACGAAAAGAACTTAGAAATAATTAAACTTCACAAAATAAAATCTAAAAAATAATAATAAAAATAATTTGTCTAAAAAAATCAACAATATTAAATTTATGCAACAAAACAATAAGAAAAGTCATAGAAATTCACTTGAGTCATACAAGTTCTGCAATATCAATATAAAAAAAATTGGACACATTTAACGTTACTATCTAGAATTGCAAAAGGCTTTGGTTTTGGCTGGTAGATTAATTATTTCACTTGTCCTAATTTCAGATATATCATCGCGAACCAATTTGAATTATTTATTTATATTCCAAAAATTTGAAACCTTCGACTACCAGTGGATATTACCATTTAAAGAGGAGTATAGTCTCTGGGGATAATTTGATCATTTTTGATCAATCTCGCACCATATACCCTATCAATGACACCCCGCATCAAACAAACTCAAGTCATTCCATTATCTTTGAAGTTAGAAAAACATTAAGCACTGTATGGGTTAATCGATCATAGGCCACATGATGGAGTATATCTAGAAATTTCATTTTACTATCACATAAATAAGTACACATGAAGTTTTGCAACACAATTATTTAGCTATAAATAGAGAATAACATTATATTAACCTTTTTTAATTAAAATTAAAGGCGAATTTCCCGCGTGTTCTCAAAAAAGGAATTGACAGTTCTTCAGTGTTGCTAATCTAAAAAAAAAACTACCAAATTGCGTTACGTTTTACGCAATTCGTGATTTTATACAAAATGGAAGTTTCGATCAAAGTCATCCCGTGAAACAAAGTAACCCCATTCTACGGTATTGAACTTTTAAAATTAACTCATAAATTGCATTCTTATTTAAAATTCATGAAAAACACTGGTTTTAGGCTTTACTCCCTATAATATTATCAAGAGATGAGTGACATGACTGTTGCTGTACTAAATGTATGGAAACTGGAAACATTGAATTTTTTGATAGATCCTGTTTAATATGTAACCTATTATTGACACCGTTGGATAGAGCTTGTGAATTACTTTCAGGATCAGTCACAAGTTTTTTGATATCTTGTATAGTTTAGAAATAAACGAGTGAGATCACTTATCGTTTCCACCCTGTATAACCGATTTCTAAGAAACCACATCCTTCATTTTAGCTGAGACAGCGGATAACACAATCCATTCTTTGCTCATCATTATCTCATTAAGGTACCCGGATACGTCCGGATTGTCCGGCTCGTCGACCCAAATAACCGAACGACGTGACGTGCGTGAATAATATTTGTTTTGAACCGGATCTGTATGTACGTAATGGTCAGTGTCATTTTGTAGCTGTTAGGCTTGATATGACATCGGCTTCATTTTAAACAGGCTGTCAATGAAAAATGGTTTTTCTATAAATCTGGGGACATGTGTTGTTGGGACATGTTTTTGAAAGGGTCTGCACATTTTTTTTATGCATAACAAGGCAGATATTTGACCACAATCGCACCTGATGTTAAGTGGGATGCAGTCTAGGATGGTACATATCTGCCCTGTCCTGTAAGTGCCTATTCACTCTTGCCTTGAAAAGACCCGGATTATAGTCTTCGGGAAAGACAGCAGCATGCAACGAATTCCAGTCCCTAGCTGTAGCATGTAAAATTAGTAGCAGTAATAAACACAAGTAGCTTTTACCCTCGGCTTCGCCCGTGATAACTTCGGTCTGTCACAGACTGTCATCCATATTCTATAGTCTATTTTTATCAGGGATAATATATTTTTTTTATGGAAACCTCGTAGACGTAGCGGGAAGGCGCTGGATCTAGACCGCTACCAACCCGACGATATGGAAATCATTGCGCAAGGCCTATGTTCAGCAGTGGACGTCCTATGGCTCAAATGATGATGATGATGAATGGTTAAAGAATTATCAAAGAGTTTTGGGAACCTATTCAATACAAAACAAACAATCAAATCTTTCTTCTTCATAATTAGATGTAGTTAAATAAAATTGTATTTAAGGCTGGGTTGCACCATCTTACTTTAACCTTTAACTTTAACAAACGTCAAAAGTCTGTCAAACTCCATACAAAAACACCTGTTATGCTTATAGTCACGGTTAAAATAAGGTGGTTTAACTCAGCTTAATTGTTACATGTGTTTCTGTTACTTTTGGAATTGATCAGTGTAACACAACTTTGTTTTCTTACCAACAAACTTGACACCGGTTCAATACAACACAACCTCGAGGTTTATACCCGGATAAAGGACGTAGCACACTTATCAACCTGGAAAGGGATAGTAATCGTATCAACTCGAGGCGGTTATTCTTTGTATGAAACTCCATACTGCAACGCACACTTATCCGTTCGTTCGTTTCGTCCAAATGACGTCCACTGCTGGACAAAGGCCTCTCCCAAGGTTTTCCACAAATAACGGTCCTGCGCTGCCCGCATCCAGGCTCTTCCCGCGACCTTCACCAAATCGTCGGTGCACCTAGTAGGAGGCCAGAGGCTACGTCTTCCAGTCCGTAGTCGCCACTCGAGAACTTTCCTGCCCCAACGGCCGGCTACACTTATCCGCACTGTAAGCGCTCCTGCACACGACGCCGCCGCCGCGCCGCCCCCGCGCCTTTGCACTGTTTATACGCGCCGCGTGAAGCCCGTTGCCGCGCCGCCGGCGAAATTATGCTTTGATGGCGCGGTGGCGGCGCGGTGGCGGCGCGGCGGCGGCGCGGTGGCGGCGTCGTGTGCAGGAGTGCTAACGTAAACACCTCGCCTTGCAATTGACAGCGCGCATAAAGCGATGACATCTCACGAAAGGCGATACGGTGTTGATCCCTTCCCGAGTTGATAAGTCTGCTATGACCCTAAATTGTGAACATACCTCGCCCCGGTATTACCGCAGCCGACCCGGATAACCCTTACCCGGATCCGGATAACGGATTTGCGGACTTGTCGGCTTCTACTCGGAACTTAGATTAAAATTTATAGCCTTGGATTTGTATTTAGTTAATAAGTTACTTAGGAGTTACTAAATAGTAACTTGATTATATAATTTCTTGAATACTTGAAGGTGTTCAGTCCCAGTAATCTAATGATCCTGCGCGTTTTAAATATTATTTTCCAGGCAAATGAAGAATTTGGATAAGCCTAATGCTCGCATATTTTATACTAGCTGTCCGCCCGCGGCTTCGCCCGCGTGGAGTTTTGTCTGTCACAGAAAAATTTTATCGCGCGTCCCTGTTTCAAAAACCGGGATAAAAACTATTCTATTAGATGTCCTTTCCCGGGACTCAAACTATTTTCATTAAAATCTGTTCAATAGTTTAGGCGTGAAAGCAAGACAGACAGACAGACCGACAGGTTATTTTCGCATTTATAATATTAGTATAGAAGTATAATATTTTGTTTCAAAGTCGCCTTTTTCCAAGATACATGCGAAGGTCTGGATTAGTCGTATTCTACTCTATAGGAACTAGTGATAAGTGACCAAAATTTTTCAAATCATGGAAATTGTTTCGTTTATGTTTCAGAAAAATGAAAAATTGGAAAATTATCGGAATTTTTTTTTCTTTTTCGAATTAGATTTTTCCATTGCCCATCAGTAATAGGAACCATTACGGAAAAATTACAATATTTATTTCCCTTCCTTTTCTATTACTGGAATGGGTTGGTTGCTGCTAACAATATTGCATGGCTTATCTTTTGTAATTCCCTCAAAATTATTATTACTTCTTTTTTGTTCACGTTATTACACCTTCCGGGGTCAGATTACATGCATTTTTATGGCGTGGAAAAGCGAATTGTTATACACTAATATACGCTTAAAGGCATAACTCAAAGGGGTGATTTTCGTTTCCATTGAACCCAAGTTTTGGGACGATAAATTCCAACGTTTCCACGAAGTAAAAAGGACACGAATGGCTCTTTTGGAATTCTTTAATCCTAATTAATCATTGTTTGGAATGCGAGCTTTGAGCCATTTTTTGAAATCACGCACTTTTCTTAGGCAGAAATGAAAGGGGAAAGAAAATTAGGGATGAATTTATTATGTCCCGGTCAGTTTTCTTTTCCTTTTTTTCTTTATTTTAAGTCACAGAAGAATACTTAATTGGCCACAACTATTGTGTTACATTGATAGTCCGATGTTGTACCGTACCTTCGTATTTCTTTCAGACAATCAGTTCATACATATTGTATGTTTCTTAAGGTTCATAATGTTAATTTTATTATGTGATATTATGTCAGTTACATTCTACTATGTCGCCATTTTGCCATACTAAAAAGTCTATTTCATTTTGTTTCAAAATAAATAAGTGAAGAATTTATTAATTTTGAACCTCGCAATGGCATAGGCAACAGCAAACACATTTTTTTTTATGCAGGACAAGGCAGGTAAAGTGAGATGTAAGTTCTTATTTTTTAATCAGGGTCATTTCAAAGCGAGAGTGAAGGCACTTACAGGGTAGATATTTATGTACCTTCTTATAATGCATCTCACATAACACCAGGTGCGATTGCGGTCAAATACTTGCCTTGTTATGCATAAAAAAACTTGAAAAGGCCCGGACAGCTAAGTATAAAAAGGTTTTATTTTGTGTGTATCTATAGATAAGAAGTGTGTCAAAATGTAACGTTAAAATGTGCTTAAATTGATACATCAGTTCACAGGAGCCCAGTAAAACCGTCCATAAATTCCCACCTTCCATCACAATCTCGTGCAATCTCGTACAATCTCGCTACGTCTCAGGTGGAGCACAGTAAAGAGGAAGAGTAAGGCATTGTGTTACTAGCTTAAATTATACAGGGTGGAAACGATAAGTGATCTCACTCGATTATTATTTATTTCTCAACTATACAAGATATCGAATAACTAGTTAGGTACTGATCCTAAAAGTGCGTCACCAGCTCAATCAAATGGTATCAATATTAGGTTACAGAATAAACTGGATCTATCCGAAAATTCAATGTTTCCAGCGACTAATTACATTTAGTACAGCCACACAATATTCACCCACTCTCCCCGTGGATATCATTAGAGGTGACTAAGATAGAAATATGCAAACCTCAGGCCTCCTTAAACCATCTGGTTATGCAGCCAAAAATGACAAAATAATAGGAGAATGCTCCTGCAGTGAAACTAATGACCTACTGATAATCAAAACACACTACTCCACTGGAACCACACGGCACGTGACGGAAAGGATTTGATTTATTTAATGTAAATTTTAATTTAATTTTAATTTTGTTTTATTCAGAAAACAAACGGCTTACAAATACATAAATTGCATAGATACCTATATCTCTGAATGCAAAACTCTAGTCAATGTTTATTTGAATTTTTTTTTTTTTTTTTTTTTTTTGCATTATTTATTTACAGTTTCTTCTATTGCTTCTTTACATTTTTCTTGCCACAGAACGTAGCTTGATGTTCAACCGTAGGTACAATGTTATCCTACTCTTCATTTCTACTGTGGCCCTTAGATTCTGACACACATTATGTACCACCACCAATCTAAATAATGGCGCGACCGCGACGCGATCTTCTGCAAAATTGCATACGTTTTACAAAATATAAAGCGATTACGCCGTGGCGCCTTTTAAAAATTGAAATAGCTCGTAAAATATACATAAGCCAACTGAATTCGGAAATATACATAAGCCACGAGACGGTATGAGCAATTGAGCATCACGTATGCGATAAACGAAAAGTGTATTAGAAATTCTAGACGTGCTAGAAAATTTATATTCTAGATCTATTTGGCCTGAAGTGTTTTCGTTTTATGAATTTATTATTTTATTTTATTCATAAGATGATAAAAAATATTGTCGATCCATTTATAAACAAAAACACGTCTTGTGAATTTAATTTTTGTTTTGTATAAGCAAAATAAACTGAAATCAGTCGAAGAATCCAGTGGCTAAACGCATTTTTCCACCAATACGTTTCCAAAGTTTCCAAAGTTGGCAGCCGCCTACACTGCAGGCCAAGATAACCAGCCACTTAGTTTCACCAAGAACTTTCGTACTTGTACCAATTCGTTTTATTACCATCCTAATGGAGCAGTTTCAACACTTTAAGTGCTGAAAGTTATGACGTTTTTAAGATGCAAGGACGCTCAACTATTTTAAGTTTAAAGTTTGATTTTTGTTTAACGAGTCGGTCTTTTTATGTGTCTGGGATATAATAGCACGGATAATCTTTTTCTCTTTGGTTTAACCGTCATTTACTCGTAGGCTTCTTCTTCTTATACTTATGCCTTTTCCTATTTATTTTGAGTTCGGCATTACTTGATAAGTATAAGACGCAATTAATCTTTCTTGGGTTGTTTGGTTTGGTTGATCATTCCATATCTTTTGAAAAATAATGAGAGTGGGATATTTTTAGCCATCACAAAAATCTGGAAAAAAAATTTTGACTCTTCTTGGCTCTACTTGGCTCAAGAAGTGTTTGGTTGCGACTTGCGAACTGCTTCACACAGACAGCTCTGTGCAACGAAAACTCACCTAAAAATGCTTTATTTTACTGTGTTTATTTATAGTCTGTATTGTATCCGCCACAAGATTAATGAGTGATCGTATCAAGTTATTCCCGCCGCCATTTCATTTGCGAAGCACAAATAAAGCGACACAAACACAGCGATTAATTCGCGCGCACGCTATGCGAACACGTGTTGTGTGCTTGCAGTGGATCAGTGAGGTACAGTTGACGTACAAAACATCTTTAAAGCACTTAAAAGTGGTGATTTTGGTGCTCTTTAAAGTGTTTATGGTGGTCAATTTGGTGCCAATTTACTTTCAATGTAAATTTGAATAATGCTAAATTAAATGTTTTTCTTTCTTTCTTTCTTTATAGTCCACTAGCTATTGCCCGCAGCTTCTTTGGCGTGCATTTTAGCCTATCACCGAAAAGCTTAGCACGTCGTCTCCCTTTCGAAAACTAGGATAAAAACTATCATTTATTTCACTGGGTCTCGAACTATCCCTATACTTACCCAAAAGTTCATATTTGGTTCAGTGATGGTAAGCGTGAAAAGTAACAGGCAGACAGATTTACCTACATAAAACAGATTATAACAACGTTGATAATATTTCGCTAACCGGGTAGAGAATTTGAAATAATGATTTGTACTTTTCAATCATCCCCCTCTTGAGAATGTGACCTTTACAGACAATTTGATTAAAATACCAAAATAATTTATTTGGTATAAAATAGGCTTTTCATAATTTTATGGATGACATTTATAATTTTAGTAGAACGAAGCGTACGTACCTATATTGTTTTTGATTAAGCCGAAAATTTGTTAACAAATTATAATTTAATTTATCTTTATCTTTACAGGTAAAGCGCTTTAAAGGATTTCTACTCGATAAAATTCGTAAGTAAAGTTATTTTTGATGACGACTGTACACTGTACATTTGCTGGGTTGAATTCGAAGCAACGTACAATTATTTTCAGGATTCTATTAGTTTTAAAGAACATAATTAATAACGTCTGAGGATCTGCTGTGGAAATGGAATTAAATGTTATTATTATTAATTATTGCCTATCATATGTTTCGTATTTACTTTTAAAATCTTTGAGAAAAAATATTTTGTATTAAAAATGTAAGTTTGCTCAATAGTAACAACTTTTACTTGGCCGACCTTTTGAAAAACAACCATATACGTGTACTAAATTAACGGAACGGTAAGCACTTATAGGGAGAAGCGATTTTTTTATTACCAAATTATTGTAAATTTTCTAAGTTTTGACAGGGAATAAAAAATATTGGGAAGTATATTCCCACTGCCTTATTAAGGGTTAAATCAGACACGATTAACGGGACATCCCCATGTCTACTCGCACGGGATTAGGATAGTTTCCCGCGCGTGCTGGGATGCTGATCCGGCGCTGGGATTGCAACGCAGTGTATCGGTTGTTTCAACGGTATGAAATAATCTAGATGTACCCTAAGGCTGGGTTGCACCATCTTACTTTGACTGTAACAAACGTCAAAAATCTGTTAAACTCCATACAAAACTCACCGGTTATCGTTTTAGTTACGGTCAAAGTTTGGTGGTGCAACTCAGCCTAAAAAGTTTGTCCCCGGGACAAACTTGAACTTCGTTGGTTGAGTTTTTATTGGCGGTCAAGCTGTAGCAAAGAATAAATAATAGTAGTATCTGTAGATCCTGGCTGCACAGGAGTTGCAGCGGTTGCGGTGGGAACGAAAGGTGCAATCAGATATTTTCAAGTTATTTAAGATTTAGATTTAGAAGACTAATAACAACTCAAGTTTCAAGTTATTCACGTAGACGTATGGTGTATGGTTTTACTCTAAATGTGGATGTAAAGAAAGAGTCATGAATTTTTAGAAGGCAGCAAAATCGTATAATTTATGCCTTCTTTGCTGAAACCGAAACATTGACTTTCATTATTTGAAAATTAAGGCTGGGTTGCACCATCTTACTTTAACTTTAATCAACGTCAAAAATCTGTCAAACTCCATTAAAACAAACACCGGTTATCGTTATTGTCACGGTTAAAGGTAAATGGTGCAACACAGCCTAAGTACGAGTATAATATGTGCGTTCTATAAAACTCGTAATTTAGCACGCGTCTGCGAGCAAAAGGCTGAATTATTACCAAACTAGCTTTCCAACCGCGGCTTCGCCCGCGTGGAATTTTGTCTGTCACAGAAAAACTTTATCGCGCGCGTCCCTGTTTCAAAAACCGGGATAAAAACTACCCTATGTCCTTTCCCGGGACTCAAACTATCTCTTTGTCAAATTTCATCAAAATCGGTTCTGTAGTTTAGGCGTGAAAGCGAGACAGACAGACAGACCAACAGACAGACAGACAGAGTTACTTTCGCATTTATAATATTAGTATAGGGTATAGAAGTATAGATAGTATAGAAGTTATAGATTTTGAACTTTTTGTCTCGATTTCGACCTTATTTTTGAGCGCTAGCAGCATATCTAGTATACTAACATCGTCGGTTAGTTTGCTCAATCTAGCGGAGTGCAATCAATCGAGTTTACAACTTGTAAGAACATCTATTGCACCCTCCAAGGGTTTATTTGTCGAGACTGCGACTGAAAACGGGGGTAGTCTGACACTAAAACAGATTTGTTGATATTGCGACAGCAGTGTCGGTGTACTCGTGACTTGATAGAGACACTTTTAAGCAATGCTTTTGGTCTCGATTGACTTGAGATGTTCTTAATTTAGATTTAGGAACACAAAAAGTATAAAAAGTTTAAATTCATAGGGCATTATTATAAAAAAGTTCAACCCGGGATGAACACTGGTTTAAAATGTTACTTCCATACTGAATGTGAAACTAATCTAGAGTTCAACTAGATTTTAACTTTTTGTATTAAGGGAGGTAGTAGTTAGGTAGCCTAGAATTTGGATTTTTTTTTTGGTAAATAACCGACCCCCAAGGTTTTCCACAATTAAATAAACCTTGGGGGAGGCCTTTGTCCAGCAGTGGACGTCATTTGGCTGAAACAACAACAACAAATAACCGACATTATATATGTCTAATGATTAATAATTGCCCAATTACATAAAAATCAGATTTAATGGTACAACGCGGCAACGTAAGTAGAATTACGGGCTATTGAATATACAGAAAAAGCCACCGTAAAAGTAAGGCTTACGTTATACCATAAAAGCTGTATAACCGACATTATATATGTCTAATAATGTCGGTTATTTCTATTATTATGATGATTATGAATAGTCATAATCATCATAATAATAGAACCTGCTACCTGCTAAAAATATGGAAAGCTTGTCTGACGAATAATAAATATCATAATAATATTCTCATATTATTTGACGTGTGAAAAACCTCCTCCGTTTTTGATGTCGGTTAAAAAAACCTTTTTTGTCTCTAAGAAATTGACTAGCTTAGTATAAAGTAAGTCTACTACATAAAACATAAGTTAAAAGTACAAGCAAAAGTCTTGGGCAAGGTTGAAGGGACACAAAAACGACGACCTAAATACAGCCGATACTCTTAAATCCCGTACATAAATTTAAAGTTTACCTAAGTTTGTCCCGCAGTGTACCCCCCAGGTAGGGTTGCCAGATCGAATGTCCCGGTTATTGGAAAAAAACTGTTTTGTTTTTTGTGATTTTGGGACTTTAGTCGGGAGAAAGAACCTTCACCATTATTGTTAGGGCTTGTTTCCACGGCAATCCAGTTTTATGGAATCCAATAATGCTGGATCCTGAAAAGGAAACTGGACGGTTATGCGAACACACAAGTCTCTCTAGTGTGTGTTTGAAATTCGAATTGCAAATTCGAATTTTTGGCAGGACACTGCAAACGGGATGTTAAAACGTACTAATAATATTAAACGGGATCCGACAAAAAACAGTTCCTACAATACCCGGGATATCTCCTTGGAAACGAGCTCTTATTGTTGCATGCGCCAAGTGTGGAGGGCGGGTGCTAATATGAATTTATTTGTATGATTTTTCTACTTTGTCGGAAGTTTACATACAAAAATTCGGGAGAATCTCCCCAACTCCCTACCATCTGGCAACCCTAGCCGCAGGTGTAGGCGACCGGCGATAAAAGACTTAAACTTAGCAAGTTTGCGGTGAAAAATAACTTTAACCGGAGTTGTTGAGGCTAAAATCCTGAGGCTTTAATAGGACGCGGGACAATAAACAATGCTGGCCGCTCTCTCCATTCTAATGGACGGTGTAAGCCTTTTTTTAACCGACTTAAAAAAAGAAGAATAGAATAGAATTGAAAACTTTTTTTTGAAAGAAAGGAAAACAACCAGGCAAGATATAGATACATACATACATACAGAGAGAAATACACATGTGGACAGATAACTGCTTGTGCCCCTCTAAGAGCTGGTGAACGCCAGACCTCCGTCATTTTATAAAAGCTGAAAGTTTGTCAGCGTATGCTCCCAAGGATAGCTGCCAAAATCATCGTGGCTTTGGCAGCTATCCTAAAAAAACTGTCTGGCAAGAAGTTGGAACTGTCAAATCTGTCTGGCTGATGTGGAAACAACTTTTAATAATTGCCCAATTACATAAAAATCAGATTTAATGGTACAACGCGGCAACGTAAGTAGAATTACGGGCTATTGAATATACAGAAAAAGCCACCGTAAAAGTAAGGCTTACGTTATACCATAAAAGCTGATTTTGACCAAGCCCTGGGCTTGTCTTGAAACTGATTTTCAGCGGGGGCCCTCTGTTGTCACGGGGTACCTCTGCTAGAACAGGTTGTTTTTATGTATGCTCCCTGATTACTTACTTTAAGATGCTTGGACTAATTATGGATATTCTTTAACTTTGACAGGTTTATTACTTTACAGGTTGCTTCATGAAAAATTGAGATGAATTGGTTCAGTAGACTTTTTCAGAATCTTGAAAATAAACAATCTTAGTATTTTTTGGACAGAACTCGTACTTAGCTGAACGGGTTAATTAATCCTATTAGACCACTATAGTCTGGTCTGTGAGCACGTAGAATTTTGTCCAATGACCCCAAGCTACCCATCCTTATCGCTCGCGCGTAATTATACTTCGTATCTCTCCCGAAGATGATTATGTTTTACATGCAGCAGTACCTGGGATGATGCCGTCCTTATCACACTTTTAGAGAATATTTATTTAAAAATATAAGTTTTAAATATAATAAAGTACGTGTTTTGACTCCTCAGCACCGTAGTACATTCCGCGGTCCGCCATATTTCTTGTCATTACTTGTGTTGGTGTTCGTCCGACTCACACGTACGTTTTCAATAAAAATAACTTAGCGTAAAAATGGGTAAAAGGAAACGATCAAGTAATGGTGATAATAGTGATATGGTGAAAAGTTTGTTAAGAAACCTCGTATGTACATAGACAACGACAAATTATAGTTTTATCTGATGATGATGAACCAGAAAAAACATCGTTGTCTCCATCGTGCAGTCACTGCAGATTTGCAGACATACATACATACATATTTAAAACATTCTGGTAAGTTGTGAATCGTGTATTCTGAAATTGTTATGAAATAATGTGAATAATTTCTATTTTTTGTATTAAAAATGAATATTTTCAACTACCCTCCGTGGTAATACTTTGTGTCCCGACTTAATCGTGTGTGGATACTAAACTACACGTACAAAAATCGTGTTATATAAAATACATAAACATCCCGACGTAAATCGTGTGTGGATGCTTTATTGCTTATCCCGGCGTATATCGTGTGTGGATACTAAACTACACGTACAAAAATCGTGTTATACAAAATACATAAACATCCCGACGTAAATCGTGTGTGGATGATTTATTGCTTATCCCAGCGTATATCGTGTGTGGATACTAAACTACACGTACAAAAATCGTGTTATACAAAATACATAAACATCCCGACGTAAATCGTGTGTGGATGCTTTATTGCTTATCCCGGCGTATATCGTGTGTGGATACTAAACTACACGTAAAAAAATCGTGTTATACAAAATACATAAACATCCCGACGTAAATCGTGTGTGGATGATTTATTGCTTATCCCAGCGTATATCGTGTGTGGATACTAAACTACACGTACAAAAATCGTGTTATACAAAATACATAAACATCCCGAAGTATATCGTGTGTGGATGCTTTATTGCCTTTGAGCGTATTAATTATCCCGGCATATATCGTGCGTGGATAAGACATTTTTAAACTGATTGCATTTTGCTTTGATTATTTTCCTAACGTATTATCTTATAACGTGGGTAGACGTATCAACACGTCGTAAAATAGTATAACATAATTATAAATATAATAATATACAATATACATGGGGTATTTATAATTTGTTACCCTATCAAATACAAAAATCTTTATTGTGAAGTATTACTAAAATAGCATACAATAATTACCTACATCAGACGAAAATACCGGGTATTTTTCAAGACAAAGCCTTTCAAAGACTTTCACAAGGATCTAGCAACATGGTTCCAACTAGGTTGGAAAATATTGATTAATGGATTACCTACCTACAAATAAAAAAGACTTGATGAAACATTATTTACTTTTAAAAATTGCGCATAATAATTACTTCAACAAAGGCAGTAATACAACTGAACATCTTCTGATTCTGCTTCTGTTTGCTGTACGCATCCTTATTGCAACTGATTTCGCCGAGCCTTCAATATGATTTGATGACCTAGCTATGTCACAAATGGAATAATATTCCGTAAGGAATTATGAAAACCTTGAGCGATGCTGGCGGTTACTTTGTGACACTCATTAGAGAATCACTGGCAAGAAGATACGCTATCACAAATTCCATTAGCAAGCAAAAAAAAGAGATATCATAAAAGATTTATAAAAACGAATCTCTTGTTTGGTTCAGATTTATCAGACCACTCGAAATCATCTATGACTAATATAATTCAGTAATACCAGCCCAGCACGTCTACAATTCATCAGACTTTAAACGCAAGGGGGGCATTGTGAGCGGCAGCCGCTGAGCAGCGAGTGAACCCCGGCCAGCCCAGCAGCCGCCGGCTCCGCCGCCGCCGCCTGCGCCGCGGGGCCGTCTCCGGTTAACCCGAGACCCAACTATCATCAACCGAATCGGAGATGATAATTTTATTCAGCAGATAGGCACCAAGGTGCTAGTAGCTGGTAGACTTAAATACTACTAAAATAAATGGCTTACCTAACATAACAAAATTAAATGATACTACTATTTTGTCCTGGATCAGGGTTATAAAATTCCATTTTAATCTTAACCATGCCAAGTTGGAGTACCCCAATGTAGGTCACATACTACACCTGAGGGGAGTAGTAGGTATATTCGACAACTGTACAAAAGCCAAATTGTAGACATAGATTTATTCTAAATTTAAAGGAATTAAATAAATTCATTAATATGAACTATTTTAAAATGCAATACTAAGCTACCACTGACTTTACATTATTAATTAGATAACAATATATTTTATTATGTGAAAACCTTAGATTTGAAAGACTCCTATCTTTTATTACCAATTGCTGAAAATGGATGAATTTGGCTTCGTTTGTCATGGAACTCCAAGCACTTTAATATTCAGTTGTTTGAATTTCTTCGTGATCGATCGTTTTTGTCTTACATCCGCACGGTGCCTTTTGTCTTTACAAAATTATTAAAAGCAGTTTTACACTTTTTGCAATCACTCGGCCATCTATCTGTACCAATACCCGTACCAATTTTTATGTATTGGAACGGTCAGAATGCTGGAATAATATTCAAACAACGGGAGATTTATAAGAGCAACTAGGGTAGGAGGACAAAAGATTTTTTATCTAATCAAAATAATAATGTTACCTACATTTCTAAAATTTACATTTAATACGATAGAAATTAATTTAACTTAACAAAAGTGCAAGACACTAGTAATGCTAAAAACTACGAAAAATATCATTCGAGTAATTTGCTTCATTCTTGGGGTTATTGACCTCAGCGTGCCCCGCCGTTAAAATTACGGCTGGATGTAGGTACACGAAGTTACCGGGAAAAACATCTTGGCACTCAATTACTCAAATAACTACAATAAACATTATAATGCATCTGCCAAGTATTTAAAACATAATTTAGCATAGTGGAGACTGGAGAGATTACATTGTCATCATGTACCCTGCAATCAAATGATTTGTTTCGATGCCTCAACCACTGGTCAACCTCAACCGCAATCGCGCATCGTGTAACAGCCATCGGAAATTGGTCCCAGTTACAGTTACTTTTACATTTAAATACCCTGGAATTGCTCGCTGCACTCTATGATCTTGAAACATTTGCATCTCACCTACTTATTAAGAATAGACAATACAACGGTTATTGCCTAATAAAAAAAAAGGGGGTAGTATACAGCACACAAATTTAAATAATATTGTTCGAGAGTTATGGAATTGGTGTGGTTGGGTGTGAAATGAATTTAGCAGAATACGCATTTACAGAAATTACATTAGGTACCTTTTGGTATTCCAGAATTCGTCTTATTTGCAAGTACATACATTTACTATTCAAAATCACCAATTTTCTACGAATGCATCTTGGGAGTTAGACCATATTTCCGAAGTTATTGATACTTTCACATTTAATGTAACTCTCTAGTTTTACACAAAAAAAAAAAAAAAAAAAAAAAAAAAAAAAAAAAAAAAAAAAAGAATGGCGCTAAGGGCATAGTAGTAGTACCATTCTGACCTACTACCGTGGTACCTATTGTGATCTAAGCTCCTCGTTTCAAAAGTCATACGTTTCGAACCTAACAAAAATCGGTTCTGTTCGCCCTTCAGAGTTGATCATCCTCTCCATGCGGATTTAACCCTGATGGTCGGCAACTTATCAGGCAATCGCAGTTGAGGCGAGGCGCACCTACTAATTCTCTGGATATGTTAATGACTTTCTCACATAGTACCTACAATATACTTCAGGTCTAAAACCATGGTTCTAACTCCAATTCAGCTCATTTATTGGAATACTCAACGGACAAATTAAATTATTCGTGTTAGTTACAGTACAGTACTCTCAATGGTTACCGTTTGACTTTATCTATACTGTTATATCAGGATATTACTACTAATGACTGTATCAAACGTTTTCTCAAAAGCGTGTTTCGCCTCAGACCGCCTAAATATGACACTACTTGGTATAAATTATCATTTCCCTAAAAAAAAAAAAAAAAAAAAAATTTACAGTTAAGTGTATACCTCTTCTAGTTCTGGCTTCTGCACTGATAATGAATACTCCGAGTTTATCTAATAATATTACTAATAATATTTTATTGTATCCAGACTAAATATAAATTAAAGTAGGTAGATGAAATTGATGAAAACATCAAAACCGGACTCGATTAATTTTATCAACCATTTATTATTGTACCTATATATTACCGTACATTATGTTCACTATGCCCAGCCTCAACACTTAAATCTTACATTGACAGGACTATTGGTATACGCACAGATGATAATCTTTCTGTCAGTTACCAAAAACCACTTAAAAAGTGGTAACTCAGTGGAACTTCAAATTTGATAATATCGATTTTTATAGCGCTCATAATACCCGCCATACGGGCTACGTCTGCGTCCACCGGGCTGGCGCTAATTTATTAATAATAATTTAAAATTTGTAAGTCATTCGTAAGGCTTGCAAGCTGGTGGACCGAATCTTGTCAAGTAGGCATTTCTTAAATATTAGACTAGAAACTTACTTAATTTAACTTTTTGTGTGATTGTGATTTTGTTAACTGTTCGTTTTAAAACCATCATTAATTATTACGAAAGTAAACAATGTTTTGTTTATTTACTAAAATACCTTAAACAAGTTAATAGTTTCTACGGTTGTAATTTTTTCGATGCTCTAAACATCTGCATGTAAAACATAATCATCTTCGGGAGAGATACGAAGTATAATTAAGAATCAAACGAACTTACCTGTGATGTTTGATATCTAATTATACGAGTGTCTTGACCGAAGATGATTACAGTCCCACCTCACCCGAGAATAATTACCCTTAACCGATCGAAAAAATTTGCTCTAAAATAATGACAAGAAATATGGCGGACCGCGGAATGTACTACGGTGCTGAGGAGTCAAAACACGTACTTTATTATATTTAAAACTTATATTTTTAAATAAATATTCTCTAAAAGTGTGATAAGGACGGCATCATCCCAGGTACTGCTGCATGTAAAACATAATCATCTTCGGTCAAGACACTCGTATAATTAGATATCAAACATCACAGGTAAGTTCGTTTGATTCTTAATTATGTTGCTGTCGCGCTTGTACACTCTTCACTGCGGGCGCCCGTCGTACAGCCACAGACCAGGCTTTAGTAATTTCCACCTAAATAATAGACACTACTATTACATTTCGGGCCACAGAAAATCAATATCGCATATTATCAAATATAATTTATTTCTCCCAAAAACGCAACACAGCTTTAAAATTTATCTCACAACTAGCGTCCCGCCCCGGCTTCGCACGGCTTTAATCGAATTTCTTGGCTTTTCTCTTCTATAATTTATGCATATTTTATACATATAAATCTTCCTTTTGAATCACTCTATCTATTAAAACCGCATCGAAATCCGTTGCGTAGTTTTAAAGATCTAAGCATACATAGGGACAGACAGACAGGAAAGCGACTTTGTTTTATATGTAGTGATGTGTACTAAAACCTCTGTGACCTGACCTCCAGAGGTCATTGAATATTGCACCCAAATTTCAACCTTAATTAACCAAAGTTCATTACAAATCTTCATTAGAGGGCCCGAGAGGCGACCTCTAACATTATTACAGATTAAAAAGTTGGCCGGATTAATTTCTTTCGCGTAAAAAAGTTCGCGGATAAAAAGTTTTATACAGTTAGGATTACAGTTAATGTTAACTAACTAAAGCTAAAGATATGAGTTCGTTAGCCTTAATTAGAATAATTGCGTTTTGATATTGATAGAAGAAATATTAAGGGGCTTATTACAAAAAGTTAAACGGGCGTTATTCAAACACGTCTTTAGCATCGGTTTAAGTTTTTTGTAATAATACCATAGTATTACCATGATAATAATGTTACTTTTTTAGATAATTGCCATCTACTTAGCTATCTTACAATCCATCAAGCAATTTGAGCTACTGTGTCTGCTAAAGAAACATAAATTATTAAGTATACACAACACTCGAAAAACATAGCCTCCTTCTGGCGCAATCGGGCAAAAAATAGTTTTTAATGTATCTATGTATCTTAGTCAATATTTTTTTATTTTATCGTGCACCAATAACTTAAAAATCTACATTTATTATAAGTAATCTTGTAGAAGTTTCAGGTACCTAAAACCAAACTTACCTACATTGCTTTAAGTACAGACCGAACATGAAGTTTCACACTATACCATCTTAAGTGCTTGTAATAGATCCCATTTTGAAACTAAAATGTGTACTTTTATACGCTGTCTGTACTGTTTATGCGTACCGTACGCAAAAAGTGTCACGCTCACGCACGGTCAACAAATAAATCAGCTGTCTCTGGAAAAGCGTATTTTGGTTGGAAACGACTTGGCTATTTTTACGGCTAGGTAATAGACCAGGAGTACGGTGACAAAAATAAAGATTTAGATTAAGTTTTGAGTCCATTTTTGAGACACACACTTTAAAGGTAACTTTACTTGTTTTTTTCCGAGTTTTTTAACATTTTATTGCATTTGAATTGACCTGAAAGAAATATTTTTTTAGGAAGCACCTCTCTGCGTAGGCGGGAGTACTTCATACTTTGTAGAGTTTTATACGGCAAATGACTTTTGATTTAAGGGCATGGTTATTTCAGTATGATATTGGTACAGAAAACAGTACATTAAGCTAAACACTGTGTCATCTTATCTTAATGTTAAAAATGTGTAGGTGCCATTTTGCAGCAAACATTTTTAGTCTGACGTGCCGTCATCGTACACTGTATAGCGACAGCCCATTCAAATTTCCATTTTATTGCAATTATGGCACTTACTACAATAGGGATGTTTCCTGGGTCAAAAAGCAAGAGTTTTAATTAGTCCGTCAGTTAACTTATCAAAAAATACTCTACACGTATTTTTCACTTTTTCAAACTAATGAAAATTTAAAGAGATAAAGCGCGCCAAAGTTCATAAGAAGAGGCCCGTGACGTCAATGCGTGCATAAAAGTGCCGCACGTTGTGACTTCGTGCGGAACTTCAACGCACCATAACTATGTAATTATTTGTTAGATTGACAAATAAAAATATTGTGTCCAATATTTTTTGATATTAAACATGACGGACTAAAAGAATTTTTTTAGGAAACTAGCCTATTAACTGACTGACGTTTTCATCCAGTGTCTAAGTAACTCAGATAGAAGAGCAGTCGCCCGGCAAGCGAAAGGTCATGGGTTCAATTCCCGCCTTAGACAGTTCGATTTTTTCAAGTTATTTATAATTTTCAAACTATTACAACTAGGTACTTAAGATGCCAGTGTTTACCTTGACTTTTGTTAAAAATATTCCCATCTTAAAGATACCATTTTCCTCATTTTATTCACCATTAAATGAGCAATTCGTCTATGGCGCCAATTATGAAATTCCACCAAAACCCTTAGGGTGCATGACGGAGGGTATTTCGTTAATTCCATTTTAGGAGGAAATGAGGCTAGAACGTTATTTTGGGAATCAAAAATTAAAGGGGACGGCTGTTAATAAGAAAATGACACTCAAAACATTTAGAAGAAGCCAACTCGGCATATAATTTTCCCAGGACTATTCTTTTTGAAGCTTTTAGAGCTTTTTTTCCCTTGTAAATACAATTTAAGTTTGTTAAAGTCAGACCTACTTACTCGACACTTGTTGTTGTAATTTGGCCAATTAACTCAATATCATTTTAAATTACATCCTATCTTATATTCCAATGTTTAAACAATAGTACCTACTGTATAATTTCATCAACATTCATTCATTAGTTTTTTTCGTGAAAGAATGAAAAACAAACATTCATCAATTCACACAAAACTTTCATAATAATTATTAGTAGAACTAATGCCCGTTTTCACCATCAATCCCTAATTTTTAAGTAACCCTTTATATGGTACCAAACAAATAACAGGAATTTTGTTTTCAAAGGCGTCACTTAAAAAATAAGGATTGATGGTGAAAACGGGCATAATTATATTTATTTTGGTAAATAATTACCAATGTCAATGGTTTAAATTAAGTATGTGAAGTGTCTTTCGTTGCCAAATAAAATTATTTTCTTTCTTTTTTCTCATTTTGGTACAATAATTTTCAAATAGCGATTCTAGCTATACGGGTCACTACTATATAGCAATAATTCTGAACTAGAGCTATAAAAAGTCAATAACTCGTTTTTGTTAGCAGTGATCCGCAGAACGTTGAATCAATAAAAATAAAACGGACATGTGAGTGACGGCCACTCGCTGTAGGGTTCCGTAGTTAACTCTTGCGATATTAGAATGAGTTTATTTTTGCAACATCAAAAATGTTAATCAAACAAACAATAAATAATGTACCTACCTGCTTACTTATGCCATTAAGATATTCTCTCACAGTCAACCTTTAGATTAAGCAATGGTTAGCGTAACTAAGCATAGAGTAAAAATAATACTAAAACACAATTATGGTGGCAAATAATATGGGTCAGAGCCCCATAAAAGGTTAAATAGAGCAAAAGGCGGATGCCAAATTACAGCCTTTTAATTGAAAATAAATTTTGAATTGAACCGCAATTATAAATTTCACAATACTAAAAGGGTTCATTGTTTTCCTACGGAACCCAAAGAAAAGCTGATCCAGCACAAAACAAATAACCATTTAAATTGAAACTAAATATTTCGTGCCAGTGCGTCCGATAGAAAATCTGCTAACTCAGTTTTATTTTAAAACTGGATTCCAATTTGTATCCACATAAAGTTATTTGCAGCAGGACAAAGCGAATGGAATAGAAATATGCAGTTTAATCCGATTTCGCTTGCAATGTTTCGAGCTTAATAATAGGGAGAAAAAAACCAGGGCATACTATGAGCAATACTTTTAACTATGAATTTATACATTTCGTCCTTGATGTATTTAATTCTAAGAAAGGTACTAGTAATAATACCTTTTCAGTGGTCTTCTGCTTTGCAACGAAGGGAGGTAGATATTATATTTCAAGCTCTTATAATCTTCTGATTAAATTCATTACCGGTTCCACGATAATGAACTAAATAATCATTTCTAGAATCAGGCCCGATGGACTGACCATCTTACGATAGCGGTCATGGAACAAAGATGTTTTAAATTAATAAAATACCAATAAGAATAAGATGCCTAGCTCCCGGACTATAACTACAAACCCGTACAAACGGACGGTCAGCAAAACAGCCAAGAGAAATAAACTCGGAACCCGGGCGTTTGTTTTTGTTGACTATACAAACACAAAGCTTACTAACATGGGAAACGATACAGAAAACTGAGAAAAATGGATCTAAAGATAAATTCGAATTCTTTATTTATAATTTAATTTAGTACCTACTTTTTAGAACACCTAAAAATGTCCCATATAATTGTTAATTTATTCTGATTCTGATCTGGTACTGAGACGTGGCGAGATGTCACTAGCGACGTTAAGGCTGAGTTGCACCACCCAAATTTGACCGTAACTATGACGACAACCGGTGTTTTTGTATGGAGTTTGACAGATATTGACGTTTGTCTCAGTTAAAGTAAGATGGTGCAACCCAGCCTTAGTGTAATAAAAAAAAATTATGCGTGATGCGACGTAATACAATGTTTTTTGCAACTATTTGACAGTTTGTTAGCACTCATTGCCTCGCTGAAAATTTGACCATTGAGATTTTTTCAGATTTTACGTGAGTGAAATCGTGAATGTTTATGAAAAATGTGCTTCAGAATCGTGGTGACTAGTTCAGTGATATTGTACAAAACAGTGAAATAATCCTGAAAACTGACACAAATGACATTCAGTGACATCCTAAGATCGGTTTCGGCTCTTGATTGTTGCTTTATTCCGAGAGAATATTAACTTTATGGGTTAATAAGACTTTAACCTACTTTTATTAAACGTTAAAGTTCGGCTAAACATCTGAGAAATAAAACTGCCAAACATGAAAAACTTTTCCGCCGAGAATTGAAAGCTTAATAAAAGCTTGTTCAGACATTTCTTTTGGACTTAAATAAATCAATCAATCAGTCAAGTCTAACTTTATCAATGTCTTCATAATGTCAACATAAATAAGGAAACTGAGCTGTATTACTCTGAAATCTAGAGATGTTACGAAAGTTCGGGTCTTCCGATTTGATTCCAATTTCGGTTTCAACTTAATTGGGGAATCGGAAGCTTCATATTTGTTACGCGGCAAAGCTCATCCTCCGACGATGGACCTTCGACCTCATAAAGGTAGCAGGAAGGCGCTGGATGCAGGCCGCCACCAACCGGCCATTGTGGAAATCATTGGGGGAGGCCTATGTTCAGCAGTGGACGTCCTATAGCTGATATGATGATGATGATGAAAGCTGATCCTCCAGTGCCTTTTGTCGTTTAGGTACTCTTTCACTTCTTTTATTTCGTATTTGTCATATGTGTTCGTGCTTCTTTATGCAAGTTTTTGATTAGTTTCACCTTACTTATAAAAAGTTACACGGGTGATCGAAAAGTGATTTAAAATGACATTATTCCATACTAAACGTTATTTTAAAACACTGTTAAACGAGCGTGTATTTTTTATCAGAAAAGGTTGATGATGATGATGATGATGACGATTCCGGTTTCGATAAATCAAATTAAAAGCTTCGGTTCCGATACTTCCGATATAATCACTGCCGTAACATCACTACGAGAACTTTGGGAAGCAAAAGTTTGGAAAGCTCACGGACTCGACGACTTTTTGTTATTAGTGAAAGTTTGTTTTTTTATTTGTCTTTCATTTACACGTTAGGAGTGAGTTATGGACTGGAATTTCGTTTATGGAATTGTTTGTGGAAACTTTGTAAGAGTATTTTTTGTGTGAAGAATTAAATTACTTTTCTAAGTTAGTTAAATTGTTTAGCGTTAAGAGTCGCATTTCGAACTTCGTCGTTGAAACTAGTGGGTTCGATATATTTTTAGGTAATTTGAAAATTATTTTCTAAGATTTTAAATTATATCCACAAACGATGCTTGCTTAAGTGAAGCAGCAAATCGAACGCACAGCGTTGAATAGAGCTCTATGATTAGTTCGTGTGTGACCCTGTGCGTCCACGCGCACTGTGAGACCTCATAGTAATGTTAGTGAATTAGTTTCTGCCGCCACTTTTTCTCAGCCAGTCGATTTTGTTGTCCTAAGTAGTGGTAGAACAAGCTACCTATTGGGATTTCAGGCACTTATTACAAATGCACTGAAGCCTACATAAGTAAGTAATAAAAATACAGATAAGATGTAATGTACATTGTTCCAATATCAATATGTATTTTACTATGAACAGAGGGCATAACTGAGTGGGTTCCTTTAATAGAGTGACGTTGGAGGGTGTATTACAGTATTACGGCAAACGTCAGTAAAACTTCAATCATCTGTCACTTCTCCCTCGCCTCCTCACACAGTTACGCAATGTCTGCTATACATAATGCTTATTTAAACTGGGGCTAATGTTTACGAGTAATACTCGTATATTAAGCACCACATATCACAGAAACTAAAAGAAGGTGAAAAGGGGGCGGGGCCAGTGTCGCAGCAATATGCCCAAAAACGGAACACATTATGCGACAATGGGTTTCGAACTCAGCGCATTAGTTGGCGTCTCACTAAATCTCTACGTTAAGCACATTTGCCCTCTTCATCAAAATTAAACTGACAGGCATACGTCATTGAAATGTCAAAGTGCACTTTGTGCCTCATAAAGAACGCATTAACAATTTCGCAACTCCACTAGTGATGTCACACGTCAGTCACTCTCGTGAAATAGATCACACTTATCGTTTGGCGCGGAACAGCGGTAATGTATTAAATATCACGTTACGTTAAGTGAAGCAGCGACATAGAGTCTCCATTATCTAGTGACGTAGGCACATCTGAGTATTCATTTTTGTAGCAAAATAGTCCGTATTACGACTGCATAAGATCCTAGTGTTAAGCTTGACATGCTCTTAAATGTCGCTTTGGCGCGACGATGACATCTAATTGACTGCAATCTAATTGGTAATTGGTGCTGTTAAACGTCGGAGGTTAAATTGAAAGCAATCTTCCCTCATTTTCCCCATTTATTTATGTTACTGGGTAGTTAAAGTTTGAACCAGGGGATTTTTTTATCCCCATAAGAGGTGAATTTTAGAAAATCCTTTTATAATGTCATCAAAATATTCTGTGTGATAACTAAATAGTGTGATTTGTACAGTTCATCCACTCCAGGGGCGAATTTTGAAAAATCCTTTCTTAGCTGATGATTACGTATAGCTATGTGTCGATAAATCAGTCAGTAATAGTTGCCTTCAATTTAATAGAGATATCAGAGATTCACTCCACTAAAAATTGGTTCCAAATCGAACAATGAGCTGGTATTACAGGTACTAAGCTATAGTATGTCAATAAAATCCATAAATGAATAAAATTATTATATTATAATGAATAAAAGTAATTGCTTTATAAATGGAACAAGGTATCACGTGTCACTTGTGCCAATAAATATCAGCTCGAGGAAGTTCAAAATGAAGGTGCGTAAATGTCACACTTAATATCACGTTTTACGCTGAAGTAACGGTCAGCGTTTCCATTATCACACGATTTTAGTATTTGTCAACTGGAAAGGCAAAGGTCTTGGGATGGTAGGTTTACATCTGCTGTCGGTAAGGTTGGCCGCTAATTTATCATCTACCTCTCAAATAGAGGTACTTTTTTGGTGCCTATTAAATTGGCTCCAAGTCATACCACAGTTGGGATAAGCTTTTTAAGGTGGTACATAATTTTATTATAGTATGATAAGTAGTTTTGCTTTAAGATGTATGTCCTGCGTAAGTTCGTGGTGAGCTGATTTAGAGCTTAGATTTTCAGCTCTGCTATAAGTTACACAATATTATCAGTTCTGCTGCTAAGCAACAGCAATAAGTAGCTAATACTACGAAAAAAACAAAAGAGGAATTATATCATTTTTTGTCCTGGCGTTATGTTTCGGAACAATGGAAACGCGCACTTATGACTAGCCTTTTTCAATCGCATCAACTCCGAAATTAAGTAACTAAATATTTCGTGTATCGCGTGACAGGCACTGTTACAAAATACTTTCCGTGATTATGATAAATGACCGCTCTAATTATACTTGAAAGACGTTCACTTGTTAATTTATTATTTTCACAATTTAGAGCCACGCTTCTTTTAGCATCGACGATTTAGCGCTTTTTAGAAGCTGAGTGCAGCGACCACACATTCCACACTGCACACTTAAAAACGTCAAACGTAGCGATTGAGTCGCATTTCGGAAGCTCGATGCAGCGACAGCAATTGCTAAAACGCGCGATTCCGATACCGCGTCCGAACGCAAGAAGTCGTGAAATCGCGCTGCTGCATCGATAGAGTCGCTAAAACGCGCGATTCCGATAAGTACCGCATCCGAATGCATGAAGTTGCAATAGTGCATCGATACTGTTGCTAAAACGTGCGATTCCAATACAGCGTCCGAGCCCATGAAGTCGCGAAATCACGATGCTGCATCAATAGAGTCGTCAAAACGCGCGATTCATATACTGCATCCGAACTCATGAAGTCACGAAATCGTGATGCTGCATCAATAGAGTCGTCAAAACGCGCGATTCATATACTGCGTCCGAATGCATGAAGTTGCGAAATCGTGATGCTGCATCAATAGAGTCGCCAAAACGCGCGATTCATATACTGCATCCGAACTCATGAAGTCACGAAATCGTGATGCTGCATCAATATACCGCCTTTTGTATTTATCTGTGCACTAATATTACTATTTATGTATGTTTATCTAGACAATTTTATGCAGCTTAGTATTTTATTTATTTTAAAAATGGTCCGTGACCCTCACTCGGCATGGGGCACACTGAAAACCAGCGCCGTGGCCTTCGTCACCGTGGGCCACGGCATATGCTGAGTGGGGTCCCGTTGCAGTGGGCATCTTGTTGGTGGATGGGTGGCACTGCTCAGTTTACTCTTGTTTTTATTTTTTCTTCTTCCATTATTATGTGCCACTGTCATGTCTATGTAATTGCCTGTATTTGTGTGATGTCCATTGTAATAAATGTGTCTTTCTTTCTTTCTTTCTTTCTTTCTTTCAATAGAGTCGCCAAAACGCGCGATTCATATACCGCGTCCGAACGCATGAAGTCGCGAAATCGCGATGCAGTATCGATACAGTCGCAAAATCGCCGATCGCCATTGCTAAAAGTACTGTCTGCTGTCCCTGTGACCATAAAATAAAAGTGTAAAAGATTTCGTATCTGCGTAATGGGAGTTTATAGCTTATTATAATAAACGTTTTGTTTTAATAATCGCCTAAATCTTATGCTAATTTAACAGTTACGTTTTTACGGTACAACGCTTTACAGGTCGAGTTTAATGGGCTTAATGTTATTTGGACTTAATTTTTTATATTTTTCAAAGCAAAATTTATTTATTATTTTACAGGGCATTAAATTACTAAAAATATGAGTAAGTGCTTGAGCAATAAATTAAAATTAAATGCTTTTTATAATAATATAACGTCATTTAAAAATTGCGACGTGTTATGATTTAAAATTTTGCTAAAACCTATTGTACCTACAAAACTTATTAAGTTTGTAGTACGATACACATTTTACTAAATAAATAATACATAACTGTAGGTATTTTAACCAGTATTCTAGACTAGTTTCTAATCCAGACAGGTAAGACGAAGTTTTGAACTAGTAGTTAGTTCCAACTTCGTAGTTTAACAAGCCCTGCAGTTAGACAAACTGGTACATTTTTAACTAGGTAAAACTTACTTAACACATGAGTAGACTAAGGTAATTATTGAAGTTTTATATAACCTTTGGAAAGATAATATTATTATCAGACCCTGAAAATCGGCCTTGCACCACGTACAACTGAGGGCTTAGTATGACTTTACATCAAACGTCGTGACTAGTGAGCGCGTTAAAAAAATATAATATGAAGATTTTAACACCTGATAAAGGTAGCAGGTACCTGTGATAACTTATGGCTCGGAAACGTGGCCTCTCACTATGGGCCTTATACAGAAGCTCAAAGTTGCACAGCGTGCTATGGAGAGGGCTATGCTTGGTGTTTCTTTGCGAGATCGAATCAGAAATGAGGAGATCCGTAAACGAACCAAAGTCGCTGACATAGCACGACGGATTAGCAAGCTGAAGTGGCAATGGGCAGGGCACATAGTAGTACTATGATAGTACGCAGAACTGACGGCCGATGGGGCAGAAAGGTTCTGGAATGGAGGCCGCGTACCGGAAAACGCAGCGTGGGACGTCCACCTACAAGGTGGACCGACGGTATCGTAAAGGTAGCAGGGAAGCGCTGGACGCAGGCCGCTACCAATCGATCAACATGGAAAGCATTGGGGGAGGCCTATTTTCAGCAGTGGACGTCCTGTGGCTGAGGTGATGATGAAGGTAGCAGGAAGGCGCTGGATGCAGGCCGCTACCAACCGTGCGATGTGGAAGTCATTGGGGGAGGCCTATGTTCAGCAGTGGACGTCCTGTGGCTGAGATTATGATGATGATGAAGATTTTAATTCTTGAAAGTTTCCGCTAGGGGCGCTGTACAATCCGTCACACATTTAATGTCACTTTTTAGGCAGTCGACATCGAAAGCGTTTGATGTAAACTCATACTACGCCCCCTGATGGCCGCTGAGGCAGAAAAGTTCTCGAGTGGTGACCACTAAAAGTAATGAGGGCAGGCCTCCTACTTGGTGGACTGACGATCCTAGTATGTTATTTTTTTAATTTAATTTGATAAAGTTGTGCTAAGAATCCTTTGAAATCTATGCCACTATTAATTTACTTTCATAATATTGCATTATGCAATTTTTTGCAAATAAATTTTCTACATTAACCTACTAATTTGCGAGCAACGTCCTTCAGCTTTCAAGTTTCAGCACGAATATCGACGGTCTATGGTTTGATGTCCGCCATTTTTAAGTTAAATAAATGGCTGGCACACTTTGGGCATTGACAATTTGGTAAAAGGTTTATACAAATACGAAAATGGTACGAGGACGTGCTTGATGCAATATTATTGATTGAGTTTTAATAAGTATAGCTTAGCGGTATATTTACCACAATATTTCAGTAGATTTTGAGCCTTGTATTGGCTTTTAAGTGGAAATGGCTCAACAAAGATTCGAATCCATTGATCGGTATGGCAAAGTGTGGTAGGTAACTAAGAGAAAAAATATGTATTAGGTAGGTACATAATAAACTTTCTAACTTAGAATAATTATTATTGACGGGATTGCTACCATGTACCTTATTATCCCACTTACTTCTACTTATCCTAAAGGGTGACTGCCAGGGAATGCCATAATATGCCATTATGATTGCCTACGTGGCAATAAATAAATTAATCTTCTGTGGTTGAGGATTCCGGGTGAAGCTCGCTTCCACCTTCGGCCTGATCATCACTTACCATCAGGTGAGATACAGGCCAAGAGCTTCCTCTTCCTCGTTGTAGATACAAAATAAAATACTTCACTATATTACATTTAATTGTTGCTACTGACTAATGCTGCTTCTGATTAAATTATACCGATTTTATAGAAATAGAAAATCTATAAACAGCAATCAAATCACAATCACAATCTGTACCAAATCTAGATTTCAAACTAGATAACACGGCCTAAGGATAAAATAAGGCACGTGCCAAGAACTTTTGGCACCACCGTGTATAATTGGAGAAGTCATTAGCACCCGTTTAGTTCTTGAAGATCTTTAAATAACTGATAATTTAGGCCATATAAAAGATTTGGACACTTTAAGACTTAGTAATTTTGTTTAAATAAATAAAAGAAAACGCTTTGGCAGAAAAGCTCGAGTGGCGACCACGAGCTGGATGACGTAGTGTGGGCAGGCCTCCCACTAGGTGGACCCACGATCTGGTGAAGGTTGCGAGAGGTGCCTGGATGAGCGCGGCGCAGGACCGGTCTTTGTGGAAATCCTTGGGGGAAGCCTTTGTCCAGCAGTGGACGTCATTCGGCTGAAACGGACGAAGTAATAGAAATAAAGCTGATTAATAGGTACTGATCAGAGGCAAAATGGAGGATTTTGGTACCCACGCTGACCAGACGGATTTGTTAAGGCTTATTTTCGCGCATCATTATGTCTATTAAGATTCGCAGTTAACTGTATGTACGTATTTTCCTATGAGCGAAGTAAATTATCCACGCAAGCCAATTTTGAAACCTCGCGCGTATGGAAAAATAACTAAATATGTATAAAAAAAATGTTTTATTTAGGTAAATCGATTAACATTACTGATTCTGAGTCGCTCCCAAAAATTTGGACACTGATTGCAAATTCAAGGATAAATTGCTCACGGCGGTGATAGCAAATACTTAAAGTTACGATAGCTCATCGTTATAATTAAACAAATGACACAATATTCCCCTAAGCGTTATTACAATAATCAAATAAACCTATTAAGTGGAGAGCAGAGCTTATTTTAAAACCTTAATAGGGCAAGCCGGGCCTTTTTTGCACCTGGGCCCGACTAAATGACCCTTAAGCAGCTTAAGCTGCATTCACACTGAGAGTGGTCCTACGTAATGGGTATTGATTGACGGCGAATATTTGTCAGAAGTTGAATCTCGAGTGCCGTTTTGACGGTAAAAGAGAAATCTTTTGTTAGTAATTGTGTGATCTCGACAGAGGAGAATAGGATCACTGTCATTCTTCCATTGTAAGTCGTAAGAGGCGACAAGGGACAAATACAAGTTTATGAACATCAGGCCTTCTCAACCTGTCTGGTCAAGGTGGGGAATGTAGGAAAATCTTCCATTTGCCTCTGGTAAATTAGAGAGCCTCGCGACGCCTCTAACCGTCAGAAATGGAAGCACACTGCCAGGAGAGCTACCCTCGGAGATGAAATTACCCCACCATGTACGTCGTCAGCGCAACCACGACCACTCTGACAAGAGTGGTCGACTAAGAAGAGAATTTAGAGAGAGTCGTACTCTTCCAGTGGAGAGTAAAGGAACTGTTTATGATGATGACGATAATTATATTATTAAATGAAAATAAAGCCGTTATTAATTTTATTTCCTCAAAAGCGAATGTTCGTAAAGAATTTTTTTGTGCTCGTGGGAGAACATCAATGGGGGAGCGCCTTTAGGTTCGCAAATTGTGGCACTTAGCATAATTTTCGTGTGATGTTTTCCGCAAAAGACATCATGGCCCTTTTGGGTGTTGAGGCGTAGGTTTAGGGATCAGTCAAATTGAATAAACTTTTTCGCGATTTAATGGACTGTGAAAACCCTGGTATCAGACTCTATGAGCCACCAAATATAATTACTTATACAGTCGACAGCCGTTTAGACTACATTTTTGTTTCAAAAACATCATTATTTCAGCCATATGAAGTCCAAAGCTGAACATAGGTCAACCCTTAACCAGACTCTGGTGGCTGTAGAGCCCACATCAATTTGAACTTTATGCTGTGAAGATACGGTTCTTCTTCTTTTCATGTCGACAACAAACCTACACAGTATCAGCCCAAAACTCCGCCACAAGAGTGGTTACAAGATACAGTTGAAAACCAATGACTAAGGTTAAAATAAGTTTTTTTATAGAAATATTGTAAGTTAGAGCAGACTTTAACAGCTTCAACATGACATTAACACTGCTGTATTTTTTTACTGTATAGGAATATGGACGAAAATGTTTACCTAAAAAAAGTAGGTAACTACACCCACCATTTCCACATTCCTCCTACGTCTGTCAACGAAATAAATGTGCGTAATTCTATACACCACTCGAGAACGTGAGTAACTCTACTCTACAATAATGAACATCAATTAGCGTGTATTTTCGTATGCGAAAATTTATAATGCCGTGACGTTGATAGATACCCCGAGACGTTTGTTCGGCCTATTTTAAAAGAGCCGAGGAAAATCCGGTGTTTTCTTAAAGATTGATAAATTTGCGTGGATATGACGTCCACTTTTGTTCACTAAAATATCTTTTACTAGCGGCCGGCTGCGACTTCGTACGCGTGGATCCCGTTTTATTCCCTTAGGGTTGAATTTTGCAAAATCCAGTCTTAGTGAGCACTTACGTTCTAAAAGGAAACCCCATGCAAAATTTTAGACTCCTAGCACTTGTAGTTTCTGAGATTTGAGTGTGTCAGTCAGTGACCTTTCGCTTTTAGTAGATTTATATAGAACAAGTGAGGTATTTGACTGCAATGATTGCGCCTGATAATCTCCTTCAATTTTGTGTGTTTTGTGACTCGAGAAGCCATATTTGATAACAAAAGAATGAATTAATAGTGACATTTAGCGTAACTGGTCTTGTCATCCTTTTACAACTACTTATTTCAGACAGTGTCTCATATATTAATAAATAAATAATGAATCATCCAGGTATAAGAAAATATAACATGGAATAATAGAAATTCCTGAAAGGAGACCTGTATTTTTAACAAGCAAAGTTTCAGAAAATAGCTAGGTACTTCAAAAGTGTACACCTTTGTAGTAGTTGGGTACTCTACAATGCAACAATGCAGTATACTTCGCAGTTCCTTACTTGTCATCTCTATCTTTGACATAAGTTTAGTATAAGATAGCGATAAAGTAGAAAGCTCACTGCATAGAGATATAGAGAGATGCTAACTAATGCGCTGAGTTCGAAACTCAGTGTCGAATTAGAAAATCACACACACAAAGTACCTAATCAAAATATTATGTGCTCATTATCCACTGCGGTATCAGTACTCAACGTTCGAAAAATCTTTAGTACTACGCAAGCAATGCAAACTGTTTACATGATGACGTCGCTGCTGTCATCATTACTGTCAGGAGCAATGTGTTCTATTTTTGGGTATATTCCTCAGACATTGGCCCCGCCCCCTAGTCATATCTCCCTTTAGTTTCTGTGATCTGTGATTCACTATCATCATCTTCATCAATTTGTTCATATTTCAGTTCGTTCGGTCGTCAGTCTCCACTGAAAGAAAACGGCCCACTACTCTCTCTACACGTGCCACTTATATTTTTTATCATCTTCATCATTTTAGCCACAGAACGTCCACTGCAAAAAATAGAGGCCTTCCCCAATTTTTTATCCACAACGAGGAAGCTCTTGACCTGTATCTCACCTATTAGTATTTTATAATACTAATAGGCGTAGCCTATGTGTTAATCCAGGGTGTCAGCTAACTCCATACCAAATTTTATTAAAATCGCTCTAGCCGTTTAAACGTGAAGAAGTAACAAACATTCACACTCACAAACTTTCGCCTTTATAATATTTCGCACTTTCGCCTAGTGTAATTTATTTCATTGCTTGTCATACGGTTAATTTAGAGGCTCTATTCCGAACTTGTCTTGTTACTACGAGTTCACGTGCCCCTTTTGTTGTTTCACTATGTTTATTGTCTACTCTCCATGTGTACACTGTGGTACAGAATACAGCTCGTTACTAAGTTTGGAACTTAGCTAGTTTAGTTTGTTACTGAATAACTCCGCAATTATTTTAAAGTGCCTTCTGTTTATAAGAAAATAACTAACAAGTTGGTTTTTGTTTCAGGTAGCGATTAAAAGGCGAATGGAAAGTACCTAGGCATTAATTCTGTCTAAGGCTGGGTTGCACCATCTTACTTTTTTTTTATATCCACAATGAGGAAGCTCTTGGTCTGTATCGCACCTGATGGTAAGTGACGATCAGGCCGAAGGTAGAAGCGAGCTTCACCCGGAATCCTCAACCACGGAGGAACTGGCTATCTTACCTCTAACTGCCGGAACACAACAATGCTGTTAACACTGTTGTTATGGCGACAGACTTAGGTAAGATGGTGGTAGCTAGCCAGGCGGACTTAGAACAAGCCCTACCACCAACCAAACCAAACAGAAAAATCTGCCTCCACTAGGAATCGAACCCGGGACCTCTGCGTCTGAAGCAGGTGGTCTTACCACTAGACCACAGAGGCGGTTAAACTTAACTTTGACAAACGTTAAAAATCTGTCAAACTATACAAAAAACACCAGTTATCGTTATAGTTACGGTCAAAGTTAGCTGGTGCAACACAGCCAGCATCTATAGTCCGGTCAATGTAGTCTTAACTTTACGAGTACCTTTTTGAGATGGATGATTGAAACCAACATCATAATTTGCGTTTATTATGCTTTCACAAATAATACCTACTTTAAAAATTCAGAGTCCTGAGCCACCAGGAAGAAATATGAGCAAACGTTTAAGGTATCAGTTGAAGTTAATTAAATTCTACATAAAAAATATCTTGTAATTTTTTTGGTAACATTTACTACTTCCAATCTTAATCGAATAAAGCACTTGTTTCTGTATTACAAAACAATGTTCAAACTCGATTTAATCTCAAACATAGGTTCTTTGGCTTAAATTATTAAAATCCAAACAGTCAAAATCCTAAATCTATGCTTAAAATCGAACAAATTAATTATTGAGCTTTTTGCTGTAATACATTAGTCATGTGTCTGTAAACATTCGAACCTAAAAAAAGCAATTAGGCTTTCAAAACAAAACGATATAAACCCATTATTTATGATCCAGTCTTATCTACGCCAGACTAAACAAAAACTTTATTGAACGACCGTAACATGCGATATGGGCATTAATTTTAGACAAAACAATACATTCCAGAACAGACGTATCATAATCGGGAGCACGGTAGTGATTCTGCCAACTTGAGCAGGGAAACAAACAAAGAGAAAACTATTACTTTTCTCAAAACCACTCCGACCCACTCTCACATAAGTTTATTTTTTATTCTAAGAATTAAACTGAGATCGCAATAGGTAGAAGTTTAGAAATAGTTGAAGTAAAATATTAGTTAAATTGAAAGAAATTGTTGTATAATGAAATTGTTCAACTCATAGTTAATTTGTTCATATACAATTGAAAGAAAAGTTTCCTGATGCGAATGCACCGCTATCGATTTGAACCAAAAGTTACAAATTTTCATCATATTATGAGCCCTGACCCTGACACTATGCAAATACAGAATTACAATAGACTAGAGTTTTATTATTAGACTTTCTACTAGACAAACTCTATTTTCTTCTCCACTATCATCGTTAATTTATTAAAAATACTGAAAACTACATTTAACATTAACTTTTACAAGCGGATATTCTGTTCTACTCGTATTTCTCAGCAAAAGCAGGCAAGCGCGTAACTCACAAAATAATAGGCAATCAATCCAATTGACAGAAGAACAAAGAGTTTTTATCATCTAATAGGCTGACCTCTGGTGTTAGACAGGATGCTTTCTACTGTCGTTAACGACAAGCGCCATGATTAGATTATTACAGAAAAAACCGTTTGTATTAGGTATTGTATACTTTAGTTCATTTCAGCCAAAGGCCTCCCCCAAGGATTTTGATAAGGAGTCCTGCGCTGTCAGCATCATACTTCCCGCGACTTTCACCAGATCGTCGGTCCACAGAAAATAATGCAGTAGTTTTTTATGAGCGAATTTGCTTAGAGGTGTATAAAAGTACGATGAATCGAGCTTGTACTTTCTCAAATTTTAATGTGTGTCATATTGCTATTATTTTTTTATAGTTCTAACAATTTCCACGAAAAAGGTCTTTACTGATTTACCAGAACCCTTATTACACAAATGCCGCTATGATTTCTCATTGCTAACATCAGAAATAGAAACATCAAAATTGTTGTTCATAGTTTATAAATTTTTAATTATTTTCTAACTACTCAACTCCCAACCTATCTAAAGTCCCTAAATCCTCCAGTCTAAACACAGATGCACTAGCGCATTAATATCCCAATTAATATTCATCATCTTGTTTTGACACCTGTCTAGCGTTAGCGAAAGTAGAAAACACGATATACCTACATCTCGTCAACAAGTGCTAGCGCTATTCCAAAGAGAATATTCAGACAGACAGACCCTCCGTTTGGTAATAGACAATTTAGCTGCGAGATTAGTTTAAAGTTTATATTTGACTAGCTAGTCGTCTGAATCCAGGCTAAATTGATTACCTGGTCTGGTCTGCTTCTGGCAGTGTTGGGAATGAGATTTGCTTTTAGATGTGATGCTAATTATGGCTTTTGGTAGAGATAAAGTTTGTGATAATCATTAGGCAAAGTTTGGTGTATAATTTTATTGGTTTATCCGTGAGCTCCGGCAGAGTAGAATAGAAACACTCCCACTCTTTATGGGATATCGTAAGAGACGACTATACAGGAGAGATTTCTCATAAGATAGGCCCCCTTAATTGATATTTATTGTCATCCACATTGCAACCTTAATTTCGAACTCCTCCTATGTTCTTCTGATTAATTTCGTTGCGGGTCCAATGACAGTTTAACTTTCCCCCGGAACAAACTTGAGCTTCATTGGTTGGGTTTTTATGGCGGTCAAGCTGTAGATCCTAGCTACACAGGAGTTGCAGTGGTGGGAACGAGAGGTGGGAATAGTCCCGTATTATTATACAGGAGAGATACGTAAATATTATTATTAGGCCTCCCCAACCTGTCTGGCCTGCGTGGAAATTGTAGACCAAATTCATTTTCATACTCGTACTTTTGGTAAATTGGAGAGATTTATGTTCCTGCAGTGGAGATTAAGGTCCAGTTTCCAGATTGAGATTCATACTTCTTGTTCATTCTTCTTCTTGAGCATATGTGTGAACTGTTCATAGTTCACACTTTTCGTGCTGTCGTCGGTACACCTCATTATTTCTCGCATTATCTCGCTTCTCCTAGCTTTGACGGTAGCACAGTTAACCACTTGGGCGCAGGCCAAAGTATTCAATTCAGTGACTAGGGTTGCCATAAAATTATCACTTCACGGGATTTATTGCAACAATATCTATTTTAACGGTAAATAAAATATTTACCCTCCCGACGTTTCGGCTCGGTTGCACGAGTCATGGTCGCGGGCAGACTGAAGAGAATCAGATGCGGCGTCGTCTGCTCCGGCGCGATGAGTTTTCTTCATCCACCCGCATCCACCACGACTCGTGCAACCGAGCCGAAACGTCGGGAGGGTAAATATTTTATTTACCGTTAAAATAGATATTGTTGCAATAAATCCCGTGAAGTGATAATTTTATAGTAAAAATGCAACATAGTAGTTTAAAATATTATAGCTATAGGGTTGCCATGTTTTACAATTAGAAATGCGGACCAATCTAGTTTGACTGCGAAAATGTTATGATTAGGGATAGAGTATATTTCAGATACAGTTCTTGATTACTTATTTTGTATGTTACTTAGAGTGGCGATTTTCAAAGAGGTCAAAGTCAAAGTCAAAGTCAAAATTTCTTTATTTGTTTGGACTAATAAATAGTTCTTACAAATCGTCATTTTGCTCTTAAGGAGCCTCTACATGTCTCATAATCTTTTTACCCTACCAGCGCTTCGAGACCAACATTTGGCAAGTGCTGAGAAGAAGCGCCGCAACAAACTCAGTCACCACTGTCTGCCGGTTAATATAAATAAATAGAAATAGTAGTAGTAGGTACATTCGATTCAGGAGCAGTTCACTGAATTTACCATGCATTCTTGTATGGTGTATCTTATAAGAATGGGTATACAAGATTGCGTGGTATATTAAACAAGGTAGTGACGTGCTAATATCTAGACTTACATATTAAGATACTAGTAGAAATGACTCGCATACATAAATTTGAATAACTTGGATTGACCAGTCCCCGAAAGCAGCGCCTGTTCACAGACATGACGAGTGAACCAGCCATCGCTTCACTCGACCATATTAGAGGGAATGTAACGACCCGCCTCACTACGCCACCACCCCAGAGACATTTTAGTGAGAATGACAATTCCAAGTTATCTCTTTAAAATAAAAAACTAATAATAAAGCTAAGTAACAGTCCAGATTGAGAAGCATGACACTATAACATTTGAGAAATTATTATGAGTTTATACATTACTTTTCATTTTAATTCTTTTTAGTGCGAGCATGAGAGGACCATAATCCTACTCCCAGGATGACTTATCATTAAGAAAATCTCGAGTTGTATAATAGGCTTTTTTAAGCATGTGATCTTTAACTATATCTTTAAATTTATTATACGGTAGCTCTTTATATTTATCAGGGACTTTGTTATAAAAATGGATACCTTGTCCCATAAAAGAGGCAAACACTTTATTAAGTCTAAAAGCGGGTATAGCCAATTTATTTTTATTTCTAGTGTTAATTTGGTGAATATCACTTTTCTTTTTGAATTCAGTAATATTTTTTTGAATAAATAGAATACAGTTTAAGATGTATTGTGAAGCGGCCGTGAGAATGCCAATTTCTTTAAACAATTCTCTAAGGGACGCTCTTGCTTTCATTTTATACAAGTATCTTATGGCACGTTTTTGCAGAATAAATATTGTTTCAAAATCTGCAGCTTTGCCCCATAGCATGATTCCATATGACATTAGGCTATGAAAGTAGCTAAAGTAGACTAAGCGAGCTGTTGAAACATCGGTTAATGACCGTATCCTTTTTATTGCAAAAGCCGCTGAGCTGAGCTTTCCCGCCAGAGTTTCTATATGGGGGCCCCACTGGAGTTTTGAATCCAGGGTAATTCCCAGAAATACAGTAGAGTCTACCAGATCGATTGCATTATTATTAAGTTCTATTTGAGTACTAACTGTTTTTACGTTAGGCAAAGAGAATTTTATACATTTTGTTTTCTTTGCATTGAGTTGTAAATTATTTGTAGTGAACCAACTTAAAACTCTTGTTAGTGCATTATTTACATCGTCAAAGTTATTTTTACTTCTGTCGATATTAAAAATCAAAGATGTGTCATCAGCAAATAACACGATTTCGCAAGAGTCCTTAACAAAATATGGTAGATCATTAATGTATATAAGAAACAAGAATGGACCCAGAATGGACCCCTGCGGAACTCCCATTTTCACAGGTGACCCAGAAGACAAAACACCATTTATGTCAACTTTTTGAACTCTAAAGTTTAAATAGGATTGTATTAAATCCAAAGCCGAGTCCTTTACCCCATAATAGTGCAGTTTGCGAATTAGCGTTTGATGTTCTACGCAGTCAAAAGCTTTTGAGAGATCACAGAAGACCCCTAGTGCATTTTGAGAATTCTCCCAAGCCTCGAAGATATGTTTAAGTAGTGCAACCCCAGCATCGGTGGTGGAACGACCCTTGGTGAAACCATATTGTTCACTATGAAATAGTTTATTAGAGCCAAAGTGAATCATAAGTTGCTCCTGTATGATTTTTTCAAAAATCTTGCTCAGAGCGGGCAAGATAGAAATGGGTCTATAATTGCCAGGGTCGGTTTTGCTACTATGTTTCATGAGGCAATGGCAAATAATGGCATTAGTCTACTATGTTTCATGTTCTTTTTAGTGCGAGCATGAGAGGACCATAATCCTACTCCCAGGATGACTTATCATTAAGAAAATCTCGAGTTGTATAATAGGCTTTTTTAAGCATGTGATCTTTAACTATATCTTTAAATTTATTATACGGTAGCTCTTTATATTTATCAGGGACTTTGTTATAAAAATGGATACCTTGTCCCATAAAAGAGGCAAACACTTTATTAAGTCTAAAAGCGGGTATAGCCAATTTATTTTTATTTCTAGTGTTAATTTGGTGAATATCACTTTTCTTTTTGAATTCAGTAATATTTTTTTGAATAAATAGAATACAGTTTAAGATGTATTGTGAAGCGGCCGTGAGAATGCCAATTTCTTTAAACAATTCTCTAAGGGACGCTCTTGCTTTCATTTTATACAAGTATCTTATGGCACGTTTTTGCAGAATAAATATTGTTTCAAAATCTGCAGCTTTGCCCCATAGCATGATTCCATATGACATTAGGCTATGAAAGTAGCTAAAGTAGACTAAGCGAGCTGTTGAAACATCGGTTAATGACCGTATCCTTTTTATTGCAAAAGCCGCTGAGCTGAGCTTTCCCGCCAGAGTTTCTATATGGGGGCCCCACTGGAGTTTTGAATCCAGGGTAATTCCCAGAAATACAGTAGAGTCTACCAGATCGATTGCATTATTATTAAGTTCTATTTGAGTACTAACTGTTTTTACGTTAGGCAAAGAGAATTTTATACATTTTGTTTTCTTTGCATTGAGTTGTAAATTATTTGTAGTGAACCAACTTAAAACTCTTGTTAGTGCATTATTTACATCGTCAAAGTTATTTTTACTTCTGTCGATATTAAAAATCAAAGATGTGTCATCAGCAAATAACACGATTTCGCAAGAGTCCTTAACAAAATATGGTAGATCATTAATGTATATAAGAAACAAGAATGGACCCAGAATGGACCCCTGCGGAACTCCCATTTTCACAGGTGACCCAGAAGACAAAACACCATTTATGTCAACTTTTTGAACTCTAAAGTTTAAATAGGATTGTATTAAATCCAAAGCCGAGTCCTTTACCCCATAATAGTGCAGTTTGCGAATTAGCGTTTGATGTTCTACGCAGTCAAAAGCTTTTGAGAGATCACAGAAGACCCCTAGTGCATTTTGAGAATTCTCCCAAGCCTCGAAGATATGTTTAAGTAGTGCAACCCCAGCATCGGTGGTGGAACGACCCTTGGTGAAACCATATTGTTCACTATGAAATAGTTTATTAGAGCCAAAGTGAATCATAAGTTGCTCCTGTATGATTTTTTCAAAAATCTTGCTCAGAGCGGGCAAGATAGAAATGGGTCTATAATTGCCACGGTCGGTTTTGCTATGTTTTATGGAGAAATAATGGCATTAGTCTACTATGTTTCATGAGGTCGGGGAAGATTCCCTTCTCTATGCAATTATTGAATATTATCGCTAACTGTGGGGAAATTATATCAATAATGTGTTTGACTATCTTGATAGAGATGCCCCAGATATCAGTTGTACTCTTTACGTTTAAAAGATTAAAAGTTTTAGTGATATCTAATGGAGTAATATGTTTAAAAGAGAAGTGCGAGTCACAGGGTGTCACGTGGGTTTTCAATATTTCTTCGGCCTCGGAGGGAGATGACTTTAAGTAGGCAGTTGTTGCTGAAGCTATATTACCAAAAAAATTGTCAAAAGCTTCCGCTACATCTTTATCTGCAGAAATCAAATTATCGTGAACTTTGAGAGAAAAGTCATTATCTTTTGGTTTTAGTTTACCAGTCTCTCGGTTGATAACATTCCAAGTTTCTTTTGTTTTATTACTGGCGTTCCCTATCTTGTCCCGAATATAAAAAGACTTAGCCATGAAGCAAACTTTCTTAAAAATTTTTGAATACTTTTTTACATGCTCAAGAAAAGATATACTATTATTATACTTTTTCATGCCATAAAGTTCATATAACGTATTTCGACTTTTGTATATTCCCTGTCTGTGTCGAGATACGCCTTTCAAGATATCTATGAACACAGAAAAGAAAATTGGGGGTCCAAATATTAAAACAGGTGTCTCCGGCTGTAATTCTGCCATTGTTTAATGCTTATATTCCCTCATTTTTGTTTATTTTCTTAATTTCATAGAAAATTAAGGATCCAAATGTAGGGGTCCCACAGCCCATTATTTTTCACGTCTAATCGCTCGCTTTTGTCCCTCCACACTTTTTGTTAATTTCAGCACTTTCGAAATCCTTATTATCTCCTACCTTGAGGATATCAATCCTGGATTCATCAAAAACCCCTTTATCAAAAATGCTGAAGATATAAAATGTTATCTGTATCCTGCTTTACCCGGACACATGGTAACCCTACCTGAGCCAGGTCTAGTCCCGATCGCTATTAAATAAGTGGCTACACCGGTAGATGTCGAAACGCCTGTCTATTGCGTTTGTTTATTAGTATAGTCTTACTGATAGCATTAAGATCAATGCACTACAAATGGAGTATCTAGATTTTGTTAATTTCTTAGGGAAATCATGAAATCACGAAATATAATAATATGGAGAATAATTTAATGTTACTTTACCCCTTCTTGTTACACTAACGTCCGTATTCACAAACATTACTATGATATCTCACAGTGCGCGTGGACGCACAGGGTGACAAACGAACCAATCACAGAGCTCTATTCAACGTCGTGCGCTCGATATGCTGCTTCACTTACGCAAGCATCGCTTATGAATACGGGCGTAAATCCAATTCTCACGATCCTAAGGGAATTCGAATTTTGCCAGAAATTAGAGACACCTAGATAAATACTCACCACAAAACGTACTACTGAAAACAAAATTTAAATTAAACTGATACAATTTTTAGTTCTTATCGGTAAGAAGCGACCTCTTCCAGAAAACCCAAATGTCAAATGACTTTCTGCTTCGCAGTACACGTAAAACCGTCAATCCAATTGATCCATGACTGAAAACTGACACCAAAAGATGAATAACTTATAGTTTTCATGTAGCATTTTAAACGTTCATGTCACCAAAACGGGATTTGGCAATATACAAATACTTTTTACTTTTTAAAGTGTTTGTGTGTTGCCAATCTTTTTATAGTGAAAATATAGTTTTCATGATCATAATTCCTTTCAAAACTGATATGTTGATACCATTTAGCTGTTCTTTATATCCAATAGTAAAGAAAATAATATAAAATATTATGCGTAACATTATAAGCTTAATTTAGACTTACTCGTACATTTATCTAACTTAGAATATTCCACACGCGCACTGAACTAAACTAACTAAAATTTATTCAGCAACTATTCACACGTGAATAAATTATTCGAGATGGCAACTCGTTAACTTGTCATCTTGAATTATAGCTTTCAAACATAAGACTTCTGTCGAAGAAACTCGATTTTGATTTAGAATTTATATAGGGCAACGTTCTGTTTTTGCTCTTTAGAATTACAATGGGTTGAATTTACATAATTAACGTAGGTATATAGAGACCTAACTAGTATAAATCGAAGTAGCTTTCGGCATATTGAACTAAATACTGTGAAAATATCTTATTTAGACATAATAAGTGCGATTTAGCGACAATAATTTTAAGTATAAATGGTGTATTTTACTTTTTGCGAACCATAGTGATACCTTTTGTTATACCTACATTATGTAAAAAAGGTTAACTGGCATGAATGCCTTATGGCATCACTAGCTTTTACCCGTGGCTTCGCCCGCGTTAAATTAAATGATTCAAATTACCTATAAACCAAATTTCATCAACATCAGTTTAAAGCATAACAGACAGACAGAGTTACTTTTGCATTTACAATATTAGCATCCCTTAGTAGAGAATGTAATAGAAAAGGATAATGTTTTTTTAATGTGGCAGCATGAAAGTTCAAATAAAATCGTGAATTTTTCATCTCCTCACAAATCTTGAAATTTTTGAAGTAATACAGCACGTCAGACCACACATTTTCGTTCCAAAATGCACCTAATTTCAACTATTATGTAGTTGACTGTTTATTGATGTCTCCACGTAAGATGCGCACGCGCCGCTCGTTGGCACGGTTTCCGCATGAATGGACGGACGCTGACCAACTGATACCGCGTTATTTTGGATTGAGTGACATCACTGTTAGCCGACACGTCCTGTAGTGATGTGAGAGATTGTTGTCGATGTTTTTGGGAATTCTTTTTTTTTTTATTCCTAATTATGATTGCTTTACTTTGACGTAGCGTGGGCAGGCCTCCCACTAGGTAGACCGACGATCTGATGAAGGTCGCGGGAGGTGCCTGGATGCGAGCGGCACAGGACCGGTCTTTGTGGAAATCCTTGGGGGAGGCCATTGTACAGGAGTGGACGTCTTTCGGCTGGAACGAACGAACGAACGAACTTCGACTGGAGGCTCTTGCCTAGGTTCTATTCCCGGACATGACACATGTTGAAGGCAATCCAGAGTCCTAGATGAACTTCGCCTTTTGTGTCTATTTTTATTATTTGCAATGTTTTAAAAAGAAATAAATCAAACGCCAAAACTCTAATTTTGACATATCGGGCCCTGATACAAAAAAAAACCTGCAAGAGTTTCACCGAACATGGAAATATAAAAAATCATATTTCAAAATATGGATCTTAATCAACTCTCCATATCGGAAAATCTCCAGGAAAAGCAACGAGAAAAAATATTTTCTTACAGGTGCTCTAGACCCAATGATTTTGTGTACAACATTTTCGATATTTTTCGTTAATATTGCACATCACTAAGAACACAGATTATTATTATCGTAACTGTAACTAATTTAGCGATATATTCAAATTTAGTGTCTACTTGAAACTATAATGTATCCTCCATGCTTGCTCATTGGACCGGTGATATATTATGTACCGATTTGTTTCATAAAATAAATAACATCTTATTGAATTTTTCCATGAAAAAATATATTGAAATGAGTTTTTATCGAGCATTTTTTGCTTTGTTTTTTTTTATAAAATTATTGATCGTAAAATGTAGGTTCCTCTAAGATGAAAAGAAACAAGTGTTTTGATTAAAAAGATTAGAAATGTTTATTTTTTCTGACTTAACTTATATTTTCCTGGAAAAAATTATGTTAGCTTCATGTATTAGATAAAATAGAAAGACATATTCATTTTCAATTATTTATGTTTTTTTATGACCCCGCAAAGTGTTAACTAAAATTTTATTTTTTGTTTGTGGGTACGCGTGTAACGCTCTGAACAATATGGGATAAACTAAATTGTCTAATCGCGCGCAATCAATCATTCGATTGCACAAACCGGTTTTGCGGGCGTCGAGACACTCTTTACGAATATTACACATTAACACAATATTACTTTACCATTACTACACACACACCAATACAAACAGTTTTATCTTTTTATTAGTATTCTTTTCATTAGTATTCTTAATAAACGTAGTCTTATCATCCTTACCGATTTACCGCCTTTTGTATTTATCTGTGCACTAATATTACTATTTATGTATGTTTATCTAGACAATTTTATGCAGCTTAGTATTTTATTTATTTTAAAAATGGTCCGTGACCCTCACTCGGCATGGGGCACACTGAAAACCAGCGCCGTGGCCTTCGTCACCGTGGGCCACGGCATATGCTGAGTGGGGTCCCGTTGCAGTGGGCATCTTGTTGGTGGATGGGTGGCACTGCTCAGTTTACTCTTGTTTTTATTTTTTCTTCTTCCATTGTTATGTGCCACTGTCATGTCTATGTGTGATGTGTGATGTCCATTGTAATAAATGTGTCTTTCTTTCTTTCTTTCTTTCTAAAATATTGAACGATTGGAAAACAAAAAGTTGTTTTGTTTTAATTTAAATTACAAAGTTAGAGCATGCGAATGAAAATTTTCGAAATAAAATTATAAACAATGTTTTTAACGCAAAAAATGATAACGTTGCGTTCTTTTATTAGAAATATCATTTTCGTCCATCAAATATTTGCGTTACTTTAACTGAGGTATATTTTTATGGGAAATTGAACGCTTCGCGATGAAGTTTTGTGTAAACAGGATGTAGGGACAATTTGTTAAAAATATACTTTAATACTTTCTGCTTGTTAGTTAAATATTTCGTTTAAGGTAGACTACCTACAGCATTTCTATGTAATGTAACGTTCTTGACATTGGTACAATACAGGTAAAATGTATGAGGTATTGAGGTAATGTATGAGGTTAATTGATTCATGACAAGGTGTGACAATAGACATTAATCATAGAGCGACTCGTTGTTCCGTTACAAGTAAATCTATATTATCTTTTGTATGCCGCCGTAAACTTCTGACATGCTTCAAACAGCGGGCGTAGTGTGAGTTTACATTAAACTCATTCGACATCGACCGCTTTAAAAATATGTATGAAAACTTTAGTTCTTGAAAGTTTCCGCTTTGGGCACTGTAGTACAATCAACATACATACAATCCATACATACTGTACAATCCTTCATTAATGTCACTTTTTTACGCAGTCACTAGTGAAGACGTTTAATGTAAACTCACACTAAGCCCTCTGATAGCTTAACGTGCCCTTTAGAGTAATTATTTCTGAAATTTCTGAAAACGTGTGGACTTTCAAACGTATTTTTTCCTGGAAATTCTACTAAGTCGAGTAAGTGCATGCAATCCTGTATAATATCAAATACATACAGGGTTATGTTAGGTAAATGGGTTTATAAGCCGACACTAGCCCATGTTAACATTATGCATATAAATGGTATGATGAAGTCAGAAATTTAATATCATCATTTATTTTTTTAATTTTCATATACAATAAAATTAGGCTAGGGCTAGTGTCGGCTTATAAACCCATTTACCTAACGCCATGTATAGCACAGGTGTCTTCCTGGTAGCTATAGTGTGTATTTTGTGCCGGTCAGTGTTTAGGTTAACTTCGCTTGATATCTCAAGTGTGTTTATTTTGCATAAGTTTCGGGCTCCTTGTAAAGTTTTGGTAGTAAACATGCATTAATTTGATAGTGAATATATGGGAAATACTGCACTTGGTGCACGTCGGGTTATTCTAAAAATCTGAAGCAAAAATCTAGGCATAAAAAATTAAACATGCTTCTACTCGTATTCCTCGTACAACTCCTAGCTACTGAACTAAACGAGTGCCTTGAACTGGATTTTCTTTATGAGCACCTAAAGTTGAAATATTACGAGTAAGAATCTAATTATTTAACCAAAAGGGGTCTTCTTACTATAAAATAAGCTGATCAAAATACTTAAAATATTTAGTTCATTAGGTATCTGAAACAAATACTTAACTACAAGTAAGTGCTATGTAACAAAATGCCTGCCACGATTTGATTGTTAGTTAGAAGCCTTCGCGTAGCAAAAGTTGCATTCGGAAAATTTACGAATTTGGGAAAATTGAAAGCTTCTTGACAACGATAGTAACTACTTAGGAAAAAAAAGAAAAACCTCATGGAACTGGTTTTTCGTAATCCTCTTTTTACCACCAAACCCCGATATTTTTTCAGCTAATGATAAATGATCAAGGAAGTGTATCACACCATTAATACTGGTCTCCGATTGGTTTTTCAATCGCATCAATTAGAATTACTCAATCAATGTGTCAATCCCAATCAATGGCTTTGGAATTGATGAAAAAATACAGTTGTACTGTATTTGTCAGTCCATGGCAATGGAAACTGGCAATTTTTTTTAAAGAAAAAACTTATCTCCGACACAAGACTAGATAAGTATGTCACCGGAAAATAACAAGAACCACGCGAAAATGTGGGCGTAAAATAATACAATTTACCTCTCGTTGAGAATCCTACGAAAGTTTTTCAATTTCCTAGGAAATTTATAAACTTGCGGATTTTGTTATATTCCGGTGACATTATTATTGATTTGTGATACTCGTAATATTTACTATTAATCAAAAGTATGTCGAATAGTACCTAAGTAATACGACTTGTAGTTAAACCAATCCCATGCACTGAGAAAACATATACATATATGAGTCATCATCAATGTTATCATCATCATCTCTGCCATAATAAATGACGTCCACTGCTAAACATAGGCCTCCCCCAATGCTTTCCATGTTGCCCGGTTGGTAGCGGCCTGCGTCCAGAGCCTTCCTGCTACCTTTACGATGTCGTCCGTCCACCTTGTAATGTGGGTGGACGTCCTACGCTGCGTTTTCCGGTACGCGGCTTCCATTCCAGAACCTTGCTGCCCTATCGACCGTCAGTTCTGCGTAGTATACGTATGGTATATACGAGTACCTACTTAAAATGCAGTATTCTACGAACGCTAGAAACTACTCGTTCATTCTAATTTACTAGTAGAAATCAATCATGGTTAATGACGTTGACAGAATCCATTAGTAAAAAAAACAATTACGAAACGCAATCACAGACTTTGACACATTACTTTTTAATGAGGTTTTTTTTTTACGAAATGTTTAGTTTTTATTTCTGTGAAAAATGGAAACAATACTGATACTTAGGGTGTGTCGTAAATAGTGGTCCAAAGCAAAGGGGTCGATACATTGTACACTGAGGTACCACATACCAGTATTTAAAAAAAAATTTTCAAGGTTGTTCAAAAATTTTTTTTAAAATTCTTAGGTACCTTGCGTTACAAAGATTAAATTTATGTATTAACTAAGTATTCCAATCATTTTTTTCCAAACAGAATTTTAATAACCAAGTTTATTTCGAAATTCAATACTCACTACTAGCAAATCGGTTGACTTTACCTTTACTTTTGGAAAACCCTTTAAAACATAATATGTTTTTTAAATACTGGTATGTGGTACCTCAGTGTACAGTGTATCGACCCTTTTGCTTTGGACCACTATTTACGCCACACCCTGTATAAAAAATTTAAGATTAGATTCGGATGTTTTAAAAACACATCTCTACTCCTTTCTAAAATTCTTTTGTGCCTTTGTGTCATATTTACAAAGGATTTTCAGCTCAACAACTACAATAGAAAACTACGTTAACGTATAACTCGATACCGACTATTTTTATTCTGCTGCATTCACAATGTTCTTTAGAGAGCACACAGACGAGCGACATTATGTCGGCGACTGCTTGCGATAGCGGTAGGCGACGGTCAGCGACTGTAGGCGACTGTCGGCGACAGTCTCCGACTCGCGCCTTTCGCTGTCATGACATGTTGACCCTCTACCTATACGTTAAGCTGGGTCCAGACGGGTGTAACGCGTAATGGAATGTATCGTGTAATGTAATGGAAATAGTATGGGCAGCACTTCACATGTAATGCTCGTACCTAGTGCCGTCCACACGTAGAATTCTTGTTACATTACACGTAATCTTAAATTACACATTAGCGACCATCGGCGGTTTCCGCGATGCGTTGGCGACTGTCGTCAAATTTGAATATGTCTCATCGGTGACTGTAGCCGATTTTCGCCGACTTAAGTCGCAAGTAGTCGCCTACTATATACCTACTGTCGCTCGTCTGTGAGCTCCCTTAGAAAACATCTGATGCGGAATATGTGTGTCTTTGTTAAGTTTTTTCAACCAGAAATGAGTAAGATTGAAAAGGGTTCAGTAAGTCAGGTTCTAGTTGAGATTCATTTTGTATTATCATATCAATAGCATTAACGTTGAATGCTGCACAATGGCTCGATGACCTCAAGAAAATGAAAAAAGAAAATGGGAATTTTGCTTTTTTGTGTTCCTTGGGGAATCTTTCGTCGGACCATAGACTGATATATAAATATGTACAGATTTATAATTCAACTTTAATGTACCTGGGCATTGTAAAAATAATGTTTAGCAATGACAATCCACTTAAAACTCAAAAACAATAAGACTATGTTTTTACTCTCCATCAACAAAAAAAAAATAAGGTTTGAAAACTTTCTCCTTTTTTTCAAATTCGTTAAAAATCAATACGAGCCAATTTTCCCGCGCCAATTTAAAGAAACAAACGTTGAAATCGTATTATTCGTATTTAAACTAAAGCCAAACCTAAATTAAAATTAACTCTAACTACCAACAAGAAACAACTAAATTAAACCGTAGTTAAGCAATATACTGATCGTGAACTCGCGTGTTTACTGGAACTACAGCGTGAATTTTCAGTACATTCTCAGTGAATTTTCAGTGGAATCGGTAATGAGCTAATGGCAGGTAATTTATGGACGCTGTGTTTAGGCAGGCCGGAATTAAATGTACCTATATTCTAGGTCCTAGAAATTAGGACATTTAGCACAACACCACCTAGTACCAAAATAAGAAAAATTTCTATAAGCACACCAGCTGGTAAGAAAGAAAGAAACATTTATTACGACGAACATCACTTAGTTAAGGACAGAGAACGTATACGGAAAAAAGACAGAAATTATAACACATAAATATTATAAGGAAATAAAAAGTAAACTGAGCAGTGCTATCCTGTCGCAACAGCGATGCCCATCGCAATGGGACTCCACTCAGCATATGCCGTGGCCCACAGTGGGGAAGGCCACGACGGTGATTTTCAGTGAATAGGTGCCACTATTTAATATTATTGACGGTTTTAATCGTTAAATATATGTATCGTCTAAAATCGATAAAATGTCCGATTAGCAGAGGACTGATAAGCCATTTAGTCACCTTTGAAGAGGTCAACTCTCTCGAATTTACGAGAGGCAAATGAAGGATTCATACCCGTTTTCACCATCAATACCTAATTTTCAAGTGACCCCTATGAAAACAAAATTCCTGTTATGTGTTACCATAGGGGTCACTTAAAAATTAGGGATTGATGGTGAAAACGTGCATCAGCCTACCTACACTTCCCACGCTGCGCTGGTCGGGGAATCGGGTTGAGGCCTAATGTTCGAACATTTCTCCTTTAAGTAATCACCTCTTACGGCATCCACGGGAAGAGTGTGGCCACCTCTACCATCAATCCTATCAACACTGCTGGTACCACAATTCTGATCAATCGTAGTCGGGTCAGTCGGTAGGAATCGGACTAAAGCCTGGTCCGTGAGCACGTAGAATTTTGTCCAATGACCCCAAGCTACCCATCCTTATCGCTCGCGCGTAATTATATTGCTGTCGCGACTGTGCGACGGGCGCCCGCAGTGAGTGTGCGAGCGCGACAGCAACATAATTACACGCGAGCGATAAGGATGGGTAGCTTGGGGTCATTGGACAATATTCTACGTGCTCACGGACCAGGCTTTACCTGAAGTTAATGCAAACTCCAACCATGTATTTTTGGCTCGCGAACATTGCTCGCGTATATTCGCAGACATTCGCCGCGCACTCGATCGCCGCGCCATCTTCCCTTGCGTCTAATAAAAGCTCCGTCATTCACAGTTCGATGTCCGTTCGTGACACCTAATGGCCGACAATAAAAAAGATTTCTCCCAAAACCTTTATTTCTATTGTCCGTTCCCACAAAAGTTTGGCAATAAATAAACGATAAAATTAATTTACGACACTATATCTATCTGCGAATAGTTAGAGTTACGACCTGCGACGGACAAACATACAAATAACTATATAAAACGGCTGCGGTCACCTTCACGGTTGTAAATTATACGAACAAGTTCGTTGAGAGGTGGAAAAGTTGTAAGTGAGAATGTTTTTTTCCGATTTGGTTCTGTATATCAATAAAATCAATCTCAACAAAACATTTTCATGAAAAATGTTGCCAAGACGATAATGGTATTGTGAATAAGTTATCAGTTCTTACTCTATGCGCCCGAGTTGGGACGTACTAGTACCAGTACAAGCACTAACTTAATAAATAAATATCCCTCAATCCCTGGACATTTCACACCACGCTTCTAGTCCCAAACTAAGCAAAGCTTGTACTATGGGTACTTAGACAACGGCTATAAACATACTTAAATACTTTTTTTGTAAATACATACACATATTATTATTATACATAGTAACACCCAGCCCCATCACACAATTTAAATAACGTAAAATTTTAGTAATTTATTATTTTAACTAATAAATTTCGATTTGACTCGTACAATAAAGATCTCCAAAACTATTTCACCTTCAGAGAAAGACAATAATAAACGTCAGAAGATGATCTACGCTTTAATAAAAAAAATAAGGAATAACCACACACCTGTCAACAAGCCAGCCGGGGTGACAGCACAAAGTGGTCTTTGTAGTGACATTTTGTTTAAAAAATATCATCTTTTGGCGTATGCTCTTTCCTAGGAATGTAATGGAAAAGTTGGCAATAACAATTAGATATTTTTTCTACACTCTTTTTATTTACTGTATTTTTTATATATTTTTTCTTAATTACTGATGTTAGCGAAACTAGTCAAATTTTTTTGTATCCATTTTAGGGGCTACATGATTAAATGAGGGCTATCGTTTTTATACTTAACAGTTGGCACCCCTGGCGATCGACAGGACCTTACTCTACAGTGGCGCCATCTTGATGAGTGCAAATGCGATAGTCCTCCTACCACTTTCGCCCTCACCAGTTGGTGCCAGTGTCTTCGCTACTAGCAAGTGACAGGACCTTACTCTACAGTGGCGCTAACTGGTGAGCGCTAAAACGATAGCCCTCATTGGTTGAATATTGCAACAATTTCAGTAAAAAGTGTTTGATGTAAAGGTAATAAGCTATGTTGGCTGCATAGCTTTTTGCCTTGGCTTGTCTGTTGGAGGAATAGATTACGATCTATCGAACTATAAAATATGTTTAGTAAACTAACGATAAAATTACACTCCTATCGTATAAAGAGACTTCAGAGCACATTTCGTTTGTTTAGAAATTATTTTAAGTCAATTAATATAATGTCAAAAAGTTTTTACTATAAAAATAATATTTTTTTTAGAAAACCAGCGCAAGCCCGTGACGTGACACAATTTAGATTCAGAAAAACTCGTCTAGTTACTGAGAATTCTCCATTAAAATGTGCTAAGTACTTTTGACAGTCATAACATTCTTGTTCAGTAAAAAGCTGTTAAAAAGTACCTACTCTTGACAGAACATAACATTCTTGCGCCCGTATTCACAAACGATGCTTGCTTAAGTGAAGCAGCAATACGAACGCACAGCGTTGAATAGAGTTCTGTGTTGATTGGTTCATGTGTCATCCTGTGCGTCCACGCGCACTGTGAGACTTCATAGTAATTTTTGTGAATACGGGTGTTGTTCATTAAAAATGTTGAAGTACTCTTGACAGAACATAACATTCTTGTCCATTGAAAACTGTTGTACTCTTGACAGAACATTAGTGCTAGGAATGTCACAAATTCCAGCCGAATTGCCGATTGCGAAACGTTCTGCACAAACGTTCCGGATAATAATAACTGAGTCGTCCGCCGTCGGAATATGATCTACGTACGATAATAAAAGAATTAGGGAAAATAACGACTTGGCTGAGAGCGGGATCCTTGCCAATATAGGCCTGGGGACAGGGTGCGTTGGAAACTTTTAATTGCATATCAATTTTCAATTAGAAGTTTATGTCGTATTGTTGTTTGTTATTTTCTTGGGATTAAGGAAAATGTAGATGTAGCAAAAATAAGCTGTATCGCATAATCGCATTAAATTTTAATCATATTTTGGAAGATTAGAGAAATGAATATGAAACTAAAGAAAATAATGGCTTTTGTTTACTAAAGTACTAGGTACTTCTCTTTAGAATTTGGGCCTAGGAAGAAATAAATCATTGAAGTAAGTACGTAACTAATTTTAAAATATTTATTGCACTGAGTTGTAAAAGAAAAAAAAACCAAAGGAACAGGTAAAACAACTTTCATCTAGGTACGTTTGTAAAATGCGCATCCACCAATAAACTCTTCGTACAATTTTATTACTTTGTCCCTACACCCTAGCGACATTTTTCCCTTTTTATTTTCCCCAAAAATCGTAATGATTACTTAATCGGTTTTTGTGGTAAACAAGAACATTATAACTTTTCTAAAAGACTTTCTTTGGTTCTTGCTGATTTTCTTTCATCCTCCAAGAAATATTGTTCTGACGTTTCATTTTTTATATTTACGACGAGATGAATCGTAAAAGAAATGTATGCCGCTACTTCAAAATCCTACTAATATTATAAATGCGAAAGTTTGGATGTCTGGATGGATGTTTGTTACTCTTTCACGCAAAAACTACTGAATGGATTTTGATGAAACTTTACAGTATTATTCTTTATAACCCAGAATAACATATAGGATATAATTTATGACGATCTGTGACAAACTAAATTTCACGCGGGTGAAGCCGCGGGCAAAAGCTAGTTAGATATAATTCGTAAATCATAATCTCGTTAGTATATTTTATGCGTGTGTTTTATTAACCAGTAGAGTTTATCGTTCTAACGACTGTCCTATAAATAGGATTTACCCGACAGTCGCCATTTCAGTTAAATTTATTATCTGTGCTCCCGGCCTATTCGGACATCTGTAAAAATAGTGGCCAAGGAACTAAACGCAGTCAGTATTGCACGGCGCGCAACGAAAACAACCGTTTTAATATTCGAACGCGGCGCGTCCATTCCCAATTTGAATATAGAACGCGTTTCGCAAATTAACGCGGGCTTTTTGAATATTCCTCGGATTGTGAAAGCGTTGACAGGAGTGCGGTGTTTTTTAAATTTCGAATTATCGAGTGTTGAAAGTGGCCAGTGCGACTAGTTCTTAGCCCAATTAAATAATAAAGGAGGTTTTTGTTTGTAGTTTCGTTTCATGATTTTTGGACAAAATTCGGCGGTTGGATTTTAGAAAAGGTTAGTGAAACGTCTGCTTGTTTATACAGGGTTGGCTTACAAAATAAGGGTGTCCAATGCCAGCGAATTCCGAACATTTGTGGTATGGAGACCCGCAAACCAGCTGACCTGCGCATTAGAGCCCCTAATCCACGGCCTAAATTCTAAAACCAAATGCGAGGGAAAAGGCGAAATTGGGCTGAATAATGTTATCTCCGAGTAGGTACACGATCGGTAAAAGGGTAAATCACGTATAAAATTTGTAAACGGGAATTTGTTTATGTAAAAATAGTGTGTCCGCTTAAAGTTCCCAAAAGCTTATTTATGAACATTATTTTGAATTTAAGTAGTTAATAAGCCAACCATCTTTTACTAAACTCATATTAACGAGCTTCAGTCAAAATGTAGTTTTAGGTCTACTAACGCTAAACAGAGTCAGTACCTGAGGCATGGGAGCAGCACGGGAGGGTGTTTTGAGACGTTAAACGTCATGGAGATTGTATACTCTGACACATCATAATATGTCAATGTCACCTCTGTGCCGCTCAGGTACTGACTGAGTTATACGCTAGATCTATAGTTATATTATTTGTTTTTTCACGGCAAGATTTCTAGGCAAACAATATTTTTTAACAGTTAGTTACGCCCTTCAACCACCCTGTATTAAAATGAATAATAAACACTAAAGAGCTTTCCCGTGTCCGTCATTTTTCTTCGGAGTTTATTGTAATTTAGAAGCGAACGTAAAATAAACAATCTTTCTTTAAGAAGGGTTCCAGTCTATCATCCACATAAATTTTTACGAGCGAAATTCAAAAGCCTTTTTCTATTTTTGCTTTTGAGATAAATAGGAATTAAATTTCCCTTGTTCCGGTTCAAAGTAACTTGAATATTAATACAGGGTGTGTGGGATAGGTTGGTTTAGCATTTTGAGTAAAAAATATGTAGTAGGTTTTCTTTTAAATAAATTATGCATACCTACCTACTCATTTTCGGGTTGTTTGGAAGAGATCGCTTCTTGGTGATAGACCGTCTAAGAACCAATGATGGATCGTTATTAAAAATTCTTAGCGAATAGAGTCGCTTCTCAAACTAAATTTTAAATAAATAACTTGAAAAAATCGAACTGCGCATGACGGGACTTGAACCCACGACCTTCCGGGCGACTGCTCTTCCAATTGAGCTACCAACTGGATGTTTGTTACTACTTACGCAAAAACTATGGAACGAGTTTGGGACTAGAAGCGCATGGTGTAAAATGTCCAAGGATATTTATTTATTTTATTTATTTAAAAAAAAAACACAGTATTCTTGGCTATACATCAGTATAAATTAAAGGCTATAATGTTAGGTGTGCCTAAATTTTGTGATTTTTTTTCTTTTTATTTTCGTATCTTGAATGGTATACAATAAAGTGTGTTCTATCTTAATTGGCCATTACAACTAAGACAAGTGTCAATTTAAGTAAGTCGGTCTTTTTGTCACGCGGGAAAAGCCGCGGGCAAAAACTTGTATAATAAAACACAAAAAAGTAGAACAATATTCATGCAAATTGATTGTAAAGCGCTACGATCGTCCTATTCCCGGAAAATTCAATTTAAATCAAGTCAAATTAAAATTCTCCCAGAACTGTTGCTTGATAAAAAATTCTTATAACTCACCAATAAAAATTGAAACAATATTTCTTATATTCATTTCTTCTTTCCAGGTACCAGTGAAGTGAAGTGTCAAATAACAAGTGTCAAAGTGATGTCAAAGTGACGTGTTGTGAGAACATGGAGCCGACCTTGCCGCTAGAGGTCGACGAGGAGGGCAGGCCTCCGCAGGGCTCCTCTACAGGCAGCGGGTCCTCCTCCGGGACGGGGTACTACGGTCATAAAAATGGTAAATACTTAGAAAATGAGACCTAGTATAGACCCTTGCGGTGCTCCTAATATAGCAGGATTGTTTTTCGCAATAAAACGAGATCAAAAGCAGAGTCAAAAGTAAATCTTTAATAATAACCGTTTTAAGAACATGAGGCCTAGTATCGATCCTTGCGTTACACCTATGTAATACAAAATCGAGTACTGTCCTCTCTCTCTCTATAAATAGATGTACCCATTTTTAGAGCAACCTTAGCGTCCAATGACGGACAGAAGTTTACCTATTCTACGTACCTTTACCTTTATTAAAATCTAAACTTTCCAAATATTGTATCCTTACTGGTATAACCTTTCTGTTGAAATTATATTCATATTGGAACTGTAGGTATTTTCTCATTCCATTACACAAACTCATTTACTTCGTCACATTCAATCTAATGCCTAACCACATTCTGAGTGCCAAATAATAACATGTCATTTTCCAAAGCAAGCATAATGACACTTCGCGAATGTCATAAAAACGATCAGATAGTGACTTGTAACTTTCGTACTTCGACAATTTACAGCTGAATTGCCTTCGTGCTGATGATATTTTACTTTGGGGATCAGTGTGGAAATCATGAAACGTAGACCTAATTATGACGTCAATTTTTTTTCTATAGTAAAACTTGAAAATATAAGTAAAACCAATAAATAAAGAAGTTACAGGGCCCTAAAGTTAGCATAACAAATATTTGGCGCCATTTGAACAGTGACTTCACACCACTCTATCGGCGTACAAACAGTGACTCACCCCCCTGGTCTAGTGCTATTGACAGACCCAATTTTTAAAAATCTAGTATTTTTTAATTTTCAGCCATGCTCAATTGTCTCATATTTTCTATTTTCTACGTAATTCAGTGTAGTTTTCCAAACTTTTTCATACGGAACCTTTTTCCTCCAAATATCCATAATCAGATTAATGTTTGTTTACCTCACGTTTGTGATTTGTGCTTGTAAACTACTATAATATCGGTTTGTATGGCCTCATGAATAGTTATGAGGTGGCGACAGAAATATGACTATTTGTTTTGGACTTCGTAGACTAGTATTAGAACGGAATAAATAACTTTTGTTTGGATCCATATTAACACAAAACGCACCTACGTTCATTGAATAAAAAAAAAAAACATTTATTATACATACAAGTCACACTGTGTCATATAAAGCAGTTTTAAAGAGTGTTATTTTGTAACTAACGACCTTAACAAACAGATATTTGAATTTTTAATACTGAAAAATGAAATTTTTAAAATGAAACAGAATTGACGATCCTATAAAGGTAGCAGGAAGGCGCTGGATGCAGGCCCTGCCAACCGGGCGATGTGGAAGTCATTGGGAGAGGCCTGTGTTTAAAAGTGGATGTCCTGTAGCTGAAATGCTGATGATGAAAATGAAACAGTCTGTTTTTATAAATTAATGTAAAAAAGAATTATTATCCACTCAGCTAGGTGACATACTATTGAAAATAAACTAAGGTACTATGTACCAAAAACCTCATAAATAAGGCATTACGTTACGTCAATACCCAGATCTAAATATTATGATGCTCTATCGAATCGACCACCAAATATTACGGAATTAGATAATCCTTCTACAGGTATGAAAAAAACACCGGAACGTTCTTCAAAAATTTTGTGAACTTTTTATATTAATAAGCCCCATTCAGCCATTATTTCAACGCCAATTCAACTTTCGACGGGTCCGAATATTGAAATCACTCGAAATTATAGCCGCAGTGTTCGTTCAGTCGAGAGCGATCGCGAACAGGTGCGTACGGTACATTAATCGCTTTGTGCGATCATCGGGGGTAGATAGATATTCTTTATAGACAATGGATTGATTGTCAGCCATTTTCCGTCTGGATAGGCCATTGTCTATGACAAAAGTGTGGGGATAAATTGGTTTTGAATAGCTTCTTTATCGAGTAATTAAGTTCAGTACTTCTTTAGGTTTAAGCATAGGTAATCGCGTACCTACTTAAGTAGTTTTAGCAATATTTTAGTTTTTTTTGATGAATGATAGATGATATTTTTTTCTGTAAAGATGAGGCACTTACATTTTTCATAGCAAAACAATTAGATCGGCCAATATATCGGATAAATCTACCAGTTTCGCTCGGCTTCGCTCTCATTTCGCTCGCTCCGCTCTCATTTCGCTCGCTCCGCTCTGGCTGCTTCGCGCCTATGTATTTACCTATGTTTGAACATTATTTCTGCGTACTATGTGCCGGAAAACGCAGCGTGGGACGTCCACCCACAAGGTGAACCGACGACCTGATAAAGGTTGCAGGAAGGCGCTGGATGCAGGCCGCTACCAACCGTGCGATGTGGAAGTCATTGAGGTTCAGCTGTGGACGTCCTGTGGCTGAAATTATGATGATGATGACGAACATTATTTGCATGAAAATTGCCTGTTGTACTTTATCTTACATGAGTCTTTTTTCATTTTTCGTGTCTTAGGGCTGATTTTTCAATCGTCAGTTATCTTTTATCTGCAGAATAAACTTGTCATTTTGACATATTTCTCATACTGAAACTGTCATGTGCCAAACTTATTCTTCAGTTAAAAGTTATCCGATGATTGAAAAATCAGCCCTTAGGTGTAACTATAATCTGTAACATATTAAATTTTATCTTGTCTTTCAGGATTTTGATACGCTTGAAATTTAAATCTTAGGTAGGTATATTTTTTCATACGACATGCTTGACATCGGCCGGTATGACACCTTCAGGATTCTCTCTCATTTTATTTTTGCTAAATTTTCAAATTGAGAAGACAACTTTAAATAATAGACAGGCTGTGAAATGATATACGAGGCACGGTAATAATATCATACAGTATTGTAACTTCATATAAACAGACGAAACGAGAACTTTCTTTCGAAATTCAAATCTCGGTATGCGCTCGGTATGCAAAAGTCGGGGGTGTCGCGAATGTGCCGAATGGACGTCGGTGGCCAAGTTGTGGGCCAAGTGTTAAAAATGACAAAACTGATTGAATTTGAATGACCGTCATTTACGGTCAAATTGGTCAAAAACTAGTCAAATTGTCATTTTCAGTCAGTTTGATTTGAAATGAAAATTATATTGTATTAAACCAGCTTTTTTTTTGCCCACGACTTCGCCCGCCCGAAATTAAAGTAACAGATCATTATGATTATTAAAGTTTCAAAATGATTTAAGTAGTTTTTACTAAATTAAATCTACTAATCACATTTTTAACCTATTCCATTCACAAAGTATTTTGTTTGTCTAACTAAATAAAAAATACAATTACAAAACTAGATATAAATTTTAAGTAGGCAGATGTAATCAAACTGGGTACTGTAGGTGGGCAGCCCTATCGCATGTTGTCATACTGTGACATACCGCGCGACTGTTGACATTTATTTCAAAAATATGGCCGAGTTCGAATACTGTATAGATAGTATTACCGTGTACGAGGCTTACCACGATAGAATGAGAAATATATCGATAGTGGAAGTATCAATTAATGTAAGGGACATTTTGGCCAAAATGAGTTATATATACCAACGCATTCAGAATTTTCGGCTCTATCGATTGGTATACTTGAAATGTTGATATCTTTAAAAAAATGTCCCTTACCTTAAACATTTTTAGTCGTCTGAATACGACTTTTGGGGAAACAAATGATTTAAAGGACGTAAATTCCTTTTAATAATACAATTCAGCCCTTACCCTAAACTGTTGGTTTTAACTTTTGAACTCATTGAACCTTACTTCATTTAAAACTTTTTGATTTATTATAATTAGGCCCTTACGTTAATATGCATATAGGATATCAATTACTTTTTTTGGTGGTGATATGCATTTAATGCCTCCCACTCCTACTACACTTATGAACACTAAGTTGTCTTGTTTCTATCTTTTTTCTGTTCATTTTTACGCAGTTGGGTATTTGACCGAGGGGCTGAAGGCTCTTCTGAAGCTGTTCAATTCCGTCATCCTCGAAGGAAAAACGCCTACGGTATGGCACAGAAGTGTGGTGACACTCTTCTTCAAAAAAGGCGACAAAACCTTGTTGAAGAATTATAGACCCATCTCACTTCCGAGCCATGTCTACAAGCTGTTTTCGAGAGTCATTACGAATCGTCTCGCTCGTAAGCTCGATGACTTCAAGCCTCTCAATCTCTTAATCGCTTTAGTACACCACATACATACGCCACGGCAGATTATACAGAAGACCGAGGAGTATAGTCAGTCACTTTGCCTGGCGTTTGTGGACTATGAGAAAGCTTCGATCGAGACCTGGGCAGTACCTACTACAGTTTCTCCAACGGTGTCAAATTGACTACCTATATCGATACATCGACATGTTGAAAGGCTTGTACGAAAACGCCACAATGTCGTTCCGTCTCCAGGATCAAGACTCGAAACCAGTTGCAGCAGCAGACAGGGGGAACTGAAAACTCCGAAACTGTTTCTGGACTGGAACGGATTCGGCATAAATATCAACGGTGAGTAAATAACCCACCTTCGATTCGCAAACGATATCATAACCATGGCTGAGACCGTGGAAGATCTAGGCACAATGCACAATGGCCTGAGTGGAGCCTCTCAACAAGGGGGTCTTAAAATGAAACATGGACAAGACAAAATCATGTCAAATGTCCGTGTTGCACCCACTCCTCTAAAGGTTGGATACTCTACACTCGGCAGTTGTTGACACTTATATATACCTAGTACAAACAGTCCAGTTAGGCTGGTTATAGTGTCACGCGGACCGTCCAGTGCGGATCCGCTTCACACAGCCGATCTGTAAACTTCGAGGAAGCGTTTTAGAGTAATGCGGTCCGCTGGAATCGCTCGCTCTCTATCAGTTCATACAGATTGGCTGTGCGGAGCGATCCGCACTGACGGTCTGCGTGACACTAAAACCAGCCTTAGGTAGGTCTAACTTCGAGGAAGAGGTCAATCGTCGAATCCAACTCGGCTGGCAACGTTCAGGAAGCTTCGTGATATTCTCACGTCTGAAATATCGCACTGTCTCAAGACAAAAGTCTTTGATAACTTATGGATCTGAGACGTGGTCGCTTACTGTGGGCCTCATAAGAAGACTCAAGGTCAAAGGCGATGGAGCGTGCTATGCTCGTAGTGATTGAACCAGAAATGACGTGATCCGCAGGAGAACCAAAGTGACTGACATAGTCCGCAGAATCGCTAAAATCAAGTGGCAGTGGATGGAGCTCGTAGCTTGCAAAGCTGATGGCCGCTGGGGCAGAAAAATTCTTGAGTGGCGACCACGAGCTGGAAGACGTAATGTGCTGCAGACCCCCACTAGGTCGACCGACGATCTGGTGAAGGTTGTAGGAGGTGTCTGGATGCGGGCGGCGCAGGACCGGTTGTTGTGGAAATCCTTGGGGGAAGACCTTTGTCCAGCAGTGGACGTCATTCGGCTAAAATGAACGAACGATGATTGAAAAAAAAAAACCTAACTGCGTAAAAATGAACAGAAAAAGATAGAAACAAGACAACTTGTTCACAAATGAAGACGTAGGCATCATCAGTGACTAAATGTTTTGTTGGTGATGTGTATTTGATGCCTCCAACTGCATTTGTGAACACTAAGTTGTCTTGTTTCTATCTCTTCTCTTCGTTTTGTTAATGAATACTCGAATGCAACCTCTACTTACATCAGGTTTCAATGTTAAAATTGTCAAGTTACAATAAAATTACTGTCGTGTTTATTCTTAAATGTACCTTACAACATACATGACATTCCATACTGTGAAATTTCAACATTGTAAGGTACAGTCAAGCTCGTTTTTTTAATGTAAGGGACATGCTATCTTTTAAACTACCCATTTTTCGAAAATTTGGCGTTTATATTATGAAAGAACAGAAAATTCTAAGAAACTTTGCCATAGAAACTATTTAAATCGTAACATCACATAAAAAGATATTGAGGTATAAAGAAAAAAAAAATCGTTTTTTGGCTCTCCTGAAAAGTCGTGTTTTGTCCCTTACAGTAATTGATATTTCCACTATCGATATGTCAAAATGACAAGTTTAATCATCAGTTAAAAGTTATCTGACGATTGAAAAAACAGCCCTAAGTTTCAGATAAGTTTAATCACACTTTGAAACAAAACTGAATTGCGAAAAGCGAGAGGAAAAAATGTGCCGCAAAACATATTCTTTAATGAGACCGATTTTTGTTTAATTTACGTGATTTGATTGGGTTTATGTAAAGTTAAGTTACCTCACGACGACCTCATAAAGGTAGCAGAAAGGCGCTGGTGGCGCCGCCACCAACCGGCCATTGTGAAAATCATTGGGGGAGGCCTAATATCTTCAGCAGTGGACGTCCTATGGCTGAAATGATTATGATGATGAATGTTAAGTTACGATTGTTCTGTTTAACTTTTCTAGTATCTATATTCACTAGAAGTGTTAGCCAAAACGTCACATTTCCCAAACTACCCGCGGGCCGCGGTCGAGCGCTCGCCACACGGCTGCGGTCGCGCTGAAATGCGCTCGCCGCAAACGTGCGTGCTGGTGCGAGAATGGTTTTTGGTGTCATCGGGAACACTGCGAATTCCATTTTGCTGTATTATTGTGAAAGTACAATTATCTAGTAGTAAATTACGCAAATAAAACAGAAAGAAGAATAATTAAGTAAGGGCGCCTTCAAATTAGAGATGTGAGGAAGCACTGCAATGGCGCCACTGTACCTAACTAGTTTTCATACAATTTCTATAAGCGCAATTGCAGCACTACGTAAGTGACACAGTGATAAAGAGGTGCTGCTGTTGCGCTTCTAGACATTGTATGAAAACTAGTAGTAGCGCGACAAACACACCTTATTTTGAAGGCGCCCTTAGAGACAATCTCACGCATCGCCGTGACAGTGACAACTGACCATTTTATTGTAAACTAGTATTTTATTCAATATAAATATTGTAAACCATATTATTTTGATATTTTATTAATTTGCTCTTATTGCTACTGGGGACACGCCTTTACTTTTTGTCGCAATCACAACTACGCAGCAGTTGTGAGTTACGGAATAATCTACAACTAGATTTAGATTTTAAATCAGATAGGGTCGTGCTCCTCCTCCTGCAATGAAGACTAAATCACCAGATGATGATGATTTTAAATCGCTGTTCCAATATCCGCTACCTCCTTGCTTGTTTGTCACCTGTCATCCGCTTTGCACTAGGCTCTAGTGACGATAGGGAAGTCGATCCTGTACTTCAAACTCATCCTATGTTCTTCTAATTAATTTCGTTGCGGGTGCAATGACAGTTAAACTTTCTCCCGAGACAAACTTGACCTTCAATATTATTGGCGGCCAAGCTGTAGATCCTGGCTACACAGGAGTTGCAGCGGTGGGAACGAGAGGTGGGAATAGTCCCGTGCTGTAGATCCTGGCTACACAGGAGTTGCAGCAGTGGGAACGAGAGTTGGGAATAGTCCCGTGCTGTAGATCCTGGCTGCACAGGAGTTGCAGTAGTAGGAACGAGAGGTGGGAATAGTCCCGTACCCGCTACCACACGGATAAGTCTTCTGGGGTCAACATAATTATCTGGCACCAGAAGATAATAAGTGCCTCTCATTCACCATTTTTGTTGTTGTATACAGCCCACTGAAATGCTGCCGCGAGTTATTGTTCTAACTTGGACATTCGTCTGCAACTCCAGCTTCGAGTGGACCCTCAGTCAAATGGAGGAGGTCCAGTTGATTAGGTGTACTACGCTAAGGCGTGGCCCTTTATAAGATACTAGCGGCCGCCCGCGACTTCGTACGCGTGGATCGGACGCGTTCATCTATCTTACGCGGTTTAGATTTTTTCATACAAATGTTTTTTCTCGCTAACTCCCGTTTCCGTGGGAATTTTGCAATATCCTGTTGTAACTAAGCTTTAAGTTTACTAAGGTACCTGCTTGTTAAATTTCAAGCGTCTAACTTAAGTGGTTTAGAACAAATGATTTTTCCTGGTAATTCCCGTTCCCGTGGGAATTTCGAGAATTCCTTTCTTAGTGCACCTCTACGGTACCTAAGCTACGTCCCTTCCAAATTTCAATTGCCTACGTTTAGCCGTTTAGGCTGTGCGTTGATATGTCAGTGAGTCAGTCAGTTTCTCCTTTTATATATTTAGATCCGCTACCACTGAGGAGTCGCCTCTATCCTTTGTCGCCACCGCAATCACGCGTCTACAACTACGTGCCGTGAATTATCGATGTCGAACTTCTTACGCTTCCAATAACTCCAACTATTAATAAGCTTTTTGGTAGAGCTTTGAAAAAATAACCCGGTGACTGGTGACATGTTTCTTAAGTGTGGAAGTAATGTTTACGCCAAAATAATTTCAGTGTGTCATTGAAAGGAGTCATTTGGTCATTAAGGAAATCATTGAGAAAGGCCTATGTTCAGCAGTGTACGTCTTATAGCTGAATTGATGATGATGATAATTGAAAGAATGTCTTTGTCTTTTAATTGTAAAGCCATTTTAGTTTTTAATGCTCGGCGGCAAAAGAGAGGTGTTTAACGACCGGTCCTGCGCTGCCCGCATCCAGGCTCATCCCACGACCTTCACCAAATCGTCCGTCCACCTAGTGGAAGGCTTGCCCACGCTACGTCTTCCGGCCCGCGGTTGCCACTCGAGAACTTGTCTGCCCCCGCCATCGTCTCTACGAGCTATGTGCCTACTTCAGTACTATTTTGAAAATACCTTTGATTGACTTCTAAGGTCAGTATGTAACAGCAACGCTATAAATGATTCAAGAGATCGTTGCTCCCTTCCTTTAGAAATTCAAGACAGCGGTCTGAACAACTGTTACTGTCCAGTCTATCCGATTTGGATTGATTAAAAGGCAGGCCGGTGCGATTGACCTACTTGTGGTCACAGCCAAAATAGAACAACCTGTGCAAATTTTCTTGATTCAAGGTTGCATCTTATCGCCTCAAACCCTTGCTTACCCAACCCATCTGGTCAGTGTGGGGAATGTAGGCCCAACCCTCAACTTGCCTCTGGTTAATTAGAGAGGATCGTGCTCCTGCAGTAAAGGAGACTAAATTACCTGATCTGGTGCAAACCACTGCCTATTGTAGATAACTTTTCAGAAATCAACCATCATCATCACCATTATCAGGATCAGGAGGACATTTCTTTAGTTTCCACCGCAGGGGCAAAGTCCTTTCCAATTTACCAGAAGACCATTAAGCATTTGGCCTACACTCCCCTTCCCCACGCTGGGCTAGGTTGGGATATAGGATATAATATGTATGCATACTTACCTAAAGAATAAGAAAAAGTAAGAAAGAATCATATGCGGCTGGACATTTATTTTGAAACAAACACAATAATGTCAGTGGTTTCTCATGACATGCGTATGATAGATTGATGATAATAACCTGGCTGGTTTGCTCAGACTATGGCGGTCAATAGTCGCACGGGGTTGCGGGCAATACGAATACTTAATGTAGAGGCGATTTACGCGGTGTTGTACTGTACCTACCCTACTATAATAAATAGTAAAGGGAAAAGTGGTTATTTCAAACTAAATTGTTTTTTTTTTAAAGAAGTTGGATATTTGATTCATCTTCAAGCAAGCAGCATTCGCTAAGAAACAATTTTACGAAACTCCACCCCTAAGGGGGTAAAACTACGGGATCCACGCGTACGAAGTCGTAGATAATATAAGTTGAAATATTTAATGAAAAATTACTAAGTAAGTAAGTAGGCTAGGTAAAAAACTTTTTGACCAAAATTGTAAGTTGGGATAAAAAATCTCATCAAAAACATCTTTTTTTTTGCGTCACCCAAATCACCACACACTTCCACAACTAATTAAGAGACTCAATTAAAAATGAAGGAATCCCCGTAATGGCTTTGTTACTTCGCCATAATTATTTTTCGATGTTCGTCCAAACTTCGTAATTGCTTCGTCGGATATTTTCACGGTGAAGCGACTTCGTTTACGGATTTTTCGGATCCTTTTACAGGAAAATATCGAATGTAACGACCGTAATGAGAGTTGTTTATGTTGTTATGATTTTTTTAGTTTGTTTTTGTATGATGCGGCCAAGATAAAATTTCTTAAATTGTTAAAATATATGGTTTGTAAAATGAGCGCCAAATAAAATCTTTTCCAACTTCTTTCTGTGAATTACTAGCTTCACACAAAAATTTTCAAGATTATAAAAACCTACTTATCTTCCATTACGTCAAACTGTGGTATCATTTGTTGTAATAAAGGCTTTTCTAAAAAAAAAGTAAAGTCTGGCTGAATATACCCATGTCACTATGGGGTGTCAACAGTGGCGGCGTAAGGCGTGGGCGACGTGGGCCACCGCCTACGGCCTCGCGGAACAAGGGGCCTCGCGCATCAAATTTTAAAAAAAAATGTATACAAGGTGGAGATGACAATATCACAATACGACAATAAATGCAAACATTGACTATTAACCGATTGAGTCCCAGACGGCATTAATTAATGTCATATAACAATTGAATATCTATTGTGTCTAGATTCGCGGAGCTTGAAGAATTAAATATAAATTCTTGATAGCTAAACAATGTAGTTAAAAATAAAAATATATTTTTTTCCAAACAAATTCAGTCATAATCAGACAAATTCGGTCAACAACACGGTTTTAAGTGACGAACATTATTCTTTGGCGCAATATTCTTTTAAAAATAATCACTGAATCAAGAAATCAGAAACTGTCAATGAATAGACCATTGACCCGTTTTTTTTTATTATTTCATAAAATCCGTCTTCAGGTCGCCACAGAACAAGGCCTCGCGAAATCTGTCTTGCCCACATCAAATTTAGGTCTTGCCCCGCCACTGGGTGTCAATGTCAATTCTATTTATTTGATAGATTGCTAGTAGTAGCGTGGGCAGGCCTCCTACTAGGTGGACCGACGATCTGGTAAAGGTCGCGGGAAAAACCTGGATGCGGGCAGCGCAGGACCGTTCATTGTAGAAAACCTTGGGGGAGGCCTTTATCCAGCAACTGACGTCATTAGGCTGAAACGAACGAACAATAGAATGCTTAGTTTTAAAAAACCTTTGTGTATTTTTGTTGAAAATTAAAATTAGTCGCTTTTAAGTTTTATCAGTCTCAAAAACCACCTGATCCAAAATAACATCTGTTACCTACAAGTGCACAAAATGCTACAGTTTATTTTACAGCTTGAAGCGCCATCTTTACAAATGAAACCGTATTTATTCCTGACTTTTCCGCAGAATATTTAAATGAAAACAGATGTTCCACCACTTTTGCATCAAAATCAAAGAAAGAGTAAGTGCCTACTTACATTTCTAATGCAAATGATGGCCGCCTGGCTTTGGTCGGGCTTCAAAACGATCAAGCACTTATTAACATAACCTAACGTAGATGAAAAGATGTTCTCTGTATTGTATACAATTATTTGACAGGTGTTTTTCTAAAATCTATTTATTTATCTCTATCAAATCTTAAATTTAATAACTAAGTGTCCCTTTTGGCAATATGTTTTTGTAAATACTAAATAATTTTTTACTCCAATGTCGCTAATTTGTAAAGCAACAACTCACATTACAGAATTATTAAAACATCTGGTTCACACTTGAACTTTAAAAAAAAAAAAAAAAAAAACTTATTAAACTCCAATATTTAAGTTAAGTACATTCTTCCATATTACAGAATAAACACATTCAGAAAAAGTACCTTTCATACTCATTTCTGCAATTGGATAGAGACAAAATGATGTTAAAAAACTCTAGACGTTGCTTTTAAAATTCTCATAATGGTTCGTTATTGGGCATAGTACGTTTTAAACCATTTTTCTCACGCATCTGTTAATTTGTAAAACATAATTATTACAATATTGTAAATATCGATCAACTTAGATTCGATTTCACGATAGCTTGAACTCAATTGATGTCCTACTTTACGAGTATGTAATCGAATAAACTAAATGCAACTTAATCGAACAGATACTTATCTAAAGACTACTTTATAAAACATCGTTGCTTTTTCTAGAGTCTATTACTTCAATATTGAGCAAACAATTTACTAACTAATTATCTCTGACACAAAGTTTGCCTTATGTACTAGTACTAGCACATCAAATTCAAATAGTTTATTCAGTACATAGGCCCTTTCCGGGGCACTTATACACGTCCCAAATATAGCCCTACTACCACTTCGGGACAACATTTGGGCTGGTGCTGAGAAGAAGTGGTGGAAGAAACTCAGACACCTTTGCCAGTCAGCCAATCAAGTACCCACTAGGTGGACTGACGATCTGGTGAAGGTCGCGAGATGTACCTGTAAGGGTAGGGCATGTTATGGAAATCATTGGGGGAGACCTTTGTATCATGTCGATGATATCAATGTAAGCATCGTGGTATCTTAAATTTGTTTTAATGCGTGTTATTTTGCAACAACAATGTATAGTTTGACGAGTAGACTGTATTTAAATAAATAAAGTGACATTTATAATAAACGCCAGAGCAAATTAGTTATCTCTTGCATAATACTGACACGCTGTAATTCGCCAATTAGCGCGTGCTATTCAAGTGACGTCATCACACGGGTGAGTGCAGCGTCACAGCTATAATATAAAAGCAAGTCCACAAGAAAATTCTCTGATAGTATTTCAAGTAAGTGTTAAGTGATAAAAATTCAAATCTGAACTTTTCAGGGGGTTTATTCTATTACCTACTTTACTTTACTGATATTATAAAGAGGAAAGATTTGATTGTTTGTTTGCTTGTATTGAATAGGCTCCGAAACTACTCTTTCACCATTATAATCCTACAGTTTTTCTGACAAACATAGGCATTTTTTGTTAAATTTTTTTTTTTTTTTGTTAAATACTTATATGAAGTGTTCACTTTGATACCAATTCAGTGCCTCAGGCCTGGCTGATCAATTTTATCTGTGTCATTATGCAAATAATGCTCCAAATAATTCAATGCATGGGTTAATTTCGACGACACTAATGTCCGGGACTCGAATCCGCGTTAATCAACGCTGGTATATCGAGCACTCTATAATACGTGTTCGTTAACATAATAAGTATGTAGGATATGCAGCCACCGTAATTTGAACTTTAACCCCTTGTCTTAAGGTTCGAAATAGAATATTTGGACTTGTTGGTGGAATGCGCCCGATTAAATGGATTACCGTAAAATGAAGTATCTGTCAATTGCGAATATCAAAACACTCGGATAAAATAGATACGAGATAATTGAGTTACGATAGCGATAAAATATATCGGTGAGTTAAATTTTATGTGCAATGAAACTGGGAAACATGAACTATGAATTGCGTCAGTTCAACTAATATTTTAAATGTGAAAGTCTGTGTTGATGCAGAATGGATGTTTGTTACTCTTTTACTTTTACTGAACCGATTTAGATGAAGTTTGGTATAAAGATAGGAGACAACTTTAATTACTAAATTAACACTAAATAAAGTACATTTATTTGACTCATTTAGATGAAGTGCTTCAGAGAGTACAAAATAGTTTCATTATTATTTTTGCATACAAAATTAAAATCAAAAATCTCATCAATTTTTTTTTTATTTTGTATATCTATAATTTTTTTGTATGTCCTATACTCATAAATTTTGAGTAGACATCATAACTAAATTGGTTCCAAACGACTTGTACTATAATCCTTTGCAAAGCTTCATTACAATGACTACTTGATGCTCGCATCGCGTCGCGTTGCCCCGATTGTCCTTCACATAGGACATCGTTGCCAACGTGATACAGGCTATATTAATTAAAATATAATGTTTCCGTCGAACTGGCCCTACAGCCGGCTACTGACCTCTTTATGAATAAACGAGCAGCTGTCAACGGCCGAAAACTCAAGCACTGATGAATAAATTAAGGACCGGATTAGAAATACGGGCGTTTTCCGGGAAATTGGAGGGGCGGAGTAGGTAACTCTATTTTTTTAGGGTAAAAGTAGAGTGTAATTAGTCCTTTAATTTTTAATAAATAATATTTTTAAAAACAAAATATGGCTTGATAATAATAGAGTTGGATTGCTCAATATTGATTAGAGGTCCTGAGTTCGATTTCTAGATGAGACATGCAAAATCTACTTAATATTATAGTGAGTTTAAGAATAAGAAAAACTTTTTTTGTCTCAAAAAGAAAAAAATAAAAAACAGAACAAAGGGACTTAAAAATATACACGCATGTTTCTTAGTATTGATGGATATTTGTAGTAACAAACATTTGTAGAGCAGTAAGTAGCTCTTTCACGCAAAAACTACCGAAGGATTTTGATGAAAGTTATCAATATCATTGTTCATACATCAGAATAAGTTAATAATACTTATAAGCTAATAGATATTTCTACGAAATACTAAGTTTTCATCATCATCATCATCATTTCAGCCATAAGACGTCCACTGCTGAACATAGGCCTCCCCCAATGCTTTCCACGTTGATCGATTGGTAGCGGCCTGCGTCCAGCGCTTGCCTGCTACCTTTACGATGTCGTCGGTTCACCTTGTAGGTAACTAAGTTTTACACCGGTGAAACCGCGGGAAAAAGCTAGTTATCTACACTAATATTATAAAGAGGAAAACTTTGTTTGTTTGTTTGGTTGTAATGAATAGGCTCAAAAACTACTGGACCGTTTTTAAAAATTCTTTCACCATTCGAAAGCTACACTATCCACGAGTAACATAGGCTAAATTTTAATTTGGAAAAAAATAGGATTCCGTAAAATATGTAGATAATGTAGTCCACGCGCGCGAAGCCGCAGGCGGAAAGCTAGTTCACTATAAAATTCACAACGTGTCATTAAACATCAGCTACAAAGTAAAAGGTCTCATATTTGGGACAGTCTTCACAGTTGTCCCACTAGAGCAGCCATGAAAACCACAATAATACGTAAATAACAGAAAATTAACTGTCTCGTGTCATGGTAGTGAAGTACAGACAAGTACAATTAATAGATACCACAAAAACAAATATAAATAAAATTGGTTAAGTACCTACTTGGCAGTTAAAAAAAAAAGCCAGCATCTTGGCATTATAACTACTCAGATGCTACGACACCATGCTGATCTTTGAAGGCTACCAACTGGGCGATGTGGTAATAATTGGAGGAGATCTATGTTCAGCAGTGAACGTCCTGTAGCTGAAATAATGATGATGACTTTTGAAATTAATAACTAGTAAGTCCACCGAATTAGCAAAAAAGTGACACCATAAGCTTGTCGTTGCCATAGAAAGTGCATAAAAAAGTATATCAATGAGCTAGTGTTGACTACCACATATTTTTGTCTAACCTTTCTTTGACTCTTTACTCTTTAGTGTAATAATGTTCTAGCTTAGATCTTCCACTGTATGATCCTAAAATCTCTTAAATGCTGTCTTAGCCTAGGCGCAGACGATCGATTTTTCGTCGGCCGATAGTTTAGTCGGGCAGTTGATCAGTATGGGCATGTATGGAAGTGCGCACATTACACCAATTTGATTTGGCCGATTCTTTATACAATTTTTAATCGGGCACAACTATCGGCCAACTAAAAATCGGTGGTCTGCGCCTCGTCTTAAAAACTATACTTTTCGACGTCTATGTTCTACATGGTCTGCGCTGTAAAACCATAGGTTTATGCACCATCTGGCCTATTATTGTTCAGCCCATTATAGCGCAGGTTTATGGCGGTCCCATGGGCAGGAATAAATAACAGAATGGTGTATGTATGATAATATTTAGTACACTGTCTTTCTCTTTATAATAGGTCAGTGTTTCTCAATCTTGGGTTCACGGGGAGTTTTTATCATGGGTGCTGCGGATCCGCATTGGTTAATTAATTTTGTATAGGATTCAAGTCCACAATTATTATAGAGTACTTTCAATCTGTGTCTCGAATTGTGAAAAAGTTATCAAAATCAAATTCAAACATTTATTACATAATTTAAAATCTCATGTAGAGCTTCTTAACTCTACTTACCTCAAAATTATGTGCCATATGTGTGACCTTGTGTTTGGGATGGCTCATCTTGGCGATAATAGACATTTTAATAGTTTCACAAATGAAATAAAATAACAAACAACAAACCAAGATTTTTTCAGATAAAGCTATGTAGGATTTTGTTTAGACAAAATTTTCTCCGATAACTTCAAGGCCCGTATTAAAATCATGAGAGTAGGTACACTTAGACTGAGTCGCACCACCTAACTTTAACAGTAACTATGACGATAACCGGTGGTTTTTGTATGGAGTTTGACAGATTTTTGACGTTTGTCAAAGTTAAAGTAAGATGGTGCAACCCAACCTTACAGACTAGAATCAAGTTTGTGCTCTGTTTTGTAATAATTAACGTTTAAATTAGTATAGCTATAGATTGACAAGTGTCCACAAGTGTCAAGCCCTGACCCAAGCGTAGCAGACCTCACAGAATCTGCAATTATAATACATTTAAATTAAACCCATCTGAAAACAATTTAGAGTGCCCTTCGTCTGTATTTATTCACTTTGTTTTTTTGCAAAGACAGACACAAAGGTTATTTCGTAGTTGAGGTGAGAATAATAATATTAATGTTCCTTTCTACAATGTCTTTAATTTGCTTAAAATAACTTGTGAAAATTACTAAATATTGATACGAACCCGACTGGCTAAGTAATATTATTATAACAAATTGAATCATTAAAATACCACGAAAACTAACCATGCTTTATGTTTTAACGACTGTCAAAGTTTTCCATCATTATCAGACCATTTATTACCATCTGCAGAAGCACGACCCTTTCTATTTTACCATAAACAAATAGAGAATTTGACCTTTTTCCACTTTACCATAGACAAACGGAAAATTTGAACTAAGTGTATTATCTATGCTCGTCAGACAGTTTGGCTAACTTTTAGATCTCCCAGGTATCTGGCGAACTTCGTACCGTCTATGTTCATCAGAAAATGTTGGATTCCAATGGTGAAAGATTTTTTTCAAATCGGTCCAGTAGTTTTGGAGCCTATTCAATACGAACAAACAACCAACTTTCCTCTTTAAAATATTAGTTAGTGTAGATTTTACCTCAAAAAACCATGAAATCATGTAAATCTACTACTGAACTCAACCCATCATTTTGGTACAGCGAAAAATCAAAAACAACTTTTGATTGACTCGCGCCATGAAGGGTGCAGTCAGCCAGCAAATTGTTCGGCGTCCTTCATCACCGCACAATACTGTATGGAAGGCAAATATTTGTATGACTTCATGAATTATTCGTTGTATGAGGGTTTTTGCACATTCAGAAATAATGGGTCAATATGGATGAATGTATACTTTATGTAGGTACATTGTTATGGAGCCAAAGTTTAATCAACATAATTTGATTGTGTAAAATTTTTTTGGTTGCCCCTGGCATATTTATTTCCCATAGAATTGCAAAACATCACAGCATGGACAACCCAAGTAACACGCAATCTGTATATTCACTGAAGTTAAGATTGATTTACGTTTTAAAGTCAGACTATCACTTTAAATCAGTTTTGACTTAGTTTAAATGCTTTTGAGTAGAATGCGGTAAAATTTACAATGCATGAAGCTATTATATGGTCTAAAAAAATTAAGTTAATTGGCTTATAATCATACTAAAACATTAATTACTTTTAATATACAGCACCTTTAACAGCATTTACACTAACACAAAGGTTAAAACCGTATATTAGTAAATAAGAAAACCTAATGCATTAAATAATCGTTGTCGAAATATTCTATAGTGCATTCAGATATATTAACACATTTTACAGATTGAACGCATTTTTATGATCTTTTCTTATGCTTATTTACTGCTCAGCATTAGCCAAACATTTACTAAAGTTTTAGCTCTGTTATCTTCTTATTTTATTGTTACTGTAAAGCTTTTAGCACTATTTAGATAAATAAAAAAAATATTTTATTACTTTAGGTCATAATTTGGCCATAAAACCACGAGCCGTATGATTATATTCATTTGTGCGTTAGTAGGTCCTGTATATTCATTAGAAAATTTATGTCGAACGTGTCACGTTATTGACATGAATAAACAGTGGAAAAAGACTTAAGGCCGGGTTGCACCAACTTACTTTAACAAACGTCAAAAATCTGTCAAACCCCATACAAAAAACATCGGTTATCGTCATAGTTACGGTCAAAGTTAGGTGGTGCAACTCAGCCTAAGAGAACAGGTGGAGTAAAGAGAAAGATAAAGACGGAATATTCAAACTTTATATTTGGTTTAAGAAATGCAAAACGTGTTCCAAAAAATGATACACCTCATACACAAAATACAGTACAATCGGTTGTTGTGTGAGTCAAGAAGTTCCGTAGAACATTCCTTCATCCCTTTCGGTCGTTTGCACTATTTTAAAAGGCATCTGAAAAAAAAAACAAATAAGCTTATTTATGACTTAATAGAGAAGTAGTTACCTGAAAACTAAATAATTACCCGTATAACGCATACCCTTAAAAAACGACTACAGCAACACTACTAACTAGTTACAAAAAGTTCCTTTAAATTATTACTATTACAATGAGCGAAAAATAAGATAGGTAGCTATATCGTGTTTCATTACAAATTACATTTGTAGTGATAATGATTTTATACTTAACACTTGTCAAACTAGGTACCTACCTAATTGGAGACAGATAAAATTGAAAGACGTGGAGTAGGGGATCATGACGTGATTAAAGGATTCTAAATTATTGTTTCGGTACCCTGATTAACACTAAAGCAATCCATTTTTATGACGTTTAAACCTAATGAACATTATAACATACCTAAAAAGTGTTACAGTAATGCTAAAGATATCACTTAGATATTTTATATGTAGGTTGAATGACTTAACCATTTTCTTTTTACTATAATAAGACTGACAACATTAAAAGACACTAGTTGAAAGTTTAAAACATTAATATTATCTGACGCCATTTGCTTTCTGTTTTCTCTAACATAGAAAATAAAATTATAATACACATATGCATGAAATACTACTTATTATCCTTTTCTTACAAGCGGAGTATCGATAGAAGCAATTTTATAAGTTAAAATTAATCAAATCGTTAAAAAAATCACAAAAAGTGTCATATGTCGATTCTAAATTTGTCCCTATTTTATTAAAAAAAGGATTTCTGTGAGGGCGCGTGAATTATAAACCACAAACATATATATATTTTCACATAAGACTAATACTCCCAGCTCATTTTCATTCTTGAAACAAAAAAAAATTATACTTACCTTATGATAAATTATTTTAAACAAAGACATTAAAACATCTCCTCACAACACCATTGCACTGCAATACTCTAAACGAGAAATAATCAAACGGACAATAAAATGCGATAAGTTTTTTCGAATACTTTCAAACAAACAAAATAAAACGTTCAGCCTTAGAATAAAACGTAACTTTGGCATTGTAATTCTGAAAGCTGTTTCAAAGCTGTACTAACATCTAATAAAATGCTTTTTACATTAGAATATGCTGTCTAACAACTTTACTAATGTCTGTCTTCAATAACATTATAAGCGCTGGTTAGCAGCACTAATAATATTTAATAATGCTCAAAGCCGTATTATTTGGGGCCCAAATTGCGCTTACAAGACACTTATAGACTTTTATACGGCTGATATAGTGCTACATATGCTGCTCATATACTGCTCTGCACGTAGGTTCATGCTGTTGTACGCTTCTTATAATTGTGTTTTGTGTTACTTGGGAAGTTTCTAATCTTGAAAATATAAGTAAAACTAATAATAATTGTAAAAGAATCATGAAAATATCTCTACAAATATAAAAGTTACAGGGCCCTAAATATAATGTTTTCAACATCACGAAACTTCTCCATTGCAACAACTATAAGTACACATTCTAAATGGAGCAAAAACTGTTATATTTTTAATAATTAATCTAATGATATCATCAATTATTATTGTAATATTAACTTAAAAGTTGTTAAACTCGTCTGACCGCTCCTCAAAACGTTCAAGCCTTTGAAATATTTCAATTAAAATTAATTACACTGCCATTTTAGTCCGTAATTACGTTATCAAGGTGACATTTGTCTTCGCGACAAAGTGAGGGTAGTAAAATAATGGATTGGCGATAAATCTGAAAGGATGCTCATGATCCTTTGATCGATGCCTAATTAATATTTTATGAGAGGATCGAATTAATCAGAGATTTTGTGGTCAATGTGAATTTTAGAGTTGTTACAAAGCACATTCCCTATGTCTTTAATCTGTATGAAATATATAAAAGCGAAAAGTCACTGACTGACTCACTCACTCATCACGAAATCTCAGAAACTACAAGTGCTAGGTGTCTCAAATTTTGCGTTTTCCTTTTAGAACGTAGGTGCTCACTAAGACGGGATTTTGAAAAATTCATCCCCTATGGGGTAAAACGGGATTAACGCGTACGAAGTCGCAGGCGGCCACTAAAGCCTGGTCCGTGAGCACGTAGAATTTTGTCCAATGACCCCAAGCTATCCATCCTTATCGCTCGCGCGTAATTATATTGCTGTCGCGACTGTGCGACGGGCGCCCGCAGTGAGTGTGCGAGTGTTGGGGTCATTGGACAAAATTCTACGTGCTCACGGACCAGGCTTTAGTATAATAAATAACTTTCTTGTTACACCAATGTGTACTTAGGTAGAGACTGCTTTATTTTTCTTTATGAAACTCTCTCTGATCTCTGTATGAAATAGAACTCCTTTTAAAATACATACCAAGTATTTTTGTTTTCTTAATACAAACTTATTCCTTCGCATAAACTTTTTAGTATCAGCGAAACCCTATGACTTCTGAGTTTTCGTATCCGAAGCTTTCTTCAAACTTTTGGTAGGTATCTCTAAGCTAAGACAAACGGTACCGTGCGAGTTCATAAGCTTCATAATTTAGAATTTTAAAAAGAAACCTCAGTTTTAGAGATATTTTCTTAAACTTTTGAAGTTTTGGAAACTTTCGTTTGGTTTCTTTTACTGGAGTTTCTGTTTTTGTTTCGAACAATCTTATCTTTGGTTTTAGTAGTTTTGTTCTTTTAAAATAAAGTTATTTTTTAAATACAAATCTAAATGTTTTTGGAGACTGTTCATATTTATCTAAATGTTTTTGTTAATATTTACTCGACATTACAAATGCAAGCGATGAAAAGGGCAGAAAGAAGTCTTCTATGTGCTACTGATACGTTCATATAAAAAAAATATTTAAAAGAAAAACTTCTTCAGTTTTAATAAAATTGAATCCAGTGTAATACCTACCTATATACCTAAACCTATTCTTGTCAGATAATTCATAATTTTCACGTTAACCTTGAAAACTAGACGCGTAGTAAATATTTATCTTTAGGTATGGCACCGACATCAAACGAATAAAGAAGTGGTACTTAAATAGATATCCTTTGATATCTGATATACACCACGTTTTAGTTTCTATTAACTAAGCTAAATGGGAAAATGATTATTGATGAAATATTCATTGCTTTTTCACCCGGTCTTTTAAAACAAATGAATTAGGAAACTATCGTTTGTTCGTTCATTGCAGCCAAATGACGTCCACAGCTGGACAAAGGTCTCCCCAAGGATTTCACTCTACTGCCACTATAAAAATATTAATAATCCTCTTAAAAAATTACTGTTAATAACAATAAGGTTAGAAAGAAAGAAATGCATTATTTTTCGATATTAACTATTAAAAGACATAGACTACACCAATATGTAAAAGAGCTTTTCAAAAGCCTACGAGTACTTGCAAAATAAATTAATTTGATTACATCTCACCAGATTGGCTCCTTTTAATTCCGAATTTATTACACAACACTGAAAATATTCAAAGAAATATTTTTCAGCTAAAATGAGAGCTATAAAAATCAGTATAAATTATTTCGCAACTAATTTTATACGAAGACAAAACATACATTCAACAAAACATTAAAATCACTGCTTGTTCCTCGGCATTATTTATAATCCCGCCATAACAATATATTTGTGTACAGTCGAGAACAAAAACATTAATAACCTTTTGTTCCATTATAGTACCTATTACAGCTACATTAGATGTCACAGTTTTTCTTAAAGTACAATTTAAAAAAAGTATTTAAGTATGTTTATATCCGTTGTCTAGTGCCCATAGTACAAGCTTTGCTTAGTGTGGGACTAGAAGCGTAGTGTAAAAAAAATGTCCAAGGTTAGGTTAGGTTAGGTTAGGTTACCGCCTCCCCGCGCCCTGAATTATGTATTGAGCCATTAGTTTATTAATAGAGGGTTAACTAAATAAAATAGTTTATTAGGGATCAATGATTCACTAGCTTATTGGAGAGCTTAGTGATTTTATAACACTTATCTAAATGTCCAAATAAATGATTAAAATATTGTGAGATAAGATAAAATGGGGTGGGATGAGTTGAGATGATTAATCCGAATTCTGATCCTGTACAATATAAGGTGTTATAGGGACTAAAATAAAAATTATTTAGTCCCGTTAACCCCTTGTGATCAATATACTTGTGTTACCAGTGCGTACACCACAATAGTTCAGCGACGGCAGGGTTCGAACCCGCGTTCGCGGATCTCTATTCAGAGAGAATTATAATACCTACTGAATTCTTCTTTTTCTATTTCTGAAGCACTTACAATCTTAATCGACGAAAGCCCAACCGTGAAAATGTCGAATGTAGTACTAGACTTGAAATACAAGGAACGCTGGTAACACTCGTAGCACAAGCATATTTAGCTTAACACGAGGGGTTAACAGGACTATTTCATTATTCTTTTTTTATAAAAAAAACCCCCATAAAGAGTCTTAATCTCAATAAAACTAAATTAATGCTTAGACATAAAAACAAATCTTCAGAAGCTTATACCCTTAAGATGAATGATAGCGGTCAGTTGTGTCCGACGTTAATTGCCGTGATTTTACGAGCCCCCGGTCATCAGGCCTCTGTGATGTCATTAACCAGCCTATTATCAGTTTATAGCCGTCACAGGGACTGACGTGACGTAATTGGGCCAGAACTGAAGCTTTTTTCAGCTAATAACCTGGATTTACAATAGAAAAGACATTTGAGAGCAAAGGATTCTGTTTTTATCTAACAGGCGGTAACATGGACGTAATTTATTTTCTGCTAATAGGCTTTTATAATGACTAATATTATGGTTATCTTGCTTTTGCCCGCGACATCGCAGGCTTGAATTTCAGTCCGTCACTGAAAAGCTTTAATGCGTGTGTCCCCCTTCTAAAAGCCGGAATAAATTTTTCTTAGGTCTCAAACTGCCTCTATATCAAATTTCGTTTAGCAAATGTTTAGTATTTTTACGTGAAAGAGAAACAAACATCAATCCTCACAATTATTTATTAATTTAATGTTTTTTTGTTCTTAAAGTAACGTGCAAGTAGCGGACTTTATTCTCTCGACGCAAAGACTCGTGGCTGGCGAGGCCATAAGTAATTATTACGTAACATAAACAACGCTATGCCTGCCTCTGTGTGACGTCATCAAAAACTAGTGTGAATGCGAGAGAAAACGTGATATGCACTGTCTTATTATTACACTGCCTGGATACAGGATGGAATTTTGTAATGCCACCTGGAGGGAAAGTACTTTTAATAGGTACTGTAGATAGAAAATTTTATTCAAAGAAAGCATTTTTCTTTATTTTTGAAAATAAATAGAACTGCATTCAAAGATTTCCAGAAAAAAAATCTATCTACAGTATTAAGAGTAACTTCCCTCCAGGTGGCATTACAAAATTCCACCCTGTATAGCACTATGACTTAGGTAGGGTAAGAATGCAGCATTTCACGGTATATCTGAATTCACAATTTAAAAACTTTTTCCCACATCCTGTACACCGCAGTCTTGATCCTAGTTTTACGGCTAGCTCCTGTAAACTACGGGATGGCTGTAAAACTTTATAGTCATCTACCCTGGGGGCATTTGGTGGAATTAAATGCCAATTCACCATGGAGTTGGCTTTGTTCTTTGGCGGTCGAGTTCGTTTATGTTGACATGATGTAGTTTTGAATCCACAATAACTTTTTTGGTGCGAGTAAAATACAAAAGTAGTTAGTAGGCGATAGTTAGTAGACCAAAGTTTTAACTACTCATTTGAATTTTGAGGAAAGCTAGTTCGCTATAGTCCGCTGGACTATTATGGTAAATCGAAGTAGGATCACCATAATAAAGAGAAAGACAAGCGTAGTTTTATGTACTTGGAAGGGTGAACAGGAATATTATTAATTTGTTTAACTTTCTACCACAGAACCTTATAAAAGCACTGTGTCAAACCTCGACACAATCTGAAGCATAGAATAGATTCAAGGTTTAATATGTAATTACTAGCTTTTGCCCGCGGTTTCATCCGCGTGAAATTTAGTTTGTCACAGATCGTCATAAATTATAGCCTACTAGCTTTCCGTCCGCGGCTTCGCCCGCGTGGAATTTTGTCTGTCACAGAAAAACTTTATCGCGCGCGTCCCTGTTTCAAAAACCCGGATAAAAACTATCCTATGTCCTTTCCCGGGACTCAAACTATCTCTATGCCAAATTTCATCAAAATCGGTTTAGTGGTTTAGGCGTGAAAGCGAGACAGACAGACAAACAGACTTTTGCATTTATAATATTAGTAAAGATTATGTTATTCTGGGTTATAAACAATAATACAGTGAAGTTTCATCAAAATCCGTTCAGCAGTTTTTGTGTGAACATCCTGACATCCAGACATCCAAACTCTCGCATTTATAATATTAGTAGGATACTTTTTGAATCGAGTTTTGAACCTCATTTTGTGATATAGCCCTTGAGTTCGTATAGTTATTATGTAACATTCTTTGCGTTTATTACGTATTTTCCTCATCTTCTTTGTTTCTCACAAATTCAATAAAAAATATGCTCACCATGAGACGAATAAATCACACAGCGTATACGTTCCCTTGCACCTGAAATAAAGCATCACATATTTATTTGCTGAAAACAGGATTCTCCGACAAGAAGGGTATTATTAGGGGGAAACTCGGCAATTTCCCAAGTTCTCCATAATAAAGTGGGCATTCTAATATCAGAGCCGCTTTTGTGGAACCTACATTGGAAGATTCCAGTAGGATGATATGAATTGTAGGGTTGAATGAAATACTTTATGTATTTGTCTTGAGGAATCTCTTTCTGTATTTTCTAGCTTTTGCACACATCTTTAAAAAAAGTCTGTCAAAAATCGAGAAAGTAAATTACCTGCTTAAAATGATTACTAAAAGCAATAGAATGTATCTTGATAACTACATAGATCAATCATAATTTTCGCATACCTGCGTCTACAGTCAATTGAGGTTATTTGGATTTTTTTTTAGTTTCATTATTTATCACTAAGTAATTGAATTGAGTTGAGAGAATTAATTTCAGTTGATTGAACCAATACCAGACTATAGGTACGTTTCGTTTCATTACATCACAATTTATAAGTATAGTTTGAACATTACATAGTTAATTTCTGTTGTTATTTTAGAAGTTTTGTAAGTACATACTTAGTTTTTAAAGGATTTTTCCTTTTTTTTCTTACGGTGTCATAGATTTAACACTAATAACATTAATCCGTCTTCTTTTTAAGTAATATTCCAATCAATACTGCCAATAGATACCATCGAATACCTACAAACTATTTGTCCAACTTTACGTAAGTACCTAAAATAATAATGATCTTACAATGTTCGGGACCAAATCGGACTCCGGCATAAAACATTCATTTCCTTAACTTTGTATTTCAAGCCCAAGGCCAAATTACTTAACACTCCACAGTATAGTTGAATCCAGTAGGCTAAAGGGCTAATGGAATCATTCAGATAGTACTTTAATATTTTAAGAAAAATTAAAGTACTATCTGAATGATTCCATTAGCGTAATTATAAAACTGTTTACGTACCTGAGTTCTATAAAACTAAAAGCGATAGAACCTGAAAATTCTTAAAAATTTGGAAAAAATTAATTGTCTCTAGCGGGAATTGAACCCGTGCCCTTTCGCTTTCCTAGCGACTGTTCTGGCCGATGAGTACGGTTTATAATCGAGTAAATCGATTCTCACCTAAGGCAATTTTCTTAGCACTTACTTGGAAAAATCATATTTTCAGAGATAAAATCTATAAGAATTTTTACGGGGATTATTCCCACGTCTCGTTACCACCTCCGCAACTCCTGTGTAGACAGGATCTACAGCCTGGCCGCCAATAAAAATCCAACCAGTGAAGGGCAAATTCGTCCACGAGAGAGTTTAACCATAATAACCGTGGTTAAACTGTCACCCACGAAATTAATCAGAAAAACATAGGAGGATCGTTTTAAAGTAAACTTACTTCATCTATTTCCAATGTGGCATTACTTTTAACACTAGAAAGGCCGCCGTCCCATTTTTGTCCCACTCGCGAGTTTGATCACCTCTAACTTTTTTATTTTTCAACGAAAGTCCATGAAACTTTTTGACTTTTGCTGATTTATTGAATTTTATCATTTTTTAATGTTTTTGATAAAATAACATTAATAGAAAATTTGTAAAAATCTGTTTTACCTAGAAGCGCCACTGGGTCATTTTTGTCCCACCCTGGTATTTGCAACAATAATTCTATCAAGACTCCTTGTTTCGAGGAGATACGAGAGTGGAGAGGTGAGGAGCGTTTAGGTGACGACGTGACAATGCAGAAATGTAAATATAATGTACTAGTTTTTGCCTGTGACTTTACTCGTGAGAAATTAAGTTTATCATAAAAGGACCTAATTTATTGACACTTATTGTTGTTATTTGACCAAATAACTAAATATTATTGTAAATTATAGCCTATATTATATTATTGTGAAGTATTAACAATAAAACTGCAAAGTTTTATTAAGATCGGCTTAGTATTTTTTGCGTAAAAGAGTGAAAAACCATCCATCGATCTAACCATGAATCCATACTCACTTAGTTCAGGTTCAAGGCATATATCCACCCATTCATCCTTCCTATCCATTCATCAGTCCATCCATCCTTCAATTCATCAATCTTTATTAACTTTTACATTTATAATATTAGTAGGAAGGTGGCTTCCAGACATTGGACAGTTCATACATTGTATGATTTGATACACTTTTAAAATGTGTGAATTATATATTTTTTTAAATTAAACGTACATACTTTTCATTGTAACTGGTAAAAAACTTCACTGTGTGTGTACGGATAACAGAAAAATAACCATACCCATAGAAATTCCTAAACACATAGTACACCAGATAGACAAAAAAACGATACAAAAAAACTTTGTGCAAAATGTGCACTATTATTTGTAAGATATTTATTTTTCTTTCAAAAATAATAATGTCTTGTTAAAAAAGTAATTTCATAATTTTAATACAATATAACACAATGTAATATGTGACTATTTTTATATGAAACCAAAAATATCTGACATTTAATAATTCAAAATTAAAATTGAATACATTTATATTTTTAGAGAAATAAGTACATATTGATTTAACTATACAGATAAACCCTTTTTTAAGGATACTACAAATAGTTTTAACCATAATGTTCATGCCTGAAACTAAAAAATGTTAAACAAAATATATGCTGGGACAAAATTGACCCAGCGGCGCTTTTAGGGGGGTAGTAATCTTCGGCACTTCTAGTGTTAACGCTCGCAAACGAAGATTTATCGTGGTAAATTGTTTCCCAACACAGAGCGACATTTAATATTTCCAGGAAATATGGTGCGTGGAAAAAATTTAGTTAGACCACTGGAGCTATGGTCTTTATACGGTAATGGTATTTGATATGAAAGAAATTATAGAGCCTTGCATGTGTGGGTGATGATTAACCTTTAGAATGGAGGAAAATCGAACCTTAACTTTGAACTCCTATGTTCTTCTGATTAATTTCGTTGCGGGTCCAATGACAGTTTAACTTTCCCCCGGGACAAACTTAACCTTCACTGGTTGGGTTTTTATTGGCGGTCAAGCTGTAGATCCTGGCTACACAGGAGTTGCAGTTGTGGGAACGAGAGGTGGGAATAGTCCCGTCAATAACTTTAAAAGTTTTGTTAAAAGTCTAGTAACAATTTATTTGAATGTATGTTCTACGAGCACTAGTTTTTACCCGCGGCTTCGTCTGTGTGAATTTCTGTCACAGAAAGTCTTTGAATGTCCCCGGGACTTACAAACACCGGGATAAACACTATACTATGTCTCAAACTATTTCTATGCCAAATTTTAACCTGTTTCTATTTATTCAAACTATTTATATTATTCTAATTCTACTTTCTGGATCGCAAACTATTTCTATAACAAATTTCATTAAATCGGTTCATTGGTTTAAGCATGAAAGAGTAACAAACATTCATCCATCCTCAAAAACTTTGATAATATTGGTAGCAATAAATAACGTTCTAAAATATTTCTGCCTACAACTTTAAGGTGCTAAACTAATAATCCATAACTAAACTATCCTACCAATTACATAGACCCAAATTCAGACGATCTTTTACGAAAACTCTTGTTTTTAATACTTCGAATAATCCTAATTTCTAAGGATATAATAAAGATTCCTAACAAAAGAAAATTAGCCCTTAATAAAAAGCTGTCTAGAGCAAGATAACTCATTTTCATTTAATTTATAGTCTGTCTGAGACCGGATTATCTTTTAAGGACAGTAATCACCCTGAAAATAATGTTAAAGATTTTCTTATACCCAATTCTATACCTACTCTACTCAGGGAGATTCGGATATTGAACCCTTTTTAGTTTAACATTGATAAGTTTAATATGTTTCTACAGGGTGGAATTTTGTAATGCCACCTGAAGGGAAACTACTCTTAATATTGTAGATAGCATTACAAAATTCCACCCTGTATACTTATCCATTTTAAGAAATTATCTCTCTAATGCCACGTAAAGGCAACAAGCAACCGAGACAAGCGATTTGCACAAGAGACGTGGTACCCACGAATACCTGCTCAACTCTCACTTATTACAAAAAATTAGAGGGGCATTTATTGCTAAACTAGCGGCCGCCCGCGACTTCGTACACGTGGATCCCGTTTTACCCCCTTAGGGGTTGAATTTTGCAAAATCCCGTCTTAGTGAGCACCTACGTTCTAAAAGGAATCCCCATGCAAAATTTGAGACTCCTAGCAGTTGTAGTTCCTGAGATTTCGTGATGATTAAGTGAGTCAGTCAGTCAGACCTTTCACTTTTATAGATATAGACAAGATAGAATCGTCTTGGATATTCTAAACTCTAAAGAGATGATAGATCTTTCGATATCTGTGCCCGTATTTATATTCTTAGTCGTAATTTTAAGGTCTTTCAAAATCTGTGCCCGTATTTATTCTAATTGCTCTAAATCTGCCTATTTTTAAAGGCCTTTCGTAGTGCCCGTATTAGGCTCGGCGCAAATAGGCCACCGACCACAGCCACTGGTGGCCAGCGACGGTGACTGAACACACTTTTTAATACCTACAGTGGCGAGTCGAGGACACTGTAGCGAGTAGCCGCCACCAAATGGATACACGTGTGCGGCGCGTCTATACAAAATATATTAAAAAGTGTGTCAAGTCGCCGTCGCTGGCCACCGGTGGCTGTGGTCAGTGGCCCATTTGCGCCGGGCCTTATAGTCTATGCCCGTATTTATTTTCAACGATGACCCCACTGTTACCGGAGTTTGTATTCCTCTGGGACCAACAATTCCAACTTTATCCAGTGATTGGTAAACCTACTTGGTCAACTAAATTCCTCTGGAGACTGCGCCAATAAGTTTGGACAAGTTGTTCAGCACAATATTGATTGTGGATGTCTTGGAACAAGATTTGGGAAATCCTACTAATATCTATAAATGTCAAAGTTTGTGAGGATATACAGTATTATTGTTTGTACATCAGAGTAGCAGAAAGGCGCTGGATGCAGGCCGCTACCAACCGGTCAATATCAAAAACAAAGGGGGATGATGATGATAGATGATGGTTCGAACCCGCGTTCCTCTAATGTCAAGTCGCCCTGTCCAACCCCTTAACCGTTCAGCTATCTTGATAAAGCTTCTAAAGGTGAACTAACGCCCGTATTCACAAACATTACTATGAGGCCTCACAGTGCGCGTGGACGCATATGGTGACACACGAACCAATCACAGAGCTCTATTCAACGCTGTGAGTTCGATTTGCTGCTTCACTTAAGCGAGCATAGTTTGTGAGTACGGGCGTAAATGTTTGTATGTGATACCTAACGATGGTTCAAAATTGTTATCAGTTCATTCTTGCGTAAAGCTGCAAAATTACAAATGTCCGTCGCTTTAGTCGTTTCATTTAATTGCGCAAACTTCAAAATCATATTTGTGTAACTGTTACATATGAACACATCCAAACTTTCGCTCGTTACGCTACTATTAAGCTCCAACTGGGGCCCGTATTCACAACGCAGCCAGCTTTAGAAAATAATAACTGAAAGTTTATGAAACTGTTGGGTAATGAATTGAGTCGTGGTTTTGATCTCTACATTTACAAAAATGTTTTTGCTTAGTGCTTCGTTCATTGTTTCAGCCAAATGACTTCTACTGCTGGACTCAGGCCTTCCCCAAGGATTTCCACTATGACCGATCCTGCGCTACCCGCATTCAGATGCTTTCCGTGACCTTCATAAAAAATGAAAAACTCAAAATTGATGAAATTTAAGAATTGAATGATTACAAATCGTCAAATCTTAAGCACCTACTAAATGATCAAATAAATAATATGCCTCTTTCTTCTTTCTACTTTCTCTTCTTCTTCTTATCATGTCGACAACAAACCTGCACAGTGTCAGCCCAAAACGCTGCCACAGGAGTGGCATTGTCAGCAGCATTCATTCAATCGTCCTGCGTGCAGTTGCTCGGGCACTCAGGGCACGACATCATGTGCTTCATCGACCAGGGAACAAAACAGCACCTGCACTCCATGTTTGAGCCATCCAAGAATCCCCACCTGATCAGATTGTCCTTACTACGGCCAATCTACTTTCTCAAATCCATATTTATGGATATAGAAACTTTCTTCTAAAGATCTGTAGATATGTAGGTGTAAAGTAGCGCATTCTGCTCCAGCGGTCTTCACACCCCACTTATAGACGCACGTTGAATTTGAATCAGTTGGAGATATTAAAAATTTTCTAAAATGCAATAAAAGTTGGTAGAGAGGGTCGTTAGAGTGATGCATGGGACGGAGCTTTGAGAAAACTTTCGAAATGAAAAGCTTAAGTGTTGGTAATAAAGTGCAAGATGAATATTATTACGGAATTATTTTTGGTCTTCTTTCTTAAAAGAGTCAATTTGGTACCTAGTTGACTCTTCTTCTTTACCTGGCCCATTCCCATTTTATTGGGTAGTTGACTCTATAGATCAATAATTCCAAGATATGTAAGTTATCTAAAGTAACCCAAACTTCTAGCTTGAAAACCCAATTAGTTTAGTTCTCTACTATCAAGATTTTTAGTGGCTTCATCCTGACGTTATAACTTTTCTTAAGCCATAAAAAAGCTAGCTAAAAAGCTAGAATCGCGTTTGGACAATCCATTTTTTTTTAATACTAGTGGTATAGACTATTGAAACAACTGAGCTATCATGTACCTATTTATTTTTTTAATCTTCCAAACATTTTAAAAACTAACAGAATACAAGTTCCAGTTAAATCTATCTTCAGAAGGATTTCTTTTCATCGTGTTTTTTTTTTAATAACATTGATGATATGATTGATTCAACCACATTTCATTACAAAGCGGTGATAACTTTTTTTGTCCTACCTGGGAACCAAACTTAAGACCTCCGAACCAAGAGGGTTCAACTCTTTCACCACAAGACCACGTAAAAGTATTAATTCTTTCTTAAATGCAAATAAGTTTCTTGAGGAAGGTCATTAAAGTGATATATGAGAATAGGAGCTTAAGAAAAGTTTTAAAAGCTTATTAAGTTGTGGCGAGAAAGTGCAAGAGGAACGATTATTATGGAACGACTAGCTTATGCCTGCGGCTTTACTCGTATGAAATTCAGTTTATTAAAAAAATAATGTTATTCTACGAAGACAATAATACTGTAAAGTTTCATCAAAATCCGTTCAGTAGTTTTTGCATGAAAGAGTAACAAACACCCATCCATTATTATCACAAACTTTCAATTCTTTACTAATATTATAAAGAGGAAAAATATTGTTTGTTTGTCATGATTAGGCTACGAAACTACAAGACCGATTTGAAAAATTCTTTCAGCATTAAAATCCTACACTATCTGATGAAGATAGGTGATAATATTAATAAATAATAATACGAAAAACGCAGCGTGGGACGTCCACCTACAAGGTGGACCGACGACATCGTAAAGGTAGCAGGGAAGCGCTGGACGCAGGCCACTACCAATAGATCAACATGGAAAGCATTGGGGGAGGCCTATGTTCAGCAGTGGACGTCCTATGGCTGAAATGATGATGATAATGATGATGATTAATAAATAGGAAATTTAAAAAAATAGTGTATTCTCTTTCACCCATTTCAGTTTTTTTCATTAACAACCACTGCTTAATAGTGATGTATAAACAATTAATCATTATCAAAACAAAATTATTTGCTGGACTAAAATCACAATCATTTCACGAATTTCAAACGAAAAGGCAAACAAAGCGAAAAAGCAGTCCAGAGCCAAGCATCATTCATCCCGAAAAATATTGTTTTGCCCAAAATAAACAGTTCTGAAAACTGAAAAGATCAGTCCACTGAATACGCTTTAAGCTCAATTTTTCAGCTGGTTTTTCGCTCTGACATCAGCTCGGTCCAGTATTAGTTTTTTCTTATTCTTTCTTTAGTATTATTTTCCCTTTGATCCGGCAGATAGGTCAGTAAAATTTTTTCTCAAATAAGAGCAAGTATTTTCTCTTGATTTCAATTTTACAAGTCTAAGGGCGGATTCGACCAAACAAATATTAATCTCAGAATAAACTTGTCATTTTGACATAATATTATACAGGGTGGAATTTTGTAATGCCACCTAGGTGGAGGGAAAGTACTTACTCTTAATACTGTAGATAGAAAATTTTACTCAAAGAAAACATTCCTTTATTTTCGAAAAAAAAAAAATAGAACTGCATTCAAAGATTTCCGAAATTTTTTCGAAAATTCACTACTATTTTTTTTTCTGTAAATAATTAAAATAATATCGTCACCGTCGTGGCAGAATTAAATAACTGACACTTTTGGCAAAAATCACTTTTTCCACTTTTTGTATAGTAGAAAGTGTTACCTATATTTTGGTCTTACTCTCGTGGCAATATCTATGATATTTCCAAAGATATCTTCAGTTTAGTGAAACTATTGACCATAAATTACAACTCTGTTTGTTGTAAAATTTACCTGGCAAAACTGAATAAGTGACTTTATTTAATTCTGCCACAACTCACTGCAAAACATTGCTTCAAAATACTTGTACTAAGAAAGTCAATAAGTGACTTTATTTAATTCTGCCACAACTCAATCCGAAACATTGCTTCAAAATACTCGTACAAAATTGTGTTTTTGATTTATCATTTTTGTAACATTACTTTAAATGTTACTTTTAATTTCAATGTTCATTACTCAGATGTTAAACCTTCATCATCATCATCATTTCAGCCATATAGGACGTCCACTGCCGAACATAGGCCTCCCCCAATGATTTCCAATATAACCGGCTGGTAGCGGTCTGCATCCAGTGCTTTCCTGCTACCTTTATGAAGTCCACGTTGTGCTTTTCGGTACGTGCCCTACACTCCAGAACCTTGCTGCCCCATCGTCTGTCAGTTCTGCGTACTAATGTGCCCTGTCTCTTGTATAGAAAAACTGAGCATAGCCCTCTTCAAAGCACGCTGTGCAACTTGAGTAAGAGGCCGCGTTCCCGAGCCGTCATCAGTGGTAACACATACAGACAGATTGTAGATTTTTGTCTTTAGGCACTGAGATATTTTGGACGAAAGGATGTTGTGTAATTTCCCGAATGCTACCCAGCCGAGTTGGATTCGACCTCTTTCTCTACTTAGCTGAAACGTTTGTCCGAGGTAGACATACTTGTCAACAATCTCAAGATTCGAGCTCCTAACAACAAAAGCTTTCGACAAAAGCTTCGTTTTTCCATGTTGTTCACCTACCTTTTGGGAGACTAAGGTCTTCGAGCATTGTGCCGAGGTCTTCCAGTGATTTTGCCATGACCACACAATATCGTCGGCAAACCGAAGCTGAATGATGTACTCGTCGTTGATGTTTGTGCCGAATCCTTTCTATTCAAGGAGTTTGAAAGCGTCTTCCAATGCAGCGGTGAATAGTTTCGGAGATCCGGAGATATAACATCTCCCTCATGCCTCGCTGCAGAGGAATCGCCCTCGTACTCCACTCCTGTACTCGGACCAACATGGTGGCGTTTCTGTACAAGCACTTCAGCACCTCGATATGTACCGACACTTTTCAGAAACCGGCTTGTTCGGGAGGCTAGAAGTCATCGAACCTACGCGCGAGATCATTCGTGATAACTTTCGCAAACAGCTTGTAGACATGACTCAGAAGCGAGATGGGTCAGTAATTCTTCAGCAAGGTTTCATCCCCTTTCTTGAAGAAGAGTACCACCACGCTTCTGTTCCATGCCTCTGGCGTTGTTCCCTGGAGTAAGACGAAGTTAAATAGTCTCTGAAGGACCGAGGTTATCCCGTCATGACCCGGTGCCTTGTTGTTCTTTAGGTGTTTGAGAGCCACCCTAATCTCGTATAGGCTGATAATGCTGATATCCACAATATCTTCGTCGAGGTATATAGCTGTTCATAAAACTTTTCAATCACACCCAGAACCTCGGCTTTTGTTGGCGTTACACCACCTTCCGCAGTCTTCAGCTTCGTCAGCTAGCTTCGCCCAATAGAGTTGTCTCTAGCGAACACTTTCGAGCCTTGGTTCCGCTCTATCGCCTCTTTAATACTATTTGTATAAAAGTTGCGAACATCATGTCGCAAGGACTTCCATATCTGTTTATTGAGCTGCCGATGTGCCTTAGCGTCAACGGAGATCTGCAGTGACATTGAACGTCGTTCTGCCATGACGTTGAGGGTATGGGATCCCTATGGATCCCTAGGGAGATATCCCTATTACAGTTTTATTGTTTTTGGATTATTTTAATTTTGATATTCATTTTGATGTTGGTTCTTTCAATTTAATTTCAATGTTATAGGAATCTGATGTAGATGGTTACCATACCAATTTGTTAAACATTTATAAGTATTTAATAAGTAGGTATATTCTAGTATTATTTAACAATTTTACAGATTTTGACTAAAATCGCATTAACAAAACAAATAAAATAAAATGAATAAATCAACATTAATGTTGGCGACAGATCTGGTAACACCGGTGCTAGGCTGCAGACTTCGCACCAACCTCTCCCAAGTGCCGCCCATGAACGGCGACGCCGGCGGTATAAATTCCCATTCGATGTTGTTGGTAGCAGCAAAGTTCCGGATGTACGTGTGGTCAATCTCGGCCCAGGCTTCCTTGAGAAGACGGTTGGCACCAACGAAGGCTGTCCCGTTGTCAGAGAGAATTTTGGTGGGACAGCCCCTCCGAGCGATAAATCTGCGGAGGGCCATAATCGCACTGTCCGCTGACAAATTCCCAACAACTTCTAAATGCACGGCCCTTGTGACCAAGCACGTGAAGAGGGCCACATACCGTTTCTCTCGCGATCTTCTGACTGCAACGTCCACCGGACCGAAATAGTCCAATCCGACGAATGAGAAAGGCCGGTGATGATGTTGTAGTCGTTCCATGGGCAGATCTCCAATCGGTGGAATTGTTGGCGTGGCTTTCCTCATCCGACACACTCGGCACTGCGAGGCGATAGAGCGAACTACTGGCCGAAGGTGCAGAATGGCAAATCTTTGACGCAGTTCGTTCACCACTGTCTCGTTGTTCCCATGTAAGGCCCAAATGTGATAACGAGAGATGAAGAGTCTGATCGTGGGATGTCGGCCGTCCAGTATAATCGGCTCTTTACCTTCAATGGCAACTTCTGGAGCGGAACTGATTCTGCCGGTCGCCCTTAACAGGCCATCTTGGCATAACTTGGGAGCCAACTTGTTTAGCCGGCTCCTCTTTGGAATGTCCTTATTTTGCATCAGGCAGTCGAGTTCTTCGGTGAAGGAGTCGCGTTGAGTCTGCTTAAGGAGATACAACTCGGCGTTCTTGACGTCACGTGCGAGTAGCGGACGCAAACCGGGACAGCCGATTGTGTCGGCCGCGCGTGTCTCGCGTTCTCTCAGGAGACGCGTGAATTGGAAAACACGTGCGGTTGTCCTTAGTAGGCGCCGCCAATCCGAAAACCGTTCTGAAGACAAAGCAACGCAATTAATATTAACAGCCTTTTCACTGGTTTTCATTTCTTCGTCTGTAGACGTGATTTGATCGGTTTCCCGAGGCCAAGCTTCTTCTACTTGATTTAAGAAAGAGGGGCCTAGCCACCATCTATCTAGAGAGACTGAATTAGAACGAGTGGCGTCGTCTGCCACATTTAGAGCTGAAGGTACCCAACGCCATTCGTCCACATGCGTCTGCTCTGCAATTTCGCCCAACCGGTGACTAACAAAGGCTTTGTATTTACGAGAGTCACTCCTCACCCAAGCAAGAACGGTCTTTGAATCACACCAAAATACCCTACGAGAAGCTTGGCCACGGTGTTCACTACATATCGTGCCAGCTAATCTCACACCAAGCAAGGCTGCCTGGAGCTCTAGTCGAGGGATGCTGGCTGACTTTAAGGGGGCTACTCTAGACTTGCTTCCGATCAGGGCGAGATGAGTGGTACCGTCGACAAATGTAAAGCGCCAGTACGCGACGCATGCATAAGCCACCTCGCTCGCATCTGTGAACACGTGAAGTTCTTGGGTTACACACTTTGCGATAAGTTTATACGAGCGAGGTATGCTTATGGGGTAAATCGACTTTATGCGACGGTACCACTCCTCCCACTGCTCTCGCTCTGAGGGAGGAAGCAGAGCGTCCCAAGAACTTACTAGCCGCCACGTTCTTTGAAACAGGATCTTACCTCGAGTCACTATGGGTTGTAAAAGTCCCAAAGGATCATAGACACGCATGAGGTCTCTAAGAACCTGACGCTTAGTAAATTTTGAAGGCAACGGAATGTCAATATCAATTCTAAAACCAAATGTGTCGTCTCGAGGATTCCAATGCATCCCCAAGACGCGCACATCTGCCTTTTTCTGTGCACCCCCATCTAAATTGAGGTCGACATCAGTGGTATTGGTTTTGTGTAATTGAACAGGGATAAATTTCAAAGCTTCAGGGGCGTTGGACACCCAGGATCGCATCTCAAAGCCACACTGCTGGTGCACAAATTGCACATCAGCTGCTAGACGCGCTGCTGTATCTAAATCATCGCAAGAACCCAAGAAATCATCCATATAATGATCGCGAATAATAGACTCGGCAGCATTTGGATACTATTCTGTTGCTTTTGCCTTTTGTGCTTTTTATGTGATCTGAATACAGTTTCGTATTTTAAGCTGAGCATTTTCCATTTATGTAGCTAACATTCTGTTTCGAGCCGGATCTGATTAAAAAACCAGTTTTTCAAAATTCTAAATTCTTTTGCTACAAAATGCTTACAAGATCACAGGCCCGTGAGGCCAAAAGCCAGGCTCGCTCCTCATCCTCTGCGTCATCGGCCACAACAGTCGCCCGCCTCAAGGCCGCGGAAGCGGCTCGCAAACAACATCTTGCCGAAATTGCGAAGCGGGAGGCTGCAGCCGCGGCCGCTACTGCTGCAGCTGTCGCGGCGGCTGAGCGAGAGGCCGCAGACGCCACTTTTGAAGCGACTGTCGCGGCTATTGAGGCAGAGGAAGTAGTCAGTGCCAGGAGCCGAGCCACAGCCGACTGGGTTGAGAGAACTTTTACAGGAGCAGCTTCAGTCGCAGCTAGCGAGCCGCCCGAAGAGGGTTTGCCGTGTGGACACGGTGAGGTTGATGTTTCCGTGCATCCTGCACCGGTTGCGGAGCAGATGCACGACGCCTCACGACGTTCACCGGAGATCACTCGCCAGCTGCATAAAGAGGCCCTGCGGTTTGATTCGTGTCCCCAGGAAGGCAATAACGGTAACGACAGCAAGGCCCCGGTAAGTGATATCACGAAACTGGCAGAAGCTTTGGTATCATTGGCTAAACCGAACGTAAAGGCTTGCAATACTGAGCTTCCCAAGTTCAGCGGCCACGTCTCGGACTGGCTTTTATTTAAGCGGTCATTCCATGACACCAAAGCCTATTTCAGTGCAGGCGAGAACATAGCAAGATTACGCAATGCTTTGTGCGGGGATGCCAAAGAGGCGGTGCTTGCCCTCTTGCTATGTGCTTCTGACCCCGAGCCTGTAATGCTTTCTTTAGAGTCGCGTTTTGCTCGGCCTCAACAAATTGTTCTTAATGAACTTAATACAATAAGAAGCCTACCAAAAGTTGGGACTCATCCTAATGCATTGGCTATTTTTGCTAGCAAAGTAAGAAACTGCGTTAGTGTAGTCAATTTATTAAATAATTCACCCTACATACATTCACCAGAGCTTATTCACATTCTAGTGTCAAAATTGACCCCGCTACTGCAAAGCAAGTGGTGCGACTACGCTGCGGAGCGCTGCCTGCCCGGTCATCCGCAAATTGAAGTCTTCGCGCGCTTCCTGGAGGTGGAAGCCGGTAAACAAGCGAATTTCGGCCCGTGTGACATCTTCAACGCTCCACATCAAGGCGACAGGCCTAGGGCGGCGACACCACAGCATGCTGGATATCCGCAGCGCAGTAACTCGTATCCGTTCCGCATCACACAAGCTCATCATCACACAGTTTCGTTTCCATCTGCAGTACCATCAAATTTGCCATCACCTGGCAATGGGGGGCCCTTGCAGTGCTTGTATTGTACTGCCGGAGATCATGGCATCAAGACATGCCCGAAGTTTGTAGCCCTAAACGTGTCTGATCGGGTAGCATGGGTTCGCGAAAATAAAACTTGTACAAAGTGTCTACGCAGGGGCAAGCACAATTACAAGTACTGCAGGGCCAAGCCATGCGGAGTCGACGGATGTGAAGAATTCCATCATAGACTTCTGCATTTATGTAAATTTTCGCAATCACAAATTCAAAATGTAAATAATGTAAATAATGTCATGTCACCCGTCAGTCAAACTCCGTTGACATCAACGTCTGTCAATCCTTTTGACAAACAAAAAGAAATAAATATTTCAAAGGAGGTTTTGACTAAAATCAGTGAGTTGTCATCAAATTCCGTTTCGATGGATCGGAATCACGCAGGTTCGGGTGCCGCATATTCTTGCATGCCGAAAAGCGAGTGTGCATCTAATATTCTTCTAAAAGTTGTACCAGTGGTACTTTCTGGCCCAAAAGGCGAAATAAATTCGTTCGCTCTTTTAGATGATGGGTCTACGGTAACCCTCCTTGATTCGGAGTTAGCAGAGCAGCTAGGTGTTACCGGGATCGAGGAAAGTATGACTATTGATACAATCACTGGCACTACGAGTAACATTCCGGTCAAATTCATTGACTTTGATATTCGCGGCATGCACGGGAATGAGACGTACCGAGTCCATAAAGCTCGTGCCATTCTTAATTTAAAGCTGCGACCTCAGGAGGTAACGATTACTGACACGAATTTCAATCATCTCCGGGACTTATCTGAAGACTTGATCTTTAGCATGGCGACTCCTAAGGTGCTTATAGGGACCTCAGATTGGCCCTTGCTGATTTCCCGGGAGAATAGAGTGGGTAACGCGCATGAGCCGGTGGCCACTCGCACCGCTTTAGGTTGGGTTGTATTCGGGGAGGTGCCGCGCAGCGTTTTTTTTACCCATTCTTTCAATCATATTGTGTCAGACAACAAATTGGACAGTCTCATTAAGTATTATTATGAGCTAGACTCTTTAGGCATTAAACATGAAAACAAAGTTAACAAGGAAGATGCTAGGGCCATCAGCATATTAGAGACAACAACACGTAGGCTCGAAAATGGGAGGTTCGAAGTCGGTCTACCGTGGCGCGAAGACGAACCTAATATTCCGTCGTCATATCATTTAGCCCTGTCTAGGTTTGAAGGCTTACGTAGGCGGTTTGCAAAAGATAAAGAGTACGCCGAATTATACAGGGTGAACATAGAAGCATATGTTGAGAAAGGTTACGCCGAGGAATGTAATGACAGCCATGGTAACTCAAGTTCGTCGTCGCGCCGCTGGTATTTGCCCCATTTTGGGGTGACTAACCCGAATAAGCCGGGTAAGCTAAGGATAGTGCACGATGCTTCGGCTACATCCTCGGGCGTCAGTCTCAACTCGCTCATCCTCCCTGGGCCTGACATGTTACAATCGTTGCTAGGCATTTTGATGAGGTTTCGCGAGGGTCAAATCGCTTTAAATGGCGACATACGCGAAATGTTTCCACAAATTAAGATCAGGGAGGAGGATCGAGATTGCCAGCGGTATATTTGGCATTCTCCGGATGGACAGCTGAAGGAGTTTAGGATGTCATCTTTAATATTTGGTGCATCAGCTTCCCCATTCACGGCTATTTATATAAAAAAATAGGAATGCTAAAGACTTTCAGGATAAGTATCCCAATGCTGCCGAGTCTATTATTCGCGATCATTATATGGATGATTTCTTGGGTTCTTGCGATGATTTAGATACAGCAGCGCGTCTAGCAGCTGATGTGCAATTTGTGCACCAGCAGTGTGGCTTTGAGATGCGATCCTGGGTGTCCAACGCCCCTGAAGCTTTGAAATTTATCCCTGTTCAATTACACAAAACCAATACCACTGATGTCGACCTCAATTTAGATGGGGGTGCACAGAAAAAGGCAGATGTGCGCGTCTTGGGGATGCATTGGAATCCTCGAGACGACACATTTGGTTTTAGAATTGATATTGACATTCCGTTGCCTTCAAAATTTACTAAGCGTCAGGTTCTTAGAGACCTCATGCGTGTCTATGATCCTTTGGGACTTTTACAACCCATAGTGACTCGAGGTAAGATCCTGTTTCAAAGAACGTGGCGGCTAGAATGTACGGCCCTTGTGACCAAGCACGTGAAGAGGGCCACATACCGTTTCTCTCGCGATCTTCTGACTGCAACGTCCACCGGACCGAAATAGTCCAATCCGACGAATGAGAAGGGCCGGTGATGATGTTGTAGTCGTTCCATGGGCAGATCTCCAATCGGTGGAACCGTTGGCGTGGCTTTCCTCATCCGACACACTCGGCACCGCGAGGCGATAGAGCGAACTGCTGGCCGAAGGTGCAGAATGGCAAATCTTTGACGCAGTTCGTTCACCACTGTCTCGTTGTTCCCATGTAAGGCCCAAATGTGATAACGAGAGATGAAGAGTCTGATCGTGGGATGTCGGCCGTCCAGTATAATCGGCTCTTTAGCTTCAATGGCAACTTCTGGAGCGGAACTGATTCTGCCGGTCGCCCTTAACAGGCCATCTTGGCATAACTTGGGAGCCAACTTGTTTAGCCGGCTCCTCTTTGGAATGTCCTTATTTTGCATCAGGCAGTCGAGTTCTTCGGCGAAGGAGTCGCGTTGGGTCTGCTTAAGGAGATACAACTCGGCGTTCTTGACGTCACGTGCGAGTAGCGGACGCAAACCGGGACAGCCGATTGTGTCGGCCGCGCGTGTCTCGCGTTCTCTCAGGAGACGCGTGAATTGGAAAACACGTGCGGTTGTCCTTAGTAGGCGCCGCCAATCCGAAAACCGTTCTGAAGACAAAGCAACGCAATTAATATTAACAGCCTTTTCACTGGTTTTCATTTCTTCGTCTGTAGACGTGATTTGATCGGTTTCCCGAGGCCAAGCTTCCTCTACTTGATTTAAGAAAGAGGGGCCTAGCCACCATCTATCTAGAGAGACTGAATTAGAACGAGTGGCGTCGTCTGCCACATTTAGAGCTGAAGGTACCCAACGCCATTCGTCCACATGCGTCTGCTCTGCAATTTCGCCCAACCGGTGACTAACAAAGGCTTTGTATTTACGAGAGTCACTCCTCACCCAAGCAAGAACGGTCTTTGAATCACACCAAAATATCCTACGAGAAGCTTGGCCACGGTGTTCACTACATATCGTGCCAGCTAATCTCACACCAAGCAAGGCTGCCTGGAGCTCTAGTCGAGGGATGCTGGCTGACTTTAAGGGGGCTACTCTAGACTTGCTTCCGATCAGGGCGAGATGAGTGGTACCGTCGACAAATGTAAAGCGCCAGTACGCGACGCATGCATAAGCCACCTCGCTCGCATCTGTGAACACGTGAAGTTCTTGGGTTACACACTTTGCGATAAGTTTATACGAGCGAGGTATGCTTATGGGGTGAATCGACTTTATGCGACGGTACCACTCCTCCCACTGCTCTCGCTCTGAGGGAGGAAGCAGAGCGTCCCAAGAACTTACTAGCCGCCACGTTCTTTGAAACAGGATCTTACCTCGAGTCACTATGGGTTGTAAAAGTCCCAAAGGATCATAGACACGCATGAGGTCTCTAAGAACCTGACGCTTAGTAAATTTTGAAGGCAACGGAATTGGTTTTGTCAGTTATTTAATTCTGCCACGACGGTGACGATATAAGGTTTCATGGTTTTCCTTTCATTTGATTTATCAAGTTTGTTAGAGAGTTTTCATCCTTATACTCAATCCTAACGATCGATAAAATAATAATACAGGATGTAATTTTTAACAGATTTTGGTTGGTTCGTTTCCCGGGTATGGCAAGCAAATTTTTCAGATGAAGAATGCAGTTCTAATTCTATTCAAAAATAAAGAAATGTTTTCTTTGAGTAAAATTTTCTATCTATAGTATTAAGAGTACTTTCCCTCCAGCTGGCCAATCCAGTATTACCGTGTCCTCGTGGAAGCCTTTTTGTCCTGCAGTGGAAGTCATTTGGCTGAAAAATCTAACTATTGACTTTTTCTTCAAATAGGATTGTTTCGTATGTAGAATACCTAATTGAATTTTTAATTAGGTTAGGTTAGGACATTCATTCATCATCATCATAGTTATTTAAACATCTTTTATTTTCAGTTTTATGTTCTCTATAAAAGCCTATTGCCACTGCAAATATTGAACAAGTCACACCCGTGTCAGTGCTAGAGCAACCATCTTATAATGTCACTTACCACTATTATAATGTCGGCCATATTTTATTGCAGTGAGCGGTTTTGCGCCAAAAGCGGGCGCCATGACAGTCGCCATTTGTTAAAGCGTTCTGTTTCTGCTCCGGTGAGCTACTGATGTATTGTTTGGCGAGCGTGTTTACGTTATGTTGTTAGAATATCAATTGGGATGTTAACTTCAAAGGTAGGTCCATTATTCATTTTGAATACAAGTGTCGTACTCGTAACAACATTCATTTTCAGTTGGCGGCATACGAAAACGTGTTCATTCATACTTTTAGGCTGGGTTGCACCATCTTACTTTAACTTTGACAAACGTCAAAAATCTATGAAACCCATACAATCACTGAATAACGTTATACACTCGCGAGCAAAAGTATGGAATCACTTACATGAAGTTGTTTCCACGCGATCTTGTGTACTAACGAATTAGTTAGTAACAAAAAAAGTAGCACCATTTTAAAGATTAAACTTTTAACTTTAAATTGATACCAAATTCATTTAAATCACACCAGTATTTAAAAAGATATCCCGGCTGATGTGAAGAAGTAACAAAAAAGACATGTACCAACTGTTTGATACGTCGCGAGTTGCGGCCTATTTACCCCCTATAAAAGCACGTGTTTTCGGATTTTTGCGTTCACACGTTGATCCATACACATCTCGGCTTCTTTTGACACTTTACCTGGGATTCTACACCTACAGAAGCAGTACAAATCGTTGCACTGTTGCAAGAAGGGCTCAGCCAGCGGGCTGTCGCACGTCAGCTCCACATAAGCCAGTCCTGGGTTTCGAAAGTTTTAAGACGCTTTTGGGAGACTGGTGGCTTTATCCCGAGACCAAGTTCTCAACAGCGCCGGTGCATATCGCAGAGGGATGACCGTTTTTTCATGTCAACCTCTCTATAAAATCGTCATTTGACTGGTATCGACGTCCAGCAAGAGCTCAGAAATGTTCGTAGGATAGCTGTTAGCGAGTGGACAGTTCGTCTAAGATATAAGCAATAAAATTTGACTCCAAAAAGGCCTGCCACAGGCTGGAAACTGACGGCAGGTCACCGACAAGCACGCTTTCAATTAGGTCGCACTCGGAAGGCGAGTAATGGAGGCGAGTTTTGTTCTCCGATGAATGCAGACTGTTTTTGCAGTGCAGCAGTCGAAGAGGTCGGGTCTAAAGACGGCCTGGGGAGCGATTTGTGTAGTGCTGGTTCGCTAAAACATTGGCTTATGGGGGTGGCTTGCTCGACTTCCCATCGAGATGTGTAGGAGCAAATTGAAAGCGTGCTTATCGGTGACCTGCCGTCAGTTTCAATACTGTGGCAGGCCTTTTTGGAGTCAAATTCTATTGTTTATATCTTAGACAAACTGTCCACTTGCTAACAGCTATCCTACGAACATTTCTGAGCTCTTGCTGGACGTCGATACCAGTCAAATGACGATTTCGTAGAGAAGTTGACATGAAAAAACGGTTTTCCCTCTGCGATGTGCACCGGCAATGTTCAGAACTTGGTCTCGGGATAAAGCCACCGGTATCCCGAAAGCGTCTTCAAACTTTTGAAACCCAGGACTGGCTTATGTGGAGCTGACGTGCGACAGCCCGCTGGCTGAGCCCTTCTTGCAATAGTGCAACGATTTGTGCTGCTTCTGAAGGTGTAGAATCCCAGGTAAAGTGTCAAAAGAAGCAGAGATGTGTATGGATCAACGTGTGAAAGCAAAAATCCGAAAACACTTGCTTTTATGGGGGGTAAATAGGCCGCAACTCGCGACGTATCAAACAGTTGATACATGTCTTTTTCCTCACTTCTGCACATCAGCCGGGATATCTTTTTAAATACTGGTGTGATTTAAATGAATTTGGTATCAATTTAAAGTTAAAAGTTTAATCTTTAAAATGGTGCTACTTTTTTTGTTACTAACAAATTGGTTAGTACACAAGATCGCGTGGAAACAACTTCATGTAAGTGATTCCATACTTTTGCTCGCAAGTGTAGTTACGCTCAAAGTTGGGTGGTGCAACTCAGCTTTAAAATAACTTGCGTTATAAAAAATAATAATTACCAAGCAGCAAAGAAAAAAGAAAATTTTGTCTAAAGAATACGTCTTTAGTTAGGGTAATTTGATTTCGTGTTGTAATAAAATCGTTATTTGGGATTTAAAGCGTTTGCAGAACTAGGTACACATGGTAGATTATATTATGACAACTGCGTTGGAATAAAAATAACAAACCTGCTGCTAGCACACAATACATAACAGTAGCAATAAATTGTGTGCGGTTTTGCAAACAAAAGACTGACATTCTGCACCAAACGTCTAATTTGAAAGAGCTCTTACTACCCGATCGAGCTAACTGCGCACCTTGCTGGAATGCGACTCTCCCTCCCACTACCCGCACACCTCCCCGCATTCGCCCTGTCCGTAGCAGAGCGTCAATGTGACTAACTGTGTGCGCTAACTCGACCAGGTTGTAGATGACAACTACTGTCAATCAAACAATGGATTAACACTCGTATTCACAAACATTACTATGAAGTCTCACAGTGCACGTGGACGCACAGGGTCCCAAAAACCTATTCATCGACAATACTTGAGTGGCAAAGTGACACATGAACCAATCACAGAGCTCATTCAACGGTGTGAATTCGACTTTGCATAACGTTGCTGCTTCACTTAACCTTTAACTATGGACGTCGGGTCTCAGAGGCCCACCCCCCTTTTCAATTTCTCGGTTTAAATACCTTCCCGACACGTGCTGCTCTCGACCATCTCAGTAGCTTCAGTTTTTACTGTGTTAGGACCGAGGAGGCATAAAATCGCGTCATCCGGCACTTATTACGTGAGTAATAACCATCCAAAATTTTATCGGGGTCTGGGAGACCCGATGACTATAATTTCCATACAAACATACTTGTATGGATGTGACTTGTCAACTATATTTTTTTTATAGTATATCATTATAACATGTTGTAAATTGTTTTAGTTTAAGAATACATAATGGTAGAAAGTATCTGAGTACATCAGCTATATTATTAGCCCAACTATCTAAGTAACATTCCAGAAGTAAGGTTTTACTTGTAGACGATCCTTCTTTTGAGTTTAGATGTCTTAGAAGGTACCATTGCTGCCGATTCCGATTCTGAATGGTGTATATTTTGCCTATCAAAGCTCTCAAAGAAATATGACACATGCCTGTAGAGATAATTTGTCTTTAGTGTTCTAGGCCACTGTTTATAATTTTTGTAAGTTTAACCCTTGTCAAAATTTTTATTTTATGTCTTTCAGAAATTCTGTTTATGTTTTTATGTTACACGGTTATTAATTAGCAAGGAAAAAAATATTGGTTTGATTTATTATTAATCGACTGTAATTAAGGAGCCTATATGTGATGCTAAGTCAATTAACACTGAAAAACGTCTATGTTTTTTAAATTTGCCAAAAAATAATTAAATAATGATTAAAAAATGATTAATTTACTACTAGATCCTTTATTAATAGTTATTAGATATATATCAACTCTTTGATAAATTCAAATTGGTTCAGATTTGAAATTATGAAGAATTTTAGATAGGGGTCTGTGAGACCCGACGTCCATGGGAGTGTGATTATTTTTTCACGACTATAGTTAAAGGTTAAGCAAGCATTGTTTGTGAATGACGGGTATTCAGGTTTAATTCAAGATGCTGGCCATTCTTCGCGGCTGTGTGTCCCGTGCGCCCCGAGGCGTGTAAAGTTACGTCTTCTGTCAAGATAACTGCGTTGACACGTACCGCGCGTCCACTTGCTTCTTGCGCTCTTCTGACGTTTACCACGAAAAACTATCATTATTCTAGTTACTATTATAATTTATCTTCTCAGCACCAGCCCATAATGTTGTCCCGAAGTGGTGGTAGGGCCAGCTATATTTGGGACGTGTATAGGTGCCCTGGAAAGGGCCTATGTACGGAATAATCTATTTATTGTTTATTTTTCTTACTAAGAGGGAAAACATAAACTTAATAGAAGTTCTTCTTAATACAGACTCGATTACTGTCAAAACGTTGTTAAAATTGTTAAATTAAGGCGATCTTTTCTAAATTTAGAGGTTTTTATCCACATTTATCGTAATAAAATGTTATATATTTTGTTATTTAATAATTATTTAATGAGATACATATTTAATTAAAACAAAAAAATCAATTTTCAAGTGGACTACTAAAAGTTGAATGGTCTAAAAGTTTTCTCACTTTTCGTATGCTTACTAACTCTATCTAGGCTTTATTATGCCTAGCTAGCCCCTTTAAAGCAGTGGTTCTTAACCGGTGGTCCGCAGACCACTGGTGGTCCCTGGAGGTATTCCAAGTGGTCCACGAAAACATCGTAATAAACAAGTGACGTGACATGATGAGTCGAGTCAACACAACGCAAACGGCGAACAGTGAGCGAGAAATTGACCTCCCCTTACTTAGGATTTTGAAAAAAAAAATTTGGTAAAATGGTCCCTCGTGACTTAAAGGTTAAGAACCACTGCTTTAAAGTTAGGCTACTTTTCATAGATACTTAAGAGAACAAAGTCACACGCAGATAGTCTTTTGTGTTTATAGCAACAATTTATTGAGCCGTTTTTGTCCGATACTTGCCCGTAAAAATCGGAAAGCCATCGATGTTTCCGCCATGTTGTTTTTAAGGAGAAAAGCGAAATGTTCTTTGAAAAGCGGTATTTTAACTTTAGTAAAGCTTGTTTAGCGATGAAAGTGGTATGAAAGTAACCTTCTTTTACTCGATTAAACATTTTGTAATTGAGTGTTTTCGTTTCATACAAGACTATGGCTAAGTTGCACCACCTAACTTAACTAAAACGATAACTGGTGCTTTTTGTATGGAGTTTTTCATATTTTTAACGTTTGCTAAAGTTAAAGTAAGATGCTGCAACCCAGCCTATGTGTTTGAAATACATAGGTTTTTTATAAATATCACTTTTACACGTCCCTGTATTAACCATACCACTTCGGGACAATATAGCCCAGTGCTGAGAAGAACCTAACCTATCTAAAATTTTCTAAATTACTAATTATATAACTCAAAGGTGACTGACTGACATAGTGATCTATCAACGCACAGCCCAAACCATTGGACGGATCGGGCTGTAATTTGGCATGCAGGTAGATGTTATGACGTAGGCATCCGCTAAGAAAGGATTTTACGAAAATCCACTCTTATGGGGGTAAAACGGGATCCACGCGTACGAAGTCGCGGGCGGCCGCTAGTTTTACTATAAACATGTTGTGTACAATGTTTGTCGGTAAATACAGTCACTCGCGTGCACTGTTATTTCAGGCGTACAGTCAGCCACGTAAATGTGGACAGTAAATACAGAAAGTTGTATTGGTAACAACATACGTGTTCTGGATCTACGAATCGAACCCATGCAAATGGAGTCTTTGTGTTTGTGTCAGTTAAAGTGATCAGAAATCAAGAAAAAGAAAAATGTTTGTGGTGTTCTCTCCAGTAGTTTTAAGATCCTATTTAATGCAAACAAACAAACTTCATAATACTGGTAGACTAGTGTAGATTATTGTAGAACGTTTAGTTTATCATTTGAGCTAACTCTTACGATTCTTAAGCTGGGTTTCACCATCTTACTTTGACCTTAACACACGTCAAAAACTGTCAAACTCCATACAAAAAACACCGGTTATCGTTATAGTTACGGTTAATTCATCCTAAAAAGCAGCACGTATTTTGCAGCCGACTGTACCTCTAGAGGAGCTACGTTACAATATTAAAAGCGGTCGTGGTTCAACAAAATGTTATTTTAGCTTAATACGGGTGGCTGGGTAAAGAAATATGAAACTTTAAACTGTACTGCATTTAATTTTATCTAAAATTTTCGAGCCCTAACTAAAGGACTCTTGAGCAAACTTAAGTGCATGCTACTTGAAATTAAATCTCTCTTTTTATTGGCTTCATGTGAGCCAAGGATATCATGGATCCAGGCTCTCTAAATAAATTGCGAGTTTTTATTAAAACTATTTTTTATGCACAACAAAAAGGATGATAATTCTGCCCTGAAGTGCCTATTCAATCTCGCCTTGAAAAGGCCCGGATTATAGTCTTCAGGAAAGACAGCAGCAGGCAGCGAATCCCAGTCCCTAGCTGTACGCATTATTTCACCCGCGGCTTGGAAAACTTTGAACCCTTATTTATCCCCTTTAGGGGGTGAATTTTGGAAAATCCTTCCTTAGAAAATGCCTGAATTTTGATAAATCTCTTTATGTACGTCCAGTGGTTTTTACTAGAATAATAACTAACCGCCTCTGTGGTCTAGTGGTAAGACCACCTGCTTCATACGCAGAGGTCTCAGGTTCGATTCCCAGTGGGGGCAGATTTTTCTGTTCGGTTTGGTTGGTGGTAGGGCTTGTTCTAAGTCCGCCTGGCTAGCTACCACCATCTTACCTAAGTCTGTTGCCATAACAACAATGTTAACAGCATTGTCGTGTTCCGGCAGTTAGAGGTAAGATAGCCGGGTCATTGTCAAATTTTGCGCAGGTAAACGTGTCCCTCAACATTTTTATTTTTTTTGTTAGTAATAATGTCAAAATCCTTTAAGAATTATGTATTAAATACAAAATACATCGCATTAGCGAACATCCATTGTTGGAATAACGACTCAAGATTCAATATTTTTAATTTTTTTTAAAGTAACAGAGTGGTCATTAGTGGTAACAGAAAGGTTTTCCTTACAAATTGTACCTGTCCCATGTAGCATTCCGTTACAATAAACATCAAATAATTGCATTTTCTACTATAGTAACCTTCTTAAAATAAATTATCATCGTAAACAGAGTATTATAAATATTCAATAAAATATGTTTTAAAATCAGTCAGTATAAAATGTACTTTTTAAATAATTTTCTAAACTTTGTCCCACGTACTATCTGGAACCACCTGGACCACTATGTTACTAACTAATTCACGACTCAAAATGGAAATGGCGGTATTTTGGATATTGTTTAATCTTGGGTGGGATGTCTGCATTCGTCGTGGGAGTTCGTTAGATCGGGAGGAGGGGTAAGTCGCTCGGCAGTCGACCGCAAGGTGTTGAACGTGCTGCGTGTTTTTATTGCGCATCCACTTTGTTACCTACCTATTCACGTAAGTAAATGAATGTTTTTTCATTAGTTTACGTTCAGTATATTGTCTAAGGGGTAAATGTGTTAAATGTGAACGAAATATTTTGCTACACGCTTTATTTTTTGACTGGTGTATAATGGAATGTAAAATTTACCACTCTGTTGCTGCAACTCTGTTACTAGCGTGTGGTAACAGAGTTGTTTAGAAAGTAACAGAGTTGCTTATGCCATTATATTATTCTTTAATTTTGCTAAAATATTATGTTTAAATTACTTTTTTTTAATAAGTTGCAATTTAAAAAGTTCAAGCAATGGGTAACTTTGTTTTATACAAATAAATCGAAATAATAAATATTAATAACTCCAAAAACTCATTGTTACAGGATATTTACGTTATTAAAATGCCTCTAACGCCTGCTGAGAAGCAGCGACGATACCCGAAATTGCCGTAGAAATAATCAAGAAAAAGACGTTAAAATAATGTTTTTAAGGCAATCGACGATAATGCAACAAAATTCTAATTAATTAAGTGATTTATCCTATGAGGCTTTTGATAATTTACTTGCCGTTGTTCCAGAACCTAAAAAAGTCTGCAAAGGTAAAAGAGTATACTACCAATTTGATAATCCCTTAGTTAAACTTGAGAAATAAATTATTTCAAATTTTCAGCTACTCTTCCAAGAAAATCTAATTTTTATTACTATAAAGATAAGGAATCTATAAGAAAGTAAGCTCTTGATTGATAAATTACAGTCATAAGTTAATGTTTTGATGAAGTGATTTGGACCTCAAGCTCAATGAGTGCAAATTATTACATAATATTCAATAAAAATAACAACTATGTTACTGTGTTACAACTCTGTTACTATCCTGTCCCAAAGATTTAAAGAACATAGTAAGATTTTAAAGAAAAGCTAGTCAATATAATATAGCAAATATCGCGATGCGTTAATTTATTACATATTTTTACAGTATTATGTTCCAGTTAGCTGCTGATAAATAGATATTTGGAGGACTTAAGTAGAATTTAAGGTATTTTAATATTCAAGAAGTAACAGAGTTGTTTAAGAGTTTAGATTGATGATTGTTAAACTTAAAAAAAGACTGTTATGATTCTAAATATATGTAAAAGATATAATACTGTTTAATATTAGTCCCAAAATATTTGCGACTGACTTGTTTAATTTCATAATAAAAGGTAAAACGTAATGGTAACAAAGTTGTATTTTTTTTCACCCTGATCCATTAAATCTGGAATAAATCTTAAATTATTGGTTAAACATCGCGGCAAACTGTAATAGATAATAATTCAGTTGTTTTAACGGACACGGACATAGAAAAAAGTAATATCTAAGCATATATTTATTTTGAAAAAAATATGATTTTAAGGCGATTAGAGTCCTCAATGACCTTGGGCGTTTGACCTTCACGCCGCGAGCAACACCCGCGTACCCCGCACCAAAAACTCCGATTTGACACCGATCAAAAATACACGGGCATAGGTAGATACAGAATAGAAGCTCTTTCTTCATACATTACTGCCTATTATTTTAAACTTAAATTGATGAACCTTGATGTCGGTGTCATTTAACTCAAGCGTAAAGGTATTTAATAAAAATAACAAAATCCATGAACATTTTGTACGGGATAACATTTTATTTTATTTTTCGTAAATTTTCTAATGCTTTTGTCGGTTCAGTCGTTCTCGAAATTTGAACAAACCCGACTTTATTACAAGCTTTTATTTAGCTTGCAATTTATGATGTATGTAGGTAATTACATAAATGTTTGTTCGGGTGGAATCTTGCAAGCTGAATTAGTTGCAAGCTGAATTAGTTAGACCAACTTCCTGACGACAACTAGGCTAGATGACAAAATTTCAATTATTTGTCCGCCAGAGAGATAATTAGAAAATATTAGTTATTATTTATTTTCTTTCATAATTAAATAATAACAGTGCTACATCGAGTTGAAATGGCGCGATACGCCACGCTTGAGTAGAATTTTTACTCAAATGTGACGTCACGACGCGACATTTCAACTCAATATAATACTGTAATTATTCGATTATGGAAAAAATTAAAAAATATGAGTCTAATATTTTCTAATTATCTGTCTGACGGACTAAATAGAATTTCGATTTCATTACCCAGTCATCATCCCTATTGGAACGCATTAGTACCTACCTAGTATGGTCTATGGCTTAAAAAAGCAAATGTTTCTGCTTTTGTCTATCACTTATGAAGAATAAACTGAAAATGTATTTGTCTTTTTATTAGAAATCCTTCATCAATTGATTGAGTTCAAATTTCGGATATACATATATGTAATTCGGGTGACAATGCAATATTGTGATGACATGGAGCTGGAAACTGCAGGGTCTGATGATGGAGCTGGAATGTGGCCATAGGAATAGGCTAGTTTCTTTAAAAAAGACTTTTGGTCCGTCAATTTTACATTATCAAAAAATATTGGACACGGGATATTTTTATTTTTCAATTAAACAAGTAATTACGAAGATAATGATGCGATGAAATTCCGCGTGACGACACAAATCGCCACATTTTTAAGCATGCCTTGACGTCATGTGCCTCATCTTCTGAACTTTGGTGCGCTTCATCTCTTTAAATTTTCATAAGTTTAAAAAAGTGAAAAATACATTTAGAGTTTTTTTTTGGTAAGTTCACCGACGGTCTTATTCAAACTCTTGCTACTTTCTTGCTTTATCCACGAAACATCCCTATTCTTCGAAATTATTACGATCTACAAACGGAAAATCTCTGCTACTACGCCGCAGTAAATTCCCCATCATAAATAAAAAGATTTTTTTTAAAACAAGCTCTTTTATGCTAATAATTTTGGTTTCATGACATGCTCCTAAAATTCATCACCTTATAAGAGGATTTTAGTTTTTATCTGCGAAACTTTTTAATAGTAGGTACGTTTCATGGTTTGGTAATTTAGGGAAGTTTATTTGCACTTAACATGAAAAATATGGTATCAATGTACTGAGTACCTATGCACCTTCAGTGGCAACAACAAGGTCTACTGGGTACCTATAGTCTACTAAAGGCATGAAATAGATTAATTTCACTAAAAATTAAAACCAACTCCAAAACGAATCACCAAAAGGTAGGACACCGACACCGACTCCGAAAATGGCTAATTTTGTAATCAGTATCCAAATTTTTAATAAGCTCTATAGAACAATTCAATACCACTTTATCTTAATTTTTTTAATGTGACAGGAGGCAAACGAGCAAACGGATCACCTGTTGGTAAATGATTACCGTCACCCATAGATACCCGCAGACCCAGGGGCGTTACAGGTGTTATTTTTAATTGTGGTATTTTCGCGAAGAAACATATTTAAAATCTAATTCTAATAAGTATGAAAAATATAAATTGTTTTCTTCACGTAAATCGATTAAGTTACAGATTCTGACTAGCTCCTAATTTGGATACTGATTGCAAAGGCCTAGTAAATAAATAACGTAATAATTTTTTACTTGTATTTATCTAGTGCAGTTGTTTTGGAGTCAATTATAGTTTTTTTTACACTAATAGATTCTATTCAGGTAGAAAATAGCGTCTGAGCGCGTCATAATTCAATTGTATTGTCTGACTGCACGTACTCTATGAACAATTCTGACATAAAATCTATTGTCGAACAAAAGCTGGGTTGCACCATCTTACTTCAACTTTGACAAGCGTCAAAAGTCTGTCTAACTCCATACAAAAAACACCGGTTATCGCCAAAGCTACGGTCAAAGTTAGGTCACGTCAGGTGGTGCAACTTAGCCAAAGAAAAAATTCATTTTGATCGCTAATGTCAGTTTGTAGCGAGTGACACAACCTCCCCGTCTGAAGGCCAGCGGCCGACTGCCGCCCGCACCCCGCGAAGGCCCCCTCAACAGCAAAACGTTCGGAATTTATCAAAAGTAAAATTTATGAATGAAAGTAATGTTCGATTGAAAAACGCAACGTGTCATTTAAAGATTAAAGAATTCCCAATCTATTCGTGCAAAAATCTTTTAAATTAACATAGCCGTTTTGGAGGAGTAGGGAATTTAAGTAAAAAATCGATGTCCCGTATTTATTTTTTTAATCCAAAACAAAGAGACGTAGCGAAAATTCAAACGTCACAAATGTAGTCCTTGAACTGTTGTATAACATATATTTTTTTCAACTATTTCTGTCCAGCAGTAAAAGAGGAGTAGGCTTTACAAAATGCCCATTTAGCGCGGATTGAGGACACTAATCGCCTTAAGTTACATTTACCTGCGCAAAATTTGACAATGACCCAGCCAGTTCCTCCGTGGTTGAGGATTCCGGGTGAAGCTCGCTTCCACCTTCGGCCTGATCATCACTTTCCATCAGGTGAGATACAGGCCAAGAGCTTCCCCGTTGTGGATAAAAAAATATATATTGTAAGTTGACAGGTAGATATGATTTGTATTTTTACTAGAAGTTTCAAAATTTTATGCTGTGCCATTATCCTGGTTTTAAGTTAACAACAACTCAGTATCTTCGTGCAGCTGTCCAGATACCATGTTCCTTTTGTGGCACATAAAAGATTAGTGGCCGTCGTAAATCCGAGCCATCAGCCGGCCAGGTGCCGGTATAATTCAAAAAGCATTAGCTTACACGCAGGGAGGGGCATAAAACATGTCCTTTTACGGCACTAGGGAGGCGCACGGTGACATTTTTGGTACGAAGTTTGGTTTCTGTGACCCGGTTTCTGAATTGACAATTTCAGCTTGAGCATGCTCATCTTTTACACAAGGTGAATTTAATAAGAAAAGTTTATGCTTGATTTAGAAATAAGCACGTTCAAAACAACAATCTTAATTTAGAAGTCAGGCTTGTTTCTGATAAATAAATTAGGCTTTTTTAGGCTAGATTAAATAATTAACAATAAAATAATTTGAATTAGGTAAGTACCTACTTATTTAAGAGATTTTAAACAGCGTATTTAGACCAAAACTAAGCAAAACTTGTAATATTAGCACAACCAGTATCTATTTACTAACTACTACTACTACTACTAACTAACAGTACCTAAGTACTCCAACTGTTACCTCCAGAGCTGGGCAAGGTTGAAAAACAGCGCAGCCCGGGACTTGCTCTGGAGGCAGCTTGAGCTGAATCTCATACCTTTTTGTCTTCTTCTTGTCGTGTCGACAACAAACCTACACAGCGTCGGCCCAAAACTCCGCCACAAGAATGACGTTGTCAGTAGCGTTCATTAAATCTTCCTGCGTGCAGTTGTTTGGGCATGGCCTTTTGTTTCCTGTATTTACTCTAGTTTTAATTTTAAATTAAGTCGTACGGACTTCGCACACAGATTTTTTTTTAAGTGACACTAATGCCTACCAATATTTTAGTTCTACAAACACTGCATATTTTTTCAAGTGTATTGGTATAATACACTATGGAAGGTCATTATGGAAAACCTTGGGGAGGCCTTTGTCCAGCAGTGGACGTCATTTGGCTGAAACGAACGAACGATACCAATACCCGTTTATTTTTATACGAACACGGCACATCACTAGCCAGTCACATTACGCCTGCCTCATGATTCCATCAATCCGTGCGGCTTGTATTCACGAGATAGTGCCGTCGTGGAAAAACGATTTTATTCTCATCAATTGATTTGCCATTTAGGGTCTTATTGGCTTGAAGCGATGGCTACGACTCCCAAGGGAATTGCCTGGTCGTAAAGAATACAGCTTGGTACCTATTAGTACAACTTATCTGTGCTGTTATCCGTTGGATATGGAGGAAATATGATGATGTAAAAGACTCTGAGTATTAAAAGTAACATATTAATGCAGCGTCACGCAGCGTCGTCACCATTTTATTTCAATCAGTGGCAATTTACTCTACGTACGAGGTGCAGACGAGGTGTTAGACTGACCGATTCATGATCCAAGGAACGCGGGTTCGATCCCCGCCGCCGAGTTCGGTTGTTGTGGTGAAACCACTCGTAACACAAACATATTTTTAGCTTACCACGAGGGTTTAGCGGGATTATTCTTTAAAAATTAGAATTTAATATAATTACTAATTACTAGCCTAATATAATTAGTAAGCATTGTGGCATCCTATGAATTAAAACAATCGATTTTGCGATGAAAACGTCTATGTAATCGGCTTTAATAAGCCCACAACTTACGTTCTATAATTATCATACTCACATAAGATGCTAATTCTTATGTGATTTCCAATGCATTACTTTAAAAACCCGCTCTATCTTACTCATCCTAAAGGCTATTAAAATAATCACAGAAGAAACAATAAAATCAACCGCAAACATAATGTCGAATAGCTTTTATTACGAACGCTGTGTTCAATGCCATGTTTTACTGTCTGTAAATTTCAAATTATATTTGAAACCTAACTGGCGTAAGGCTGAACGCAAACTAAGAAGCTTTTAAAAGCAGAGTATCTACTCATCTAGCCGTGTAGCATGTAATGTATCAAGTGAGTACATAGGCACGAGCCCGCTGCGAGCTGCTCGCGCGTGGTTCGCAGGGAGATCTTAAGCAGGGTACTCACTTGCCATATAGCACGTAACCTAGCATGTAACGTAACCAACCTTCAAGTGAGTAGGTACGGCTCGTCCACGGTCATCGTGTATCTGGCTGCGAGCTCCTGGATCCTACTGCGAGCCGCCTTTGTGCTCGCAGTGATACCGCCACTTGGCGGGTCTGATACCTATATTTATATGTAAGTAATGTAGGCTCTTTTCAGTCTCAAATAATATAGCTTACCCTAATCATCATCATCATCATCATCATCATCATCATCATCAGCATCTCAGCCACCGGACGTCCACAGCTGAACATAAGCCTCCCCCAATTGTTTCCACATCGCCCGATTGGTAATGGCCTGCATCCAGCCCCTCCATGAGGTCGTCGGTCCACCTTGTGACTTATTGTGTGTATTTATATAAAGCCCGGTCTGTGAGCACGTAGAATTCTGTCCAATGACCCTAAGCTACCCATCCTTATCGCTCGCGCGTAATTATATTGCTGTCGCGACTGCATAGGACAAAATTCTACGTGCTCGCAGACCAGACTATAGTCCTAAAAAAATATGAACTTTTAATACGTTATAAAACTTCACTTATCGTAAAATTTTAATAACTATAAATATTTTACAGCAAAGCATTGTCAAAAAATCTAGCAAGCAACCAATTAGTTTAAAAAAATTTCCATGATAATGCGACACTAAAGTATAATAAACGAGCTTTAGATATTAATTAGGCAGAGCTTTTGCCTAGAAGAAGAGTCTTCTAAAAAGCTAACCTTCAGTGCCCTATATCTGAGTTGCCTGGATGAGATCCCTTCCTACCATTAAAACTGCCTCAATTGTATCATTCCGTATTTTTGGCATCAATTTTATGTCGTTTAGTTTACAATAAAGTATATTACAAATAGCTTTCCGCCCGCGGCTTCGCCCGCGTGTAATTTTGTCTGTCACAAAAAACATTCATCGCGCGCGTCCCTGTTTCAAAAACCGGGATAAAAACTATCCTATGTCCTTTCCCGGGACACACACTATCTCTATGCCAAATTTAATCCAAATCGGTTCAGTGGTTTAGGCGTGAAAGCAAGACAGACAGACAGACGGACAGACAGAGTTACTTTCGCATTTATAATATTTTTCCTTACGTGTAGTAACATACCCATAAGTTACGCCAACATAACACATGGCCGACTTTTCCTAATTAATTTATCGCACTTACCCATGTTGTGTTAGTACCAAATATAAATAGCAAGAAACGGGCAAAAATACAGGGTGTTTCATAAATCTACTGGATGCCGCTGTCCTAAGCAAACATGGGATTAGCATGGACAAATATGGCGGCCATAACATGGCGGCTTTTTGTCATAATATGACATTGACTTTTAAGGGTAGGACCTCCAATTTTTAAGGGGTAGTCCAATTGGGATGATGACTGGATAATGAAATCGAAACTTTATTATTTAGTCCGTCAGACGTCAGAAAAAATATTGGACACGTAATTTTTATTTTGTTTTTCATAATCGAATAATTACAGTATTATATGTATTGGGTTGAAATGTCGCGTGACGTCACTTCTAAGTAAAAAATATACATAAATAGGCGTGACGTAACGCGCTATTTCAACTCGATGTAGCATTGTTATTATTTAATTATGAAAGAAAATAAAAAATACGCGCCTAATATTTTCTAATTCTGTCTAAAGAACAAATAAATAATAGCCGCTAGCTAGATGATAGAATTTCAATCAATTATTTATATTTGCATCAAGCATCAATGGCGTTTTATTTGTACTTCTGATAGAACGTGGTGTTGACGAGCCGGTTTCTAAACGATCCAGCGTAGATCCGGTGCCGGTAAGTACGTGTAGGTACCTGTTATTTCACTGATGGTCGATCCGGCAGTGAACCGGATTACAAATCGGCCGGAAATCATTGGGGGGGCCTATGCTCAGCAGTAGACGTAGCTGAAATGATGATGATTATAGTATTGCACAATACCCGTTAAACCCGACACCGACTCCGTTTTAACCCAAAGGAACATTTTTCACCAGTAATGACACTTATTGAAGAAATATCAGTTTCTTACTTCAAGGTAACTCAGTTTCTTCCGTCACTTCTCAGCACCAGCCCATATGTTGTCCCGAAGTGGTAGCAGGGCAAGCTATACAGGGTGTTACTTTGCATTCTTGCCATATTTACAGAGGTTACTATATTACTGATACTGAACACAAATCCGTAAAAAAATAATGCCCGAAATGTTTTTTTTTAAATTTGATTATTTTATTTTATCGACAATCTGTTAAACACACCACTAATTATCGTAACGCATGCACATCACTTGTTGGCGATGGCGATGGAGACTTTTTTACTTTTTATTGTATTTTTAAATATCTATTGCAATCTATTGTCTTTAAAATGTCTTTTTGACACTTGTAAAAAACTGAGAAATCCATCAATCACAAATCACGGTATAAATAATACAAAAATGTCTGAAGCGTATTCAAACAACGAATAATTTAATCAAAATGGTGCTTGGAGTGTCTGCAAGACGTCTTAGACGAAATGCTTGATGACGTACCCTTAGCGTTACACCAAATGCTCTACTACCAGCAGGATGGTGCTCCCCCACAATAAGGACGTCAAGTGCGCGAATAATACGTTTGGTGAACAGTGGATTGGACGAGGGGTCCGGTAGCTTGGCCACCACGATCCTCGGACCTGACACCAATGGATTTTTGGAGTGACTTGAAACGACTGGTATGCGCAGAAGAGATAAACAGTGTAAACGCGTTACATGAAAGGATTGTTTTAGTGAAACTGTGAGACAAAACGTTTGTGTTGCGAAAACTAAAGCGAAAAACCTACGCTTCGCAGTGCTAGCCTGTGCCTTGATCAGATGATCAGAACGGAGGCCACTTTGAACACTTGCTTCGCAGTATGTAAACTTTGTAAGTAGGAACTTTTTAATAAATAATTAATTGTGAATAAGGTGATTTCATTTCATACTTAATTTAGTAATTTGTAAAAATAGGGTACAATGTTATAAATTAATTAAAACCCTAATAATTATTACGTATTTTTGACGGTCCTAAGCCCGTAAAGTAGAAAGAGAAATCTGAAATCAACTGAAGAGTATTTTAAAATAATTATTATGACTGGATAAAAAGGCTGGTACCCAGAGCCATAAATCAACAGATTAATAAGAACTAGTGTACGCCCACTAGGTTTATTCCACTTGCACCTGTAGAACGTGCGAGACAAAATTGGTTTATTCCAATTTGTACTGAAAAACCAAATTGACTAAAATCTTAGTGTACTTTCTTTATGGGAGTCTCTTGTTTATCTTAAATAATAGGTATTGTTCCCTACTTTTATCTCTGTGAATATGGCAAGAATGCAAAGTAACACGGTGTATAGCAAAATCAAAAATATTTTTTTCAGTTTTGACCAATATCTTGGCACTTATGAGCGCTCTGGAAAGGGCCTAGGTACTGAATAAACGCTTTGACTTTACTCATATATTCCATTCACCTCAGTCACTCATCCACTCCCCAACTCACCCGAACCACGTAACTGCGGATCCGTATCAAACATTTATCAATAAGCAGTGTAAAGTTACGGGTTAAGTCCCACGGGTCCGGTCTACGGTGCCCAGACAAACGGCCGTGACAATATAGCCGGCTAGTGTACTACTAGACAGGCCAGTGCTGCTGTTGCTCATATTAGAAAGAAACTCTGTCTACAATTAAATAGAGGTGAAAACTAATAGGCTTTGACTAACTACACTGTATCTATGCAGTTTATGTATTTGTAAGCTGTTTGTTTACTGAATAAAACAAAATAAAATAAATAATTGCCTTTTCACACTAAAGCTAGACTGAAAGAACTACAGAGTCATAGAGGTAGTAGGTAGAGCAAGGAAAAAATAGAATTAATGTATAAATAGATTTTCCTGGTTTTTACAGGGAGACCCACGCAAAACAAAGACCTTTGACAAATCCAAATTCAAGGTGTTTTACGAAATTTCGCCTAATAATAAGATACATAACAGTGAAGTGTTATTAAAAATATGTAATGTTCGTTTCAGCCAAATGACGTCCACTGCTGGACAAAGGCCTCCTCCAAGGTTTTCCACAATGCACGGTCCTGCGCCGCCCGCATCCAGGCTCTTCCCGCGACCTTTACGATATCGTCGCTCCACCTAGTAGGAGGCCTGCCCACGCTACGTCTTCCAGCCCGTGGTCGCCACTCGAGAACTTTTCTGCCCCAACGGCCATCGTCTCTACGAGCTATGTGCCCCGCCCACTGCCACTTGGTTTTAGCAATTCTGCGAGCTATGTCGGTCACTTTGATTCTCCTGCGGATCTCCTCATTTCTGATTCGATCACGCAGGGAAACTCCAAGCATGGCCCGCCCTTTGGGTGACCTTGAGCCTTCTTATGAGGCCCATAGTAAGCGACCACGTTTCAGATCCATAAATCAACACTGGCAACACACACTGCTCGAAGACTTTTGTCTTGAGACACTGCGGTATCGCAGTGTCTCTCATGTAATGTAATGTTTTAAAATTATATAATAGTTACCAAATAACCAAATCATTTTGTCAATTGCAAGAAAAGGAGAGAAGTAGGTAAATGTACCACAAGGTTCGCAAAAGTTGTTCTCGTAGTCGACAAACTGACACCAGTATCTTTTAATAAGACCGATAAAACATTAAGTTGATTATTATTTTCATTTCAGAAGTTATTGTGCGATTCTGTCCCATTAAATTAAAAATTCGGTGTCAATAAAGTTTTTTTTCTTTTTTTTTCTATTAAGAAATAAATAATAATAAATAAATAAATATCCTTAGACTTTTTACACTGTGCTTCTAGTCCCAAACTAAGCAAAGCTTGTACTATGGGTACTAGACAACGGATAGAAACATAGGTACTTAATTTTTTTTGTTAATACATACTTATTATACATAGAAAACACCCAGTCCAATACAAACAAATATGTTCATGCACACAAGTGTTTGTACTGTGCGGGAATCGAACCTACTACCTCCGGATTAGTAGTCCGTTTAGAACAAATGCACCAAACGGCCGACAAATACAATTATTTTTAGCAGCCTATCTAGTAGCGTTCATAGAAGTCTTCGCTAGCAACCCTTCTCTGCCGTGCTCTTCAGGCTGGCTAATATAGATCTATTGAGGGATCCAGGTTAGATCTTTTGAGTACACACTGGTTTACAATATACAGGGTGTATCGAATTTCTGGGGAGCAACCAACCATGGTCAATTTTGTAAATGCGAAAGTATGTCGAAGTTTTTACGCTTTTTTGCCTAAACTGTTGTTACAATATTTAGAATAAAATTACAATGATTATTATGCGTAAAACGGAGTCAATGGTCAAAGTTAGCGGATTTATTTAAACATCTAAGATCTGTTACTATATTACCTATAACTGTCACAATAAATGCTTTATTGATTGATTGATTACTCTCAAAATTTTAAAAATAAAATATTGTTCAATCATCATGTTTTAGGTGACCTAAAACCCACCACCTTAACAGCTTCTAGATGGAGTAAAAGCCTTAACTTTAGTATCAAAAGTTATTTTATCTACCTTCTAATGAAACTATAGGTACTCTATTATTCAATGGCCCCCATAATTAATACCCCACAATACTTAAGTACGAAGAATATAACCTGTTTAGCACGATATTATTAATACTGTCAACGCTTAAGTTACGTTAGTACTAGTCCATAAATTCATATGTGTGTGACAGTCCGTAAAATTTTATCTTCTGTAACACAACCGTTGAAGTATTATAAACTTAAAGCCGCGGTGTTAAAGTATGAAATGGGGAAACTCGTAACTTTGCCGGGGATATTTGTTTTTATTTGTTTTGTGTGAGGGCTGGCACAAGAGTGTGCTATAATAATATTTTTTATTGTCGACTAACTTGATAAAGGAGTATAAATGGAAAAATAAGGAAGTATGAGTGAATTATTTAGCCTTTTTGCTTCAAGAACTCTATTAATAAATGAAGACTCATTCTAATCCTTATTTTCTACTTTTTGAACTGAACAAATGTTAAGACAGTGTGGTGTTATAAAAAAAGGGACCGTGTCAGAACTACGGAACCCTGACGAGGACTGATAGCAATAATATGATACATATTATAGTGAGTAATAGTGACACACAAGTATCTCCGTGCTTTCGGAACACATTTTAAAAATTTTTACTAATTAATATTACTTCGTAGTAAGTATTTATTGCTTAGTCAGAAGAGGTGTTTGAATCCGAAAATGAGAACCTCCCCCTTTTTGTCGTCTGTAAGGCCACTTGCCTTGCACCTGACCCTCCACCAATCTGCACATGGCTCGCATGACCCAAAACCCCCACAGTGGGGTAATTTGTGCTACCCCGGTAGTCTATAAAGCTGCCTGCATACAGGTACTTACCGCGACCTTCACTGCCTTATACAGGGTGGAATTGTGTAATGCCACCTGGAGGGAAAGTACTCTTAATACTGTCAGAAAATTTTACTCAAACTTATGAGTACTTTCCCTTCACCACCTGAATTACAAAATTACACCCTGTATCCAAGTACCTCCCGCGACCTTCACTACCTTATTTATCATTTTTCTCGGCTGGCAACCCTGCAACCGCTGTATCTCGAAAGAATGGAGTTGTTTATCTTCGAGTTGCTCGCTGTGCGTTTCATCAACGTTTCATCCGTCCTCCGTTGCGATATATCACTATTGTATGGGGTGAATCAAGTGCGAAATGCGTCGAATAATATAATAATTATTATTAAAAGTTTAGATTAAAGGTATTTTGTTTCCTAGAAGATTTAGGTCAACAAAACTAGATTTAATGTACTGACATGATGGAATTCAAATTCAATATTTAGATCAAAATATACAAAATCTATAACTGTATAGATTTTGTATATTTTGATCTAAATATTGAATTTGAATTCCATCAATCAAAGACCATCAATCTATGTTTAAATTGATTCCTTACGCCTCTCATTTGAAGGTACCCTAAGCCTTTATACCCGAACTAGCTTTCCGCCCGCGGCTTCGCCTGCGTTGAATTTTGTCTGTAACATAAAAACCTTATCGCGCGTATCCCTGTTTAAAAAAAAAACTATCCTATGTCCTTTCCCGGGACTCAAACTATATCTATGCCAAATTTCATCAAAATCGGTTCAGTGGTTTAGGCGTGAAAGAAAGACAGAGTTACTTTCGCATTTATAATATTAGTATAGATTAGAATTTCAGTAAAGACACAGAAAGTATCTTCAGTGCTTACTTAAATGCTTTCGAATCAAGACCTAAGATTATTAGCAATTTGTATTGCAAAAATTACAAATACTCCCGTTAGCCCCTCGTGTTAAGCTAAATAAGCTTGTGTTACGAGTGGGCTCACCACAATAGTCGAGCGGCGGTGGGATTCGAACCCGCGTTCCTCGGATCTCGAGTCGGCCAGTCCGACCACTTCACCGTTGGGCTATCGTGGGTATGATTCTAGTAATACCTGTGGATTAGTCGTTAAGTGTAATCCAGTTAGTGCCATGATAACATCTGACAGTTAGGTTGGTCACATTTCCTCACACCGCAAGCCAATTTTAGTTCTAGACCAGCACTAAATCTAGATAAGTGCTGTAATTCCTTCCCATGCTTATTAGGTTAAGTCTGAACTGAGCACTCAGGCTGACCTAAGTCTAGTGGTGTGCGCGCATCGATGCATATTTATCGAATTTATCGATGAATATTTAGTTTTATCGATAGCTCGCCGAGTCGCTGTGATAATTTAAATTCGTAGCGGGCTGCATATTTTGAATCCACTTTAAAACTATTTGCTATTTGAATATTGCAAAGATTTTGAGCACGAACTCTTGGATTTTTCTAGATGTAAAATTCAGCACCTGTAGTGATTTTTATGGAGGTCTCATTTTATTACATGAAAGTCCAGACATAGACTGTTCTGACTTATCGAATAAACAACATTAATTTCATTTTTTTAAATTGCGAACTCTATGATTTAACTTCAGCAAGAATGCAACTTTCCATTTAAAACTTCTGAAAATGTATCGATATAATCCCATCACTATTTTAGCAATTAGCATTCTGTATAATATGTGGTAAAATGTATTTCTTGAAATCAAACAATGGAATATTTAAAATAATAATTAATTATTACTTCTTTAAACTTATATATTTTTTTCAGTTCAGTCAAAAAGTAGGAAGTAGGTTCCTACGTATTTGGAAAGTGTATAAGGGGAACAAATAGAAAAATAAAATAAAATAGTGAACTCAGATCATTGTTTTGAATTCCAAAAATATTTTTGAAACTCTCTACAATACTTACGCCCGTATAAGAAACGATGCTTGCTTAGGTGAAGCAGCAAATCGAACGCACAGCGTTGAATAAAGCTCTGTGATTGGTTCGTGTGTCACACTGTGAGACCTCATAGTATCTAATGTGTAACGGGTGTTACTTTACCTATACAATAAATTATCCTACCCTTTATTTACAATCGAATCTAAAATGTCATATAGGCCAGTAGAATTAAACACAAAAATTGATTAAATCGGAAATAATTCCTACAAAAGATTTTTTTGCTTTAATGGCTTCATTGGTTGCCCATTAAGACTCTCCTAAGTTTTCGACTTCGACAGAGTTGTGCTTAAGTGGTGGGGGCCCCCGAAAGGGGCGTTTTTTCGGTTTTCCGGTTATACCGCGTAAAGGACTTACCCTATCGAAAAGTGGTCTTCATGACGGTTAAAGGGCACTTAATCCTGCATTGAATAAGACCAAATTTATATGTTTTGGACAAACCGTTCTCGCGCTAAAGTTCGGCAAAGTAGAAAATATACGTATAATTAATGACCCTCTCCACGTCCAATGGCTTGTTACCCACATGCTTCCAAGCCTTGTAAAGGGTCGCCTTAACCAGTGTAACCCTAACAAGGCTCACGAGTTTGATTCGCTTATCCTTGTTCGTCCCAGCCGTTCCTTAACTGCGGTTGCTGCACCTCTTCCTGGCACTCTCCTGAACGACTCTGTGTTACCTAATGTGGCTGCCCCTCTTCCTTGTACCCTCCTGTACGATTTCATTGCTTAGCCATATGCCTGGTCCAAGGTTTGACGCCACAAAATCAACTTCGTACGCGTGAAAATAGTTTAAATACTATTTCCCGTGCTTGCAACATTTTTCTTTACTGCTTCGCCTCTATTAGTCGTAGAGTGATTTTATATATCCTATAGCCTTCCTCAATGTATGAGCTATTCAACACAAAAATAATGATTTCAATCAAACTAGTAATTCTTAAGATTAGCGCGTTCAAACAAACAAACAAAAAACTCTTCAGCATTTTAATATGAACTTGTTGTTATTGATTTTTGGCGTCGAACCTTAGACCAGGCATACGGCTAGGCAACGTAGTCATGCAGGAGGATACAAGGAAGAGGGGCAGCCACAGTAGGTAACACAGAGTCGTTCAGGTGAGTGTCAGGAAGAGGTGCAGCAACCGCAGTTAAGGAACGGCTGGGACGAACAAGGATAGGCGCATCAAGCTCGTAAGCCTTGATAGGGTTACACTGGTTGAGGTGGCCCTTTTCAAGACTTGGAAGCCTGTGGGTAACAAACCATTGGACATGGAGAGGGTCATTAATTATACGTATATTTTCTACTTTGCCGAACTTTAGCGCGAGAACGGTTTGTCCAAAACATATGAATTTGGTCTTATTCAATGCAGGATTAAGTGCCCTTCAACCGTTATGAAGACCACTTTTTGATAGGGTAAGTCCTTTACGCGGTATAACCGGAAAACCGAAAAAATGCCCCTTTCGGGGGCCCCCACCACAAGCACAACTCCGTCGAAGTCGAAAACTTAGGGGAGTCTTAATGGGCAACCAATGAAGCCATTAAAACAATAAAATCTTTTGTAGGAATTATTTCCGATTTAAAAGCTAATTCTACTGGACTAATAATATTCATTGTAAAAGATACGAAGGAAGTCAAAAACAAATTGAACGTTTACTTTCATTGAGGAATCCATGAATGTCTTTGTTATTAGGTCTCCCATTACATCATCTTTTCAAAGGGATGGAATGCCGATGATATTTTTGCCGTCGGCAAAAAACTTAATCCTATTTATACTCGTACTTTTGTGTGGACCCTCGTTACGGCCATAGTAAAAAAAGACCAGTAGACTCTCTCCATACTTCGTTAAGTCCACTGCTGGACAAAGGCCGCTCCAAAGGATTTCCACTACACGCTTTGCGGCCCGCACCCAGGGGCTTCCCCCGACTTTTACTAAGTCACTTGGCGCTTGAAAATAGCCCCGCATCTTTTTTAATTAGTTTCAAATTAGTTTAAACCAAAGAATAATGCTATTCAGAATATCATTTTGTCATCATCATCAGTCATTTAATCTCCACTGCAGGACCACAACCCTCTCTAAACTCTCGAATCTATACTTCTATTCTATACTAATATTATAAATGCGAAAGTAACTCTGTCTGTCTGTCTTGCTTTCACGCCTAAACCACTGAACCGATTTTGATGAAATTTGGCATAGAGATAGTTTGAGTCCTGAGAAAAGACATTGGATAGTTTTTTTCCCGGTTTTTGAAGCAGGAACGCGCGTGATAAAGTTTTTCTGTGACAGACAAAATTCCACGCGGGCGAAGCAGCGGGCGAAAAGCATAGTCTACCATAAATTAGCTTTTCCTCGCCAAAAAAACTTTTTTTGGAATACACAGCTTGAAAATTGCCATTTTCTCAATAGTCAGTGCTGTAGACACTTTACTGCACTTTTTTTAGCTGTGGCAACAATAAGTATATTGTATTGCCCTCTCAATATAATGAAATACCTTGACCCTTTTTGCAGATTATTTACATGTTTATTGACTCAAATTCTGTTGGAAATTTCGAACGCTTGGCATTTTCTTTGATGAAAACACTCGCAGTCTAAAAAATAAATTAATAACAACAGATCCTAAGATTCTTTCTTCTTAGAAAAAAACATTTTTGTCTGTCTTGAAATAAATGTAAGGACTAAACTTGTCAAAAAGGGAGTGCCTGAAAACTATTTATCTTTTTAATTTATTATGTATATTTAACACTATCTAATTTATTTTTATTCTTTGTTTACAGGTATGCAATCCAGTTAATTAATATCGTCAGAGAACTGCAACTGGAAGGGTTTGTTGCTTATAATATTTCAGTTTAAAAAAATGGCTATACTTAGATAAAAACAAATTCAGAAAAAGACAGAATAATTAAACACACAGAAGACGTAATTATTAATTTAAAAAAAGGTTGTAAAAAGGCTTTATTTATTTAGGATAGCATCGTCATCCCTGGAACAGTTGAAGTTCGTTCAAATTCACGTTATTCTTGCAACATCAATAAAGGGGTGAAAAAGAATAAAAAAGCCGAACGTAGCATTTCAAAATTCAAATCCCGAATATCCAAGTTTAGAACGCCAAAAAGTAACCATCGGGATTTGACGGGAGCGGACACGTATCGTGAGCATGACCTGTTCGAATTTCAAATTTTGAAAACCAAATGACTGACCCTGTCGCCGGCCAGTATGCAGATGCTAGGAATCGAGGTTTTAATCTGTTCGATTTTCCAATCTGACATTACCAGATCAGTGTAGATTGCGCTGTATTCATTGCTTTTTGAATTGATCCGTTTTTGACTTTATAATGAACGCGACTTAAAAATAACACCGTTGAAGTGCTTAAAAACTTTCTTTTCCACGACTTTTGTGAATGAGGTGTAATGGAACTATCACGTTACATCCTCCAGCAGTAATCAGCCATCATATAGCTATCCCATCTGCCTTGGTACCTCTCTTCCAATGGTTTTTAGGTCTTGATAGCATCGCTCTCCCTGTTCTTAGCTATAGCATGCTATAGTGACCCAAGATTCTCTGGGAATTGGTCAAGATGACTGTGGAGGTAGTGTCCTTTGATTTAAATTATTACATCCTGAGTTTTTAGGGCATGTCTCACAATTTCATAGTAGTTACTAGTCCTGTGATTTCCGAAAAAAATTTTAGTAACTTCAACGAACGAAGTCCACGTAAATCGTTTCAAACGTCCATCAAAGTTAAGAAATCAGTATCTTTTATTAATATTCTTATTTGTGGGCCATCAAAAATTTACTGCTTTAACCGTTTTTTATGCTCAAACCAGGATTTTTTTTTGTTTTTTCCTCACTTTTTCCACTCTGCATGTTATGGCTTCTTTTACCATTGAAACATTGCCTCAGTGTTCACAGCAGATTATACAAACAATTTCGGGTATCCACGGCTTGAATACAACCACAATTTCCGACTTAAAGTAAGAAAAATAAGCACTTTTTATTAAAATTTTGTCTAAATTTTTGAAATTCTTAACTGTGTACACATCACAAATGTAACAAATTACATTTGGATCGTTGAGGCAACTTCTTGGCAATGCAGACATGATATTAAAATAAATTTCGTTATAAAAATATACCGATAACATTACAAACTGTGCAACCAAAGTACCGATTAAAGCTAAAATTTAAAACTGAGGGTAGATCAAAAACTACACGTAGGAAAAAAAAAGAAAAATATTTTTATTATTACTAATACACACCTAATAATAAACTATCAACAGAATCTCGGCACCATTTTAATTTTGATTTTTTGTTGACCAGTGTAATTAATGTAAATATTTTATTCGAGACGTCAAGAAGAATTATTGAATCTGAAGCCACGATAGCCGAACGGTGAAGGGGTCGGACTGGCCGACTCGTGATCCGGGGAACGCGGGTTCGGTCCCCGCCGCCGCTTGACTGTTGTGGTGAGCTCACTAAGTATATTTAGCTACGAGGGGCTAACGGGACTATTATTAATTTGGAAAAAAATTGGGGTGTCTCAAAGCGCTATTAAAAAGCCTAATTGAAGAAAATATGAACCTCGGGGAATCGAGAGAGTCCAAAATACTAACCCATTGGACCACATAAACATTGTTACACTCGTTTGAGTTAAGAATATTTGTCCAATGTTGGTCCAAACTTCCCAGGGTTCTCACTGGTTGCCATAACAACGGAGTGTAGAATGTAAGTTTTGCAGCTCAGTCCCGTTCCATGAATAATGCACGGTCTAAACTCCCATGCATAAGTTGCTGAGCTCGGTCGGAATCAAGTGCAGTTTTCGGTCAGTGCACAATGCATTTTGGAACTTGGCCGGTTTTTGACCGCAACGGTTTCGCACACGAAAAAATACGCGACATTACAAAGATTGAACTGTATGTATTTCGTTTTAGTCTCTCGTTTTTTTTTGTTACTAAAGGTTGCCTAAACGATCAATGCATTAAGTCTGGTCGCCATCGCTGCACGCCGGCTGATGGCGTCTGATCGCGTTGGTTTGGCCGAACCTCAACTAAAAATACTTTCGTAAGAATCTAAGAATCGGCAATGTCTTTACTCTCAAGTTCACTCACCACATAAAAACTTATTTCTCTTGTCACAGAAGAAGTTTTATTAGGTTCATTTATTATTTCTATTCTATTAGTTAACCTAACCATCGCGCATCGTACAGAAAAAACAGCTCAATAAAAACCGACCAAACTATCGACCGATAAGTCTGTAGTTGCGAATAATAAACGTCAAAAGTCTGTCAAATTCTATACAAAAACACCGGTTACGGTTATAGTTACCGTTAAAGTTAAGGTGCTGCAACTGAGGCTACACCTTGGCATATCTTTTAATACAGCATATTAAAAAAATACAAGTTGCTACTGTAATATTATTTAAGTATTTTGCAACAAAACTCTATAGTCTGTTCACCAGTACAAACTGTACTAAAGATAAATCAAAAGTTGTACAGGAACAGGTGAAAACATCCCACTATGACACCGCAAAGAACTATCCACTATAAATAACCGGACTATCCACCGTAAAAGATGGTATCCATTCCAAAAGTTGGCGTCCACCGCAGGTACGAGTAAAGTTGGAGGATATTTGCCGTGAACGCTGCGGCGCCATCTCGCGGATGCAAATACGAAGCTGCAGGCGTAGGTTTGGGATGTGGTACAGGTTAAGAGCTTTTCATTTAAAAAAAAAGTGTTTAAAAATGTAAGATTTTTAAACCAAAATTTAATAGGTTTGACAGTTTTCAACAAATCTTGATTCATTTCGTCGATATTATGATCATCAATCGGAATCGAATGAAGTTTTTGTCTTTATGTTGTAAGGTGTAACCTACTTAAACCAGAAAAAAGTCCTACTAATTATAAATGCGAAATTTTGGATATTTTAAATGCGAAAGTTTGCATGTCTGGATGTTTGTAACTCTTTCACGCAAAAACTACTGAACGGACTTTGATAAAACTTTACAGTATTATTGTTTATAACCCAGAATAACATATGAGTTATAATTTATGACGATCTGTGACAAACTCAATTTCACGCTGGTGAAACCGCGGGCAAAAGCTAGTATCGAATAAAGTTTGAAATAAATATTCTTATTTTTCAATCTCTTTCAGTCTTTTACTTGTACCATATTAGAACGTCTTAAAATAAAACCTTAATTTACAACTTAGGCCGAGAAGATACTCGGAATTTACGTGCGATGCTAATTCATCTCCGGTATTTACCGTTATAACGTTATTCGTTATTCAGAATAACGGGCGGTTATCGTTACGATAACGAATCGTTTGTTTGTCGGGGTTCTGGCAGCGGGACAATAACTCATCTGTTAATAAAGTTACTTTTCTGCGAGTTATTATGTTTGTATAGAAAATCTACTTTTAGTTTGTTATTAGAAGCAGTTTCCTCGATGTAAAGAATTCAATTTTATTTTTATATTAATTTTGTTTGTGTTGTCAGTGTCATAGATTTTAGAATTTTTACTTATAAAACTTTTTTAGTTCCTACTAAAATGAATGTGCAAGTCTGTGAAAAATACTGAACGGATTTTGATTATCCTAAATCCTTTCCCGGGACTCAATAGTTTAAGTCATAAAGATAGTTCTTTATGCCAAATTTAATTAAAATTCGGTTCAGTGGTTTAGGCGTGAAAGCAAGACAGACAGAGTTACTTTCGCATTTGAAATATTAGTATCTATAGAATAGTATAGAAGTATAGACTAAAAAATAATAATTAGTTCACTATTAGCGGGCGAAACTGCGGGCAAAGGCTAGTCTTTGAATATAACAAACATGTCTGACCAAAGCCCAGTTCTAAATAACGTGTGGAAGTCATCAAAATTAATACACCCTATTATACGCAATTGGGTGCTGATTGTCGTCCTAACGCCGCTACAGTCGGTCTGCCCCTTAATATTGGCGCGAACATTAGTGTATTTGCCAAGCTAAAACGAACTCTATCCAGTGGGAAAAGAGTTCAGAATGTGACGACATAAAGACCAGATTCGAATCAGATGTTAGATTAAAATATGTTCGTATTAATATAGTGGAATGGTATATAAACAAAAAGTTATGTTGTATGTTGTGATGTTTCTTTATTGTATTAGATGCTGAGTTTTGAATTGGATTATATTTGTTTGAAATATTGTACACGGCTGATATTGTTACACAAGCCAACCATGAACAGCTCTAATTGGTAGGCATATTATTTTTTATGACCTGTCCTATCATTTTTTAAAGAACTTAATAAATAATGGGATTATGACTTCGTTAGTTCAGCCAAATTAAATCCACTGCTGGACAAAGGCCTCCCCCAAGGAGATTTTTAATTCATGTAACGCTACGCTACATTATACACAGGCAACATCATGCTATGCTCACACCAGGTTACGCTACACATAAACCACGTCACGCTATGCTCACACCACATCTTGTCCTAGATACGTCACTACGCTACACTTACGCGACATCACGATACGTCACGCTACACTTACGCGACATCACGATACGTCAAGCTACACTTACGCGACATCACGATGCGTCACGCTACATTTACGCTACGTCACGCTACATTTTTGCTACGTCACGCTACATTTACGCTAAGTCACGATACATTTACGCTACATCACGCCACATCACGCATTTTATTACCAATGCCTGCCGTTTGCCAAAGGTTTCCAGAAAATCGTCTTTATTACCATTTCCTCAAATACACCGCATTCGAATAGTTAATGCAGATCGACGTTTATAGATCGTTAATCTCCTCCTAATTTATAGTTACCGCCGTTTTCTGCGATCAATTCGTTTTCAAATAGATTCTGGCATCGAGCACCGACTATTTGTTAAAGTCCGTTAAATCGTTTCAACGTTGCTGTAAAATAGTCGGCGGGACGTCGTTTTGCGGGGAAAATGTAGGTATTAGTATATTTCAGACAGCTTTTGCCCGCGGTTTCGCTTGCGTGTCGGTCGAACTTTAAATCTATCTGGCGCTAAAGTTACACCCTGTCTCACTCCTATAAGGCCTACAAAAATGATTTTAAAAAATCCCTTCTTAGTACTCAATGCAACCTCCGTTGTGCTAGATTTTAGATTCAAGTATAGAAGTTGTATCTTGGAATAAATAATTAACTTTTAAAAAAAATAAAACCGACTTCAAATGCGTGAACACAAAAAAAAACTGAAAATTAAAAATATTGCGTATAAAAAAGTTCATCCCCAATTTTCCACCCTTGGGGGTGAAATATTTTCTTCAAATTCGCATGAAACCACCCTTTTGATAATACCTATTCAACAAAAAAACAATCGTTCAAATTGATTTATAATCGGCGGAGATATTGCGTATAAAAAAGTTCATCCCCAATTTTCCACCCTTGGGGGTTGTTTTTTCTATTATTAAATTTAAATGGGACCACCCTTGAGGTATTACCTATACGCCGAAAAAAGATTTGTTCAAATCGGTTCATAATTGGCGGAGTTATCGCGTAACAAACATAGAAAAAAAAAAACATACGGGTCGAATTGAGAACCTCCTCCTTTTTTGAAGTCGGTTGAAAATAGGAAGATCGTTCGTTTCAGCAAAATGACGTCCACTGGACAAAGGCCTCCCCAAAGATTTTCACTACGACCGGTCCTGCGCCGCCCGCATCCAGGTGCTTCCCGCGACCTTCATCAGATCGTCTGTCCACCTAGTGGGAGGCTTGCCCACACTACGCCTTCCGGGCTGTGGTCGCCACTCGATAACCTTTTACTCCAACGGCCATATTAGCTCTTCCAGGATAGGTTTATAAGTGAAACCTTATGCATAAATTAGGCATAATTAAACATTCATAGTAAATTAAGCGTAGAATTTTAGCGCTTTTACACTACGCTAGTCTAATTCATATTCATAGAACACTAACGATAATATTATGCTCCTATGTGTTTATCGTAGGAGTTGAAATGTGAGCTAGGAGATCTGATATTATGTTTTAGCGTTGAAGTAATTATTCATTACTTACAGATGTAATGACTATTCGGCTAGGTATGGCGATCATTTTTAAAAGCTTGAATCTACTTTTATTTCAATCGAAGTTTATTTAGGCTTCGTTTTTTTTGCACACTAAAATTCTAGTTTTTATACTAAAAGAGCATCTATTCGTGTATCTAAAATTGTTTTATTTGAAATCATTAGTAATAGAGGCCAAAGTCGTTTAAAAAGACCCCTTTTCTCCAAACTTTAAACTTTTAAACGATTCTGTGTTTAAGTAATCGATTATTCAATTAATATCGTTTTGTAATCGTACAAAGCTAACTTCAGACGTCAACGACTTTTCTTTGTCAAGTCGATTATACGATTAATCGTTCTGCAATCGTCATCCGTAACGTTCTGGCAATTGTCCGTTCTGCAACAAATTGATATGCAGTTCTAGCAAATAGTTATTGCGTTAAAACCAGTGTTTATGATTTATTATTGGTTACATAAATTGGGATTAACTTCTGACATTTGGCTTTAGTGGACAAGCAAATTATTGAATTAATCGTATATTTAAGTACGAATAGGAGTTATCAAACGAAAGATACAAAACCGTCTTATCATAAACTGACAAGAAACAGCTAGGTAGGTACTTATTATATTTTTATACAAAAACATTGTAGAAAGTATTTAGCTTCACCTTCTTGAATGTGAAGTTTCTCAGGTGTTTCATTGTGATATACTACAACAGGTACAAAGCTGTACCTGTACAATTACAAAAGGTATCATCACATTTCAGAATATCCAGGCATTTTAATATTTGGACATTTACCCCTCAGGGGAAATGCATTCCTGGTTTTGTTCGTTCATTCGTTTCAGCCAAATGACGTCCACTGCTGACCAATGCCTCCTCCAAGGATGACCGCAATTACCAGTACTTCCCGCGACCTTCACCAGATCGTCCGTTCACCTAGTACGAGTGGGAACAATTCCGAAGAACAGTTTAGATCAACTTTAATCCAAACTCCATGCGCTTTTTCAAAAATTCAAGAAAACGACATCTGGCGACGTTTTTAGTACCAATTGTATAAATTGCACTGTTCTAAATCGTTCTAGAGCTCGTAAACATTCGCCGTCGCAAAACGCAATTACAGAAGATCCAGCATCTGTCAACGGGCCGTATGCATAAAAGATGCACTTGGACCGCTTCCAAATTGTCCAGGGTTCTATTCCCGGCGGTATAACTCAAGTGGGGTCGGCTGTTTTGTTTTGGAGATGGCAGATCTCGGTAATGGTGCGTCTAAAGCAGGGATGTTATGGATATGTAGTTTCGGTTATGGATACGGTTACGGATATAGGAATAATTATAGCGGTTTTGGTTACGGTTACGGATTTTTTTTTTTCGGATATCCGAAAGTTTCGGTTACGGATATCTGTACTTTAGAATGCAATTTGCAATAGTTGTCCAACACGTTACGGTTCATTCATGGCCGCACACGTCTTTACATCGAATAAAAAGTAATAAAAAAAAATTGATACTAGATGGCATTATAAAGGTAAATCAGGCTGTTATGCCTTTACATATAATGCTATACAAAAAACAATTCAAACTGCCTGCATCCGAAACTATCCGAAACTTTTGAATCGGTTACGGTTTCGGATATTTTTTTATTTCTGAAAGTTTCGATTACGGTTACGGATATTTAACATCCCTGGTCTAAAGGTTGGCTCGATTTGATTTTATGTCGCTTTGATGCATTCATAGATATGACTGAATTAGAATTAGACTGAGAAATGGGACATTTGTAAGGTATTATGTAACTTTGTAAGCGACTGTCCTCTAGCTAGGTTGTCTGTGAACAAAGTGATGCGGTAGGCAATAAGGACACTTGATAAACAGAGATTTTTTTATTGCAGAAATATTTTAAGTGCAAGTGCAGTGTGCACACACTTGGATGGTAGGAAAAAGAGACAACAATAGAGGTGCCATGGAGCATTGGACGTTTCTGTGTTGCCAGACATATTATTATGTTATAATTAATTCTTACCATTCTGGAAGAGATCGGTTCATAGCGATGAAACCAAAATTCTCAAAATTCTGTCACGACTGTCACTAAACTTTATCTAAAGACATTAGCATAAGCGATCACAAAATCAAATCCGTCATAAATGCACTGTCTACAATCGAAAATCCCTACAAAATTCACTAGGTACGTGACAATACTTTCTCTAAACGATTGAGATCTCAAAATAATCCTAAATAAATCAACCAAAGCTCTTACTATCGCTTCATTTACAATATTTTACAAGCCATTTTGTTGTAATTACTCTTCCGACAAAATTACGGCGACTTCGGTATTTTTATGTCGTAATGTAATGTCTTGGCGTCAACCGTGAGATGGTACAGTCAACATCAAATAATAACACTCGAGAGAGAGCCAATAACGTCTTTGTTACTATTGGAATAAGGTTGTATCATTACTTTTTGGCCACGTTGACTGTCACGAATTATTTGACGCTGACTGTACGCCAATTAAAATATCTTCAGCTTTGCTTCAGACACTTTATTGAGATTGAGATGGAAATGATTGTTTTTTACAAGCTTTTTATTTGGCTTCTGTCGTTGACAATTCTGTTGTTGATGAGTCAATTGTCGTAAGTACGTTTCGGAGAGAAACTGCAACAGACATGCAGACGACTGAATATCATAATAAACACTGCAGAATCATTTTTCAAGGCGAGAGTGATAAGCACATACAGGGCAAATAATATTATGTACCATCCTAGACTGCATCTCACTTTTCATTTGGTGCGATTGCGGTCACACGTCACACCTGCCTTGTTCTGCATAAAAAAAGTTGTAATAAGGGTAATATTTATGTATATGTGGTACAGTTATATCAATTTATACTTAGTCAATTAATTATTTTAATTATTTAATTATTTAGTGACTAAAAATTTCTAGCGGTCTAGTTCTGGGTCGAATTTCAAAGTAAATTTTAAATAATTGCCTATCAATGTGTTATTATTAGAATGATTTTCAATAAGCTTACGTAAGCGATACGATATTATAATAAGCTTAACGTAGCATTAATTACATACGATTTTATACACCCACACATTTGCTTTGCAAAAACGATCGAATAAATGATATCGTATGTAAAACTATTTATAAATTGAATTCAATAGATATTTATTCGAATACAATTCGAATATTACAGGATGCTTTGTAACAAAGTTCCATTATTTAGGTATTGTTTTATTTCCAATTGTTTTTTTAACCACTTCCATTTTAACACACGTTTAAACAAACAATGTATCTATCCAGTATTTAATATCACAACCCACAGTGAAATGGAGTGGATTACTCTTTGAACTTTAAAAAATCGTTTTATTTGTCACAATTTTATTTCAATTGCATTAAATGTAGGACTCATCTCTTCCACATTGTGGAAAGCCTTGGAGGAGGCCTTTCTTCAGCAGTGGACGTCATTTGGCTGAAACGAATGAAGGAACATCTTGTCTTATTTCACAATAAGTACACTTAGATATCTAAAGTGGCCAAAAAGTTGACAACACAAACTTATTCCAATACTAACAAAGACGTGTTGCAAATTTTGCTACTTTGGGAGTAAAGAACTATTTGACGCTAACTGTGTTTTCACTTTTATTTTAAACTTTGTAACAGTTTAAAACAGCACACCGCAGAAAATTTCAACATTCGCGGACAATTTAAAGGGAATCTTTGCTTGAAGACTCATTCAGCACGCACTGTGAGCAAGTTTCAAAAGAAACGTCTCCACTGAAAAATAATGGTGGAATTAGCCAAACGGCGTCGCGGGCAATTATGAAGGTAGCGGCCCGTGTCTCTGGCGCCGCATCCGGGCCCAACAGGCCGTGAAGTGTGCCTTGTAAGGCACAAGCGATAGCGCGAATACTTCGGGCACAGTTTTATGCCACAAAGTTTGGCCCAATAGGTCATGAAGTGTGCCTTATAAGGCACAGGCGACAGCGAGAAGCTTTTTTCTGACTTTAAGCCCCTGTCTCTAGCGCCGCATCCGGGCCCAATAGGCCGTGAAGTGTGCCTTGTAAGGCACAAGTGAGAGCGAGAAGCTTTTTTCTGACTTTACGCCCCTGTCTCTAGCGCCGCATCCGGGCATAACAGGCCGTGAAGTGTGCCTTGTAAGGCACAAGCGAGAGCAAGAAGCTTTTTCTGAGTTTAACCGGGTAATTATGAAGCGCTACCTTCATGACCCGCCCCGTGTCTTTGGCGCCGCATCCGGGCCCAACAGGGCGTGAAGGGTGCCTTGTAAGGCACAAGCGATAGCGAAAATATAGTAACTGACACAGTTTTGTGCGTGTCTGTGACGTTTGGGCCCAACAGGCCGTGAAGTGTGCCTTGTCAAACACAAGCGAGAGCGAGACTACTTCACAAGTGGCACAATTTTATGCCCGTGTCTGTGACGCCACAATGGTTGTCCCAACAGAACTGGAAGTATGCCTTATAAAACACAAGAGCGAAAGTGAATACGCTGCAACACTCGTAACTGGGGCAGTTTTGTACCTATGCCTTGGATGCTTGGGCCTAACAGGCCGTGAAGTAAATATGCCTCACAAGGCACAAGTAAGAAGAGCAACTTCGTTGCAATATATTCACAAAAACAGCTTAGTCTTTCTCTGTGATGCCGCGACACTGGGACTGAAAATCCTTGTTATTCGAGCCTTAAATATTTTTTTACTTATTGTGATAGTTGTAAAAATAATTATTATTATTAGAACAAAATTCCGTTTGCGCTTACACCTTCCGCCACCAAGCACTAGAAATATGAAATTCTTTGAAACAAAACTGGGACAGCGGAACAGATAGGATAATATTCTAAATGCAATGACGTGTGACGAGCTATGTACCGGTTCATTTGAATTGAAATACATTGCATAAAATAATATTATGTTTCAGACGAAAAAGATAAAAATTATCTCTGAAGATGTCTTCATGCGATTTCGCTCGATGTATTTGGGTCCGTCACTAATATTATAAAGAGGTAAAGTTTGTGTGTTTGTATATTTGTTAAATTGTAAGGATAATCTCGGGATCTACTGAACCGATTTTAAAAATTCTTTCACCAATAGAAAACCACATTATTACTGAGTGTCATAGGTTATATTATAAAAAAAAAAAAAATTCACGCGGGCGAAGCCGCGGGCGGAAAGCTAGTGTACACTAAAACAGATACATAAAAGATAATACTAAATCAAAACGGCACTATTTAGGTGGGTTTATAGCTAGGTATTAAAAAAACAATCTATAAATAGATTTCATCGATATAAAACTATCAAAAAATCATTTAATGTATCAATTTTATCGATAGTTAACATCGGTCGTTGTACAACACTATTTACGGATTATTTTTTTACTGCATGCACTCAAAAAACCCGTTCAAAAATAAATGAAAAACGCGTAAATGTGCTCAAATGAAAAACGAAAAAGCAAACTGGATCCAGGATATAATTACGTAATACAGCGTTGTCCATGCGTAGGACGAGTGGTGTTTACGCTCCAAAAGTTCGGGATTTTAGTGGGAAAATATTTCCCAGTTTATTTCAATTACAACGCCAAATTAACAATGATTTAATAAATGCTACGATACACGTGTATGAGTACTCAATTCATTATGATAATAATTATGGTCTAGGTATTATGGAAGGCGTACATAAAATGCACAGTGTATATACATGGTGGAAACGATAAGTGATCTCACTCGATTATTTCTAAACTATGCAAGATATCAAAAAACTAATTACTGATCCTGAAAGTGCTTCACGAGTTCTATCAAACGGTACCAATAAATCAGTTACATAATAAACTGGATCTATACGAAAATTCAAAGTTTCTAGCCTCCATACATTTGGTAAAGCCACAAATTATTGAAAACTACACAACATATCGTAAAACTGGTTACTGATCCTAAAAGTGCTTCACGAGCTCTATCCAACGGTGTCAACAATAGGTTACAGAATAAACTGGATCTATCCAAAAATTCAATGTTTCCATTTGCCATACATTTAGTACTACCACAGTCATGGCACTCATTTCTTGATAATTATTATAGCAAGTAAAGCCTAAAACTAATGTTTTCCATAAATAATTTTATATAAGAATGCAAATTATGAGTTTATTTTAAGTTTATTATTTAATTTAAAAAAAACACTGTTAAAATTGTGTGGTTGGCATACATTTAGTATGGAAGCTGGAAACATTGAATTTTCGGATAGTTCCAGTTTATTCTGTAACCTTTTATTGGTACCATTTGAAAGAGCTTGTGAAGTACTTTCAGGATCAGTAACCAGTTTTCGATTTCTTGTATATTTTAGAAATAATCGAGTGAGATCACTTAACGTTTCCACCCTGTATAGTAAGACTAGGTAGTCTAAATGTATTAAATATATTATTATGTACATTTTTGTTACAAAACCACATATTTTACAATAGTTTAAGTAACTATCTGGGGTCCATATTCGGTTGCATAAAAAATATTGTCATAATTTAAGAGTGCATAAAGTTTTTTGGCATAGGTACTCATCATTTCGCATAACGTTCATACAGAATAAATCATAAGGCATATTTTTTTTGCCATAACCACTTTTATTATAATAATATTTTAGTATATTCTGTATTCTTGTTTTTTTAATAACGATTTCTAGGCATAACATTTATTGGCATCTAAACCAATGCCATAAATATTACCATTCATAATATACAAAATACCATAATGTTAACAAATATGAAATATAAAAATGTTATACATATACAATATAAGTAAGCAAGCATGCAAACAAGCATGCAAGCAAACAGCAAGCATGCAATCAAATAGCAAGCACGCAAGCATACAAGCAAGCTGCAAGGAAGCAAAGCATGTATGCAAGCAAGGATGCAAACAAGCAAGCCTGCAAGCAAGCAGCAAGCAAGCATGCAAGCAAGCAGCAAGCAAGCATGCAAGCAAACAGCAAGCATGCAATCAAGCAGCAAGCACGCAAGCATGCAAGCAAGCAGAAAGCAAGCAGCAAGCAAGCAGCAAGCAAGCAAGCAGCAAGCAAGCAGCAAGCAAGCAGCAAGCAAGCATGCAAGCAAGCAGCAAGGAAGCATGCATGCAAGCAAGCAAGCATGCAAGCAAGCATTAGGATTGCCTTATCTCCGGCGCTGCGGGAAGTGCAGTCCTTCCGCTCTGGCGTAACATATACCCGGCATGCCATGCTCGCTTCCGCAGCTTCGGCTTGCTGGTCGCCTTCGGCGACCAGCCTCAGCCGCTCCAGCTCGCACGGCTGCCGGATATATGTTACAGCGAGCGAGGACCGCACTCCCTCCGCGCCTCCGGCTTTTAAATTACACTCTAGTATAGGGCAGACTAGTACCACGTGGAAGAGACCACGGCCAGTCGGGATCTACATAATTCCAGACCAGGCAAGCTTAATGTTGTAAAAGAAATGTGGACTGTATAATATGTGCGTTATAAATAAATAAATAATACATAGATAAGAGGGATTCGAGATCAAACAGAATGTATTTTCACGAGCTTATGTTTTCTAAGAGACAGGTCAAAAATTAAGAACAAAAATGACAATGACACAGAAAATTTAGTTTTTACAAATCTATAGGCCGAAAGAGTATAAAGGTGGAAGGAGGATCGTTCGCAACATCACAAATACATAATTATTTACTCTTCAATGTTGGTTGCTCTTATAGACAATATTTATGACTTTAAATGTTATAAATAATTACATTATGCTTATCGTATTTTATTAAAAACAAACTTTAGGACTATTTAAATTATGTTCTTTACATTTATGATTATTTAAATTATGGTATTGAAAATTAGAGAAAGTTATTATTATGCCTAAGAAACAATTATGCATTTAGAAAACTATGCATATCAAAGTTTATGCGAAAAAACTTTATGCAGATACTGTTATGCCAAACTAAATTATGATGAAAAATGTTATGCGTCTGAGAGGGCACCCAACTATCTGCCCGCGACTTCGTACGCGTGAAAATAGTTTGAATAATATTTCCCTTTTAAGCAACATTTTTCTTTACTGTTCAGTCCCTTTTGGCTGTAGGGTGATCTTAAAAACAGTTCACTTATTATTTCATTTATCCACTTCAAGCCAACCGGTTTAAATGGAAATCATTGGGGGAGGCCAATGTTCAGCAGTGGACATCCTGTGGCTGAAATGATTATGATGATGAGCCAACACAGACGGACAAAGTGATTCCACCATGAATATAAGGTGGAAAACCTACTCTATTTACCTTTACACCATCATAAAGAGGAACCTACAACATCAATGGTGGTTTTTACGGCGGTACACGCCATAAATTTCATTTATGATAGCTCTTACGGTCCACGTATAACCGCGTGAGGTATGAATAAGTGAATGTACCGGGATTTATAGTTTTATGGGTTTTTGAAGGTGTAAAACGAGTTAGCGAGAGATGTAGATGGGTTAATTCTTTTATGAGGAAGAGGGAATATAGTTCCCACCATATTTTGAAACTTATTCGCTTGCCTTAAGGTCCAAAAAATTTTGATTATATTATTAATTGATTTTCAACCTTATTATAATCGCAATCAAGTCCAATATGTAGTAGCGGTAATTCAGTTAAGGTAAATGGGTAATATTAGGGTATGAAGGAAATTATTTTTTCTATTTTTCCCATTCGTGTATGGTTTGTACTATAGGGTAGAAGCCCCATATAAATCGTACCAACAAAATACAATGATTCTGCCCTGCCTTTGTGTATTGAAAAGCTACATATTAAATGTATTTTTGGCAACTATAATATTTCCGTATAATAAGGCTTCATATTCAATAGATTTTTGTTATTTAATAGCGTTTCTCACGATTTTTTAAAGTACACACAAATATTTGTTGCGGTAGAAAAGTTCTTTAGCAGAAGACGTCCCACTAGGTGGGCCGACGATCTGGTGAATGTCGCGGGAAGCACCTGGATGCGGGCAGCTCAGGTCCGATTGTTGAGGAAATTCTTGGGAGATGTTTAGTCCAGCTTTGGACGTAATGAAACGAACGGACGAGCTATGTATAACAAAATCGTTCCAATGTAAGTAATTTCGCTGTTACTCACAGGAGCTAAATTTTCTAGTAAAATAGTTACTAGAAAAACTCACCTCGTGTTTCACTATGGATAGGTAAAGATATCAAATACAAGACTTACTCACGAAGAACGTGTTAAAATCGCAAGGTCTTTATTCTTTATCTGGATCAGCTAGATCTTCGACATTTTCGCTAATGATACACGCTAGTGATGTAACGACATCATATCGATACACGAGTCGCTACGAAGAAGTAGATAGGTATAATAGTGATTATTTGGCCAATTATAGTTTAATTTGTAATTAATTCCTCGCATAAAAAACGCCTCCAGGCACTATCTGAAATATTGACATCAATATTACTGTCATTCCTTCCCTCATTAGGACATTCTAAAATAATTTTAAAGCAAAAGTTTCCCAAAAAAACATACCATTCTGATCTAAAACTCGAATGGTTCCGGTTCGATTGTACCTAAATTTTTACAAGCTTTCAAATTGATAAAAAGCTTGTCAATTGGCAAAATAGTGACGTCATCGTCTTGTGTACCTTGCAAAAATGGAAAAATTGAGTTTTGGCAGCTCATGAAAAGAACGTCAAGTGATTGCTCGTGTCAAATAGAACCTTACAGAAAGAGTCTATAATATGTTACGGTCAAAGTGATAAATGTGAAAATTATGAATAATTATTGCCGGTTATTATGAATAATTACCGCATGATTTGGTAAATGTGATTAATATGAGGTCATTTATGTGTGTATAAAACTAAATAGGCGGCTTAGGGGTGGCCCAAGGGCCACCCCCGCCGCACCTTAACCTATTTTTCACTTTAAATCAAAACATTATGTTGTGGGCATCATGGAAAAGTAATATTATGCAAGAAACATTCCAAACTCATTATGCCAAATTATATTAATATATGATATCAAAACGTTCAAAAGTTTGGCTGTACACGAGCACGTACACAAGATGTTCTCTTTTATGAAATTTGTTAGTACTAAGGTTAAATTATTAAATAATCACTGTTAAATGTGATTATTTTATCACTTTTACCGCGAATGTCGGTAATTATTCATAATAACCGGTTATTATTAGTAATTTTCAATTTATCACATTAACCATAACATATACATATATCATTTAACATCACTACAAAGCTTTTGAGCAAAGCTCTTGAGATAAAATCGAGACGCCTACGCAAAAAGGTTCTATTTCTATGCCTTAACGATCCGTAGGGTAGTACAGTACCCACAGCTTTGGGATAATTAAGTGTTGGGTAAATTGGTATGTAGTTGGATGGTTTGAATCATACTTCAAAGTTAAATGTGTCTGAAGTGTGTTGTGGCATAATAAATTGAGTTTAACTACACGTTTAAAAGTACATTGAACGGTTAAAATAAATAGATTTTTCTTTGATAAAGGCCTTTTGGGCTAGATAATGCCTCAGTGGGCCAACGATCCTCGGTGGACCAACGATCCTAGGTGGACCAACGATCTAGTCAAGGTCTCGGGAAGGACCAGGTCGTTGTAGTTCTTTAGTTAAAATGACGAATACAATAGTTAATAAGTTATTTATTTACTAATAACTTAAATTAAAAAAAAATCAATAATTCAATGTCAACTTGTGTCACGTATGTTACCAAAATATGAAAGTTTCAATCTAAAATAAATCTTACATATCTTTGACTGAAAAACTAAAACAGTAATTTAAAACGCTGTGAAAGAAAAAATGTTATTGGGTAGGTACCTACCAAAAAAAACTTTAATTTAACGGTAAACATGAAAAGAAGTCAGTGGGGAAATCGCAAATACTCAAAGTCGTATGGAACCAAGCAGATCCGCTTTGTGCCGGACAATACCAGTTTTCGGCGGAACCAATCTACTGGAACTAGATTAGGGTTGTCACTCAAACAGATTACTATTACTGTGGACGAATTCTTTTCAAACATTCTTCATTTATCTAAAAGAACCAGTAAAGGGCTTAGAGGGGTTGAAATTGAAAAAGCGAGTTTTCAAAGTATGTATTTTTTATACTTGTATTTATACTTGTATTCTTATTTCAGTATTTCTTGTACATAGGAAAGCACGTCAAACTAAACAATGCAGGATTATAACAAATACTTATAATAGGGGCTATTTTACAAAGAAAATGAAGTAAATTTGGGTCATCACTCATATAGATTAATATTACTACCAATTACTTTTTTTGAAACACGTCATTGCAACAACTGAAAGATACCAATAAGTTATTTTATTGCACTTTTTACTGACGATTGAGGCCTAATGTTTGAGTACCTCCCTTTGAGTACCAATTTAGTACTATTTTTATATGTTGTACATAAAGTATTTCGAACCGGATATTATAAGAAAAGTCACATAAATGTTATTTCGGTTCACCTTCGCCACCAAAACTTATGTACAGTCACCAACGCCTCTTATTACATATTTTTGTGCCAAAATAGAACTTATCACAATTACATAAGAAGGCCTAAGTGGTAGCTTGATGTCGTCTGTACTTAATTCGGTTCCTTATTTCGTGCGAACGATCTTAGCCACGAAAATAAATCCACTAATGGCGGCTTAGATAGCATCAGAAATAAACACAGACTGTAATATTAGTCGTTAAGATTTAGTGTTCTTCTGTCAATGTTTGCATTTAATACAGTTTCATAACGTAGATAGTTTTCAATTTGTGATAGAAACATTACACTAGACTACGAAAAGGCATAAATGGATAATAGAGGGCACATAGTACGCAGAACTGACGGCCGATGGGGCAGCAAGGTTCTGGAATGGAGGCCGCGTACCGGAAAACGCAGCGTGGGACGTCCACATACAAGGTGGGCCGACGACATCGTAAAGGTAGCAGGGAAGCGCTGGACACAGGCCGCTACCAATCGATCAACATGGAAAGCATTGGAGGAGGCCTATGTTCAGCAGTGGACGTCCTATGGCTGAAATGATGATGATGATAATGATGATGATGATGATGGAAACATTACAATAGACAATAAAGCTAGAAGGATAGTAGCGCAAGAAAAGTGAGACACTTCAAATAATATAGGCTATGGATTAGGCTCAGTTGCACCACCTTACTTTAACCACAACTGATGATTATTGTATGGAGTTTAACAGACTTATGACGTTTGTTATACAGGATGCTATTGTCCCAAAAAGTAGTGTCAAGCCGAAGCCCAGAGGTAGAGCAATAGGGCTACCCAAATCACCGTGACTTTTGATAGTTTTCGACTTGTGATTTTTTTAAGAGATAACTTGGAATTGTCATTCTCACTAAAATGTCTCTGGGGTGGTGGCGTAGTGAGGCGGGTCGTTACATTCCCTCAAATATGGTCGAGTGAAGCGATGGCTGGTTCACTCGTCATGTCTGTGAACAGGCGCTGCTTTCGGGGACTGGTCAATCCAAGTAATTCAAATTTATTAATGCGAGTCATTTCTACTAGTATTTAAGTATCTTAATCTGTAAGTCTAGATATTAGCACGTTACTACCTTGTTTAATATGCCACGCAATTTTGTATACCCATTCTTATAAGATACACCATACAAGAATGCGTGGTAAATTCAGTGAACTGCTCCTGAATCAAATGTACCTACTACTGCTTTTTCTTTTTATTTATATTAACCGGCAGACAGTGGTGACTGAGTTTGTTGCGGCGCTTCTTCTCAGCACTTGCCAAATGTTGGTCTCGAAGCGCTGGTAGGGTAAAAAGATTATGAGACATGTAGAGGCTCCTTAAGAGCAAAATGACGATTTGTAAAAACTATTTATTAGTCTAAACAAATAAACAAATTTTGACTTTGACTTTACAACATACAGGATTTTAGTTTCCATTCGTGTTATGGATGTAAATACTTCTGAATCAGCTAGGCCTAGTATTTATCTAATAATAAAAAAAAATCAGGCGTGTAAGTTGACTATTCGCGCCACAGTGACCAAAAAAGTGCCTTAGCACAGAAATTTAAAACAATCATAACTCGAAAACTATCAGAAATCGCAGAGCATGGGGGTATTTGGATAGCCCTAGTGATGCTCTACCCCTGGGCTTCGGCTTTACACTACTTTTTGGGACACCCTGTATAAAATAAGGAACCCACATTGTTTAGTTTGATGTACCGTTAATGGAACGTGTTAACACTCAAACTTGTAATGCAATAAGGTCGAAAGCTGAAAGTTGTTTGCACTGTGTAAAGTCAGTGCACAAACAAATTACATGGTAAAATAGTTGCTTAGTGTTACGCTGGCTTTACGATATTGAGCCTTAAGTGGTTCGCAAGTATCTAATGGCTTAACCAAATTTACTACATAATGGAGATTTAAGGGTTAGCAGAAGTGTTACTTTTAGCATCGGCAATCGGCGATTTTACACGTCACTGAATTTCAAAATGCTCAAATTAATAAGACTGTCGATGCAACATTGCGATTTCGTAACTTCATGCGTTCGGACGCGGTATCGATATCGCGCGTTTTAGCGACTGCTGTCGTTGCATCGAACTTCAGAAAAGCGAGTCAATCGCCGCGTTAGGCGTTTTTAAGTGTGCAGTGTGGAATGTGTGTTCGTTTCATTCAGCTTCTAAAAAGCGGCTAAATCGCTGATCTCTTATACTAAAGTAACATAATTATTTGCTGTGGCTCTATTTCTGTCTGTCTAGCTTAATGGAGCCGCAATTTAATTAAGCTTCGGCTGCAGGTTTGAATTCCACCGGGGGCAAATGTAGGTATGTGATGAGCAAAATCATTAGACATAATGTTTGAAGACATACGAGTATACGCACCTATATGAAAATCTGTATCTTTATAAGTACAAAAGCTGCTTTGTTTAGAAATGGTATTTCTTGGAACAGAAAGAAAAAAAAATATCCGGAATCGCAAAAATCAAACACAACCAACACGGGCGGCAAACGCAAAGAAAGAAAAAGTGAAGATGAAATAAAAATATATCAAAAATCTTATTACTTGTGACTAAAACCTGTCTGTTTTGGGCTAAAAAAATCTGATAACAGCCGCTTATTTCCTATCTTACTACTTCGTTCGTTCGTTTCAGCCAAATGACGTCCACTGCTGGACAAAGGCCTCCCCCAAGGTTTTCCACAATGAACGGTCCTGCGCTGCCCGCATCCAGGCTCTTCCCGCGACCTTTACCAGATCGTCGGTCCACCTACTTCGTAATTATACTAAAAAAACATCAACTAGACAACCCTATCGCGCCTACCCCTTGTTATTTCGAATCAACAACTTTTCCGTCGCCATTGAGCGTCCGCCGGTCCAGTTATATCCGGTTACCGGCGGCGCTAACTCGATTGAACTAGTTGCAACTAGTTAGTTCCTGCGGTGGACCGCCGTCCGGAACTGTTAACTCGGACACCTGGATTTTAGGCTAAAAGCTATGATGCGCTTGACAGTTTAATAATACTAATGCGTGTTTATGTTTGTTAAGTATTTTAGTTTAGTTTTTACATAGTATTAAAGTTGCATTGCAATAGAAGCTTTTATCGGTAGGGGTCTTATGTAGGTACTATAAGTATTGGACTCCCGTTTCATCCCCTTAGAGGATGAATTTGAAAAATCCTTTCTCAGTGGGTATCTACGTCATAATAACTATCTACGTGCCAGATTACCCAGATTTCAGCCCAATCAAAAGCGAGCTTACCGTACGTAGAGTAGTTGGTGGAGCAATGAGGATCATTTCGATTTTTAGCTGTGAATGCAGATTTATAGGGCTAAGAAATCCTTAATACACAGTCCAAAAATTTTTGTTCTACGACAAAAATTGACGAAGTTATGGCCAAATTACTAAAAAAGTTCACTGACCGCCCGGCGCGGGGACGATGACGTCATTATATCCGATCCGAACGCTGCCGGCGTACTGCGTGGATAGAAAATATTTGTTTCTAGCCAAACTATCAGTTTTAGAGAAAAACTTGTAATAACATTTATTCATCAGAATAAAGTAAGCTATCGATAGGTAATTTTTAAAAATAGAAATTGTGAAAAATAACGCAAAAAATCCATACGCTCATACGGTTCAATGGAGCGCAGAGACGCGATTGGGGTCTCCGCGGTGGTATTTGGCGATTTATTCAAATAAAGTGTTCATAAGTGTCGTTAGAGTCATATCTTCTTCCAGTTTTTTTAGTTTTTCTGAGTTAAACCTACGTACCTACCTATCTATTCGCCGTTCCCATGGGCGGGCCAGCTGCTGCAGGAACGGACAGCTGCTCCCTCCTGGAAATCTATTTAATCTTAGCCTAGAAGCTGGGTATGACTCCCCCTCGGCCAGAAGCTGAGTATTACATACCCCCCCCCCAGGCCAGAAACTGGGTATGACTTGACCCCCCCTCCCCCCAGCCCATAGAAACTGGTTATGACTGGACCCCCCCCCCCCCCCAGGCCAGAAGCTGGGTAAGGCTAGCCCCTTCCCCCAGTCCATAAGCATAAGCTAGGTATGACTCCCCCTCGGCCAGAAGCTGGGTATGACCCCCCCCCCCCCCCCCCGGCCAGAAACTGGGTATGACTTGCCTCTCCCCCCCTCCCACCAAGCCCAGAAGCTGGGTAAGGCTTGCCCCTCCCCCCAGGCTATAAGCTGGGTATGACTTATCCCCCCCCCCCCCCACAGGCCAGAAACTGGGTATTATTAGCATCATAATATGTATTATTATGTTCAATACAAACAATCATTAAGTTACACTCACCCCAACCGCGTCTCCGCATTGCATCGAATCCTATGAAAATGTGGTTTTTGGACATAGCGATACTTATTTTTCACAATTTTTATTTTTAAAAATTACTGGTCGATAGGTTACTTTATTTTGATGAATAAATGTTATTAAAAGTTTTTTTCTAAAACTGATAGTTTAGCTGGAAAAAGATATTTTCCATCCCAATAGTACGCCGGCTGCGCTCGATTCGGATATAGTGACGTCACGCGGCCCTGCGTACGTTGACTTTTAGCGGCAAAAACGGTCTATGTTTATTACTTAATATCTTCGTAAGTAATGGTCCGATTTGGATAATTCAAAAAGATATATCTTTCTAATGTCTTAAAGATTAACGTAGATACTAGTTTTATTGAATTTTCTACAACAGTACTGATCCTCATTCTACGAAGAGAGATTTTAGCGAGACGAGCGTTCGACGAATAGGTTCTGCCAGCAATGTGAACGATTGTATCAGTCAACTTATACTCTTATACTCCTGTAACCGAATTATTCGTCGAATAATTTGATGAAAGCAAAACCGAATAATACTTGATATTTATAATAGAGTTCAGAATCTCGAATCGATTGTTTTGCTTCAACTTCAAGCCCGTACGAGCACGATTATCTTGCGTCACGCTCGAAACAACGGGGCCCGTAGCTGATGAAATCTGGCTTCGGTTAAAACTTTGACAGAACCTCGCAGAAAGTTCAGAAAGCCTTATCTGGCCCGCAGTTGGACTGATACAAGAGAGAGGAGCAGTGGGTTCAGTTCTTAGTACTAGGGCACTATTTAAGTTGTGAGCCTCGACAACATAATGTGTTGTTAGACGACATCTGATACTTTTAATGAAAAGTTTGACATTTTTGACTACAACCTTATTCAAAACTTGTTATCATTTGAGCACGTTTTGTATTATTAACATTGAAATGAAAATTATCTTGACTACAAAAACATGGAATTGACTTGCGGAAATTTTCGCGCGATGATTTATTATGACTTTCGACGTGGTTAATCAATACAAAACTGAAGCGGTCAGCTAAATTTCACTTTTGGTGATAAAGATCTGTCCTTTATTATAGTAAAACGCTAGTTTAAGAAGTATAATATTGTATGTCATTGGCTCACCAGTGAACTTTGCGAAAGTCGTCCAAAATGACTAATAGTGGTGGAAAACATTGATGTTGTCAGAAAAATGGAAGAGAAACCTCGTCATGTGATATGTCGTAGGATTGAGATAATCCTAGGCATTAATTCCACTAGCAGTAATAAAATATTGTATGACCATATTATGGTTAATACGTTTTTTTCTCGCTGGATGTCACAAAATTTTTCAAACGCCCAATAGGACGCTTGTGTCGTTTAGTCTTTGGAAATGTTTGATAAATACGTTTAAAAAGCTTTAAAAGCCGTTTTTAAAATTGTGATAGTTGACGAATTAAGGATATATGCATAATGATCCTGAAAATAAACAGCTATCGACTATGGAGGTGTTTTAAGATGAACCAATTCCAACAAAAGTCCCATGCGCTCGGAACACTTTGAAACTTACGGTCGCCTATTTTTCCGAAATATCCGATTATATGACAGAAACGTTACTAGAGAAATTTAGAACGGTTAATTCTTAATAGTAAACAGCCACTTTTTTTTCAAAAGTCTTCAGTTTAATAAGGGAAACTGACCAGCATAGTTGAATCGCCATTTATGACGAAAATGTGAGCTTTTACACGTCTCGTCAAACAACTGACTATTTGAACACTCAAAATATGAAATAAACAGTTCCAACGCTACGTAATTCTTGCTTGGAATCTAAACACTTCGTTTGGTACCCATATATTAAAATTAAATGCGTGAACAGCGATTTATGTAGCCAGAAGCAACTGTCGGTGCGGTCAAAAACCATGCTTTGGAGGTGCCTCAAGCTGAATGGAAAAAATGCTATGAAAAGTGTTTCGGACACATTAAAAAGTACATAAATCATTAAAGACAATACCAATAAACGCAATCAATACCATTTTAATAATAAACTACTTTGTTTTCATAGTTAGGCTCACAACTTAAATAGTGTCCCACGCGGCCAGCCACGTAAGAACTAGATCGGAACTTCCTTCTTACCTCTTTGGCTCGGTGTAGTAGCTGATTCAATATAGGGTCAGTTCCAACTAAAGATCCTACATCTGGTAGTAAAACTCAAATCTCAATCTAGAAGATTTTTAATGGAAGGATCTGGAACAATAAAGTACCTACCTACCACCATTATTATGGAAAATTTATTGCTTCTAGGTTTTTCATGGTTAATTGCTGAATATCCAACCGTCTGGGAATTCTTCTTTCAAATTCATACTAGCTCGGAAAATGGAATTACTGTACCTACATGTATTATTTATATCATCTCGACTCAGTTCGATTTAGACTGGCGTCTGTTTCTGAAACATGATTGTTGATTCATGGCACTATTTTCCGAAACAGTTCAGTTTCCAGGTGGTTCAGCCAATCACACACCTAAATCTTTGCTTGAGTTAGAAACTAGTTTTGAGCGTTGTTACATACATTACGTAATACCTAGATAGACTTCCATAAATTATGTATAAAGATAATCGCAAACCCATGTAAATTCTTATCAAGCAATAAAAAAAGTGAATTTGAATCGAATACAAAAACAACAAAGGAGCTCATCAAAACCACGCAAAGAGCTTGAAATAGCACACTGGCTTTCCAAACAGTCATTTCCCCAGCTGTGGGCTCCCGTTCCCTATCGTGAGCAAACAGGAGTGCCAATTAGGCTATCTCTGTTCCCGTAAAGTCCGATTCCCAGAACGGGGCAATTTGCACATCACTTCATAACCGGTTTGCACCGGTTGCAACTGGATGTAACGAGAATTTTCCGGCGAATATTAACAGGGTGTAACTGGAGCGGTATAACTGCTCTGTGTATAGAGTACTACGTATTTTTTAAATACAGTAACATCTTTTTCGTTTTTGGTTTACATAATGTACTTAATTATATTCAGAGAAGGTTATAAAAAGAAAAAATATGTACTCCAACCAACTGATAAGGCAAGACGCTAAGGCCAAAATTTACACTGGTGACTGAGTTTCTTCCGCCACTTCTTCTCAGCACCAGCCCATATGTTGTCCCGAAGTGATGATAGGGCAAGCTATTTGGGACGTGTATAAGCGCACTAGAAAGGGCCTAAGTACTGAATAAAAAGCTTTGACTTTATAAAGCTTTCGACATTAAGCTTTCTGTTAGGTGAAATATACTTGACAATGTACTTTGACACATAACTTTTTATTGCTAGACCCAGCTTATGAGGTTCTCGTTTTCATGAAAATAGTTCAATATTGGTCCAACTACCAAACTAATTTCCTCCAATACAAAGCGTAATACACGTGATTATCACATTAACATTTGCGCCGGGGAATTCAAATTGGACCGCAGCTGACGATGTAATCTTGTACATATTATACACAAACCTCCTTGCTTAGCTAATTTGCAACCAAAAACCAAGAAACAAACCTACAATAAACGTCGGTACAACCGACAAATTAAAATGACTAAAAGATACAGCCTTCATGAATTTGATCCTTCAGAAAGGACGGCATTACGGCGAAAATCTTATCCGGTTCGAAGAACCAAGTTTGTGAAAATAGCAATTTTTTAACATTAAGACTTGATTATGTCATGATAATTATAAATTCAATAATTATCATGACATGTACAATTACATGTAAAGGCACAACATTAAATCAATTTACATTATGTACTTTTTTTTAAATCTCCGGCTGAAATTGCCGGAGTTCGGTTTTTGAAGGCAAACAATTTCGTGTATTAAACACAAATGTATTTTTTTTTATAGCAAGTGCTGGAAGTTTCTCGCTAATGTCTCAACATTATGTACTTAGACTTTATTAACAACAATGTTATTCACTTAGGAATCACATAAATTGCTTGTCCCCAAATACAAGGCTTACTGTACTCGCAATATTCTGTGGTTTTATTACACGTCGTATCAGACCCTGGTCCAGCTATCAACGCGATACACCCACAGAACCAGTTTTCGGCAGTTAGCAGCCAGTACGAACCGGTTCACGGCGGATCCATCCGGTATTGCCTGCCAAATAGTGCCGGAGAGGATGGGACGATAGCTGCGACCCGTTCTGATAAAACTTTTATTAAGTTTCGTTCCGGGTTTGGGATTTTGAAATTTTATCAAGAGAAACAGAACTTGTGTTGCTTTTGTTTTTACGCAATCATGGACAATACTTACAAAGTGACTTTGTATGGAAATGGTTTGAACTTTTACTGTTCTTAAAGTTATTTGTTTTGATCAAGTCAAAATAAATTTGATTTAAAGAGAATTGTTCATATTCATAGCCCAAGGTTGCAGTTTTAAATTTCCTATTCCAATCCGAGGTATTTTATAGCGTAATAAAAGAGGCTAAGATAAAAATTGCAGAACTACAATTGCTCATAAATTTTTAGAGCTTGCAATATAAATCCGAGTCTGCATAACTTTATGGTTAAAGCTATAGCATATAGAGCATGGAGATTTGCTTGGAGCTTACAGCTACGTGCATGCTAGGTAATAATTAAACCCTTTAGCATCCAATAGATGTGGTTTTAGCGTGACATAAACGTGACATGATGTTTTAATCCTTAAACACTTTAGAAACTCAAGGAAGACAGAGGAAATGCAGATGTTTATGGAAACTGAACGCTTTCTTGCCTTATGTATATTTATTTTCTAAGGGTCTTAAAGCTGCCTAAAAAATCTGATCCTTGAGTCGGATGACCAACAACGTCAGATAAGGTTACAGATTTGTGCATTATTAGCGTCTTTAAAATTCTGTATTATTATTTTGAGACGACATTGCCCATGAAGGGGTGAACCACAAAATCACCGTTAAAATTAAATTAAACAAACTTCGCTCAGTTTAGACATAGTTAAATTGGTGTGATACCTGAAAGAATTAATTATACCATATTTCTACACCACCATATTTCGACACAAAAATTCAAGAGTGAAAATAAAAAATTCAAAAATTAGGCGAGCTCTTTCATCGGGTTTGAAAGTCAGATCTTGACATAGTTTTTTAAATTCGCTACCTAATAGTGATGGGAAGAAGAAACAAATGTGGGACATGTCCCAGTTTTGTTTATAAGTAGGTAACCTAGTCTCAAAAAGTTTTAAAATCGAACCACAACAAATTCACATGAAAGAGGGTTTCTTTTGAATTTGTATTAATGTACCTAATTATTGACTCTATCTGCACTAAAAAAATAGAATAAATATTTTTAGAATCCTAAAGGACACTAACAGAAGCAATAAAACAAATAAGTACATGTACTTGTTTGATACAAAAAATACGAGTACTTACAGCCGGACATATAACCTCCTCCTTTTTTGAAGTCGGATAAAAAGCAATGTCTCCTAAACTTTTGTAAAAAATCTTATGTTAAGTTTTTTAAATCTTAAAAAGCGTCTTGAAATCCCCCAAGGGTATCACTTAAGAGTTTAGTCTTGTCTCTTCATCATTATCTAAGTAAATCTGACACGAGACTCCAATGTTCTAACCACATAGAGTTACGGATGACTGCACATCAAGATAGACCTTATGTAGTTGAAATAAAGTCGATTCTGCAACGCAAATGTGTAGTTTGATAAGCTGCTGACTGTACACCGTTACGCCATTAAGTACTAATGCATCCTTCGCGATTCAGTCCATTCGAACCACTTAGGCAAGTCACATTAGATATACATACAGTAGCTTCATGAACTATTCGGCTTGCAAATAGGGACCAGAGTCACAGCTTTGAGATTATTAAAAATAATCGACGAATATCGAACTTCATAAATTATAAGACTTCATAAGAGCAACTGTACGCAGGAGGATTTAGAGTAGGCGCACACCGTTGATTTTTCGTCGGCCGAGTCGGGCAGTTGATCAGTATGGGCATGTATGGGAGTGCGATGATGATGATGAGAGCGCGAACACTACGCCGATTCAATTTGGCCGATTCTTCATACAAATTAAAATCGGGCACAACTATCGGCCAACTAAAAATCAACGGTGTGCGCCTACTCTTAATGAATGCTGCTGACAACGCCACTCTAGTAGCGGAGTTTTGGGCTGACACTGTGTAGGTTTGTTACCGACACGATAAGAAGAAAACTTCATAATATTATGCGTCAAGTAAGAAATAAAGTATATTTGTTTTGCGGTAAGATTGTTAAAAATTTGACATGTCCCAATGTTTATTACGGTGAATGATAACTAATAAATTATCGTATGACTGTAATAAAGGAACTCTACAATACCGTTTTTGTAATTATTTAATAAGGAATACCAATATCACTAAATTCTCTCTTTAAAGTCGCTCTCGCTGTTTGTACACTACCCCGCAAATGTTATAGTAGTATCAAGAGAAATGTTCATTCATTTAGTAAATAGAAACTGCTGAAACAACATCCATTGCGGCCCAGACTTCAAAATTAGTTGTGCCTGACACTTCGTTTGCTTAATCAGAGTATGAAGTTGATTATGAATATGAAATTGAGCGTCGTCTTCGTAGTTTAGTTAAATTTACTTAGTGTAAAGTCCCATCCCAAGTTGTTTCGAATGTTGCAGACTTAGTTTATATCATTTTCCAAGAAATTGCTTAAATACAACTTAATTCGATTATGCTCACTTCAATAGTTCATTAAGTTTGTCTGTGGACTTTTTTACCACTCACACATATAAATGTATCTTGACTGGAAATAAAATTAGCACTTTTAGGTCATATAAGTATCACTATACCATTTAAAACTTGTTTTTATTTTAGAAAAAATAGTATACTAACTTTTTTGGGGAATCTTTATAATTTTATCTTAGGTAAGACTTTCAACGTAAAACTAATATTCACCAAATAAGTTTAGAAGAATTTAAGGTATAAGATTCGTTTTTTTCTCTGTCATAATAATAATTATTATCACAACAAATAATTGAATATTTTTGTCCATAGTCCATAACCACCGTCCTAACCTGTCCCGATTTTTGTCCCGCAGCATATTCATCCCATCACTACCCCGATGCAGGCGAATCTACAAAACTCGTACATATTAAAATATCTCGCAGAGACCGTACCGTTACTAGGTAAGTAGGTACAGTCAGAAACAAACTGTATATTTTTGTTGAAAAATCGCACCTATTTACATCTGCAAAAGATGCTAGTGTTTTTTTTATGCATAACAAGGCAGGTATTTGACCACAATCGCACCTGCAATCGAAAGACAGCAGCAGGCAACGAATTCCAGTCCCTAGCTGACCACAAATGTGATGACGTTTGTACCAGCGATTACCATAAGTAAAATAGCCTCGTACTTCTGGAACATTCTTCCTGTAGAATTTAATGTGATAAGTTTTTAAAAGTATGTTATATTTTTATTTGGAGTTCAAAAGTAGGTATGTTATATTAATATTTTTATTTGGAGTTCCAAGTTTCTCAAACTTGAAGAAATCTATTAACTATACTGAAGTAGTACCTTAAGTATAGTCAATAGATTTATTTTTCGCCCAAGTAGGGCAATTAGAACATTTATAGACTGCTGGGTCACTAGGCACCTGATTTCAAAAATATCACAGCAAACTTATTGAATTTTTTTACCTCAGAAATCTAAAAAATAATTCATTGTTTCGCTTTTCTCAGTATCTCAATATTAAACAATATTGAAGAAAAGTTCACCGTCACGCCCAGAGAGTGCCTATCACGCGTCAAACTTTCCTATACCTAAAAAATATTCCAAAAGAAACCTAAAAAAAGGTTTGTTATTAGAAATAATAAAAAAAGTTTGCTAAACGTTATTTTGCTTTCTTTTCTCGGTATTACTCAACTCTTTGGTTAGGATTCGTTGGTTTTCATAGACAACAGAGTTTATTTATCTTTTGACGCACGCGTTGTTTTTAGTCTGTTTTTGTTTTGGTAACTGTTTCTATCTCAGACGTAAGAGAGCATCTTTGTGTTCTAAAATAACCTATTTAGGTTTTGAACCACCTAACTGTAACCGTAACTATAACGATAACCGGTGTTTTTTGTATGACGTTTGACAGATTATTGACATTTGACAGATTCTTGACGTTTGTTAAAGTAAGATGGTGCAACTCAGCCTAAACAATGGTACCTACCTACTTTAGAAGAACACCCACTAAGCTAGAAAATCCTGGGTTCAATTGCCAACTGAGGCAGCAATATAGGCACTTACAGGGCAGATATGTACCATCCTAGACTGCATCTCACTTAACACCAGGTGCGATTGCGGTCAAATACCTGCATTGTCTAGCATAAAAAAAAAATATTTTTTAAACTGAAATGTCATGTTTTACAATACAAGTAGCATTTTGAATGCAAGAATAAAACATCATACTTCCGTAGTAGGACCACCTGCAAAGTGGACCGACGACCTCATAAAGGTGAAAGACGCTGGATGCAGGCCACTACCAACCGGTCAATATGGAAATCATTGTAGGAGGCCTATGTTTAGCAGTGGACGTCCTGTGTCCGAAAAAAAATATGATGTTGATTTGTAGTTGAAATAATTAAAGACATGACAGTCGCCAGCATTTCAAAACACAATTTTGTAAGAAATCTATTACATAATATTCATACTTATCACAATGAGATACCATAATAATGTAACTCGATGTGTCTTCATAATATATCATCAATCACATCAAGATAATAATTCAAGACATCTTCACGACTAAATGCAAACTATTCCACCATTAAGCTATTGAACTAATACTAAATAGTTACCTACCAAAGTTTATCCATTTTATAGACACAAGCTGGATCTATAACGAGTTCACAGACATTAGGGTAAACGAGCTGTCATTAGCAGACTGTAGACTACAGTTTACCCTTCGTTGCAATGCATGGAGTTTCAGATAGTAAGGATATTTTAATGTATAGTAATATTAACAATATAGGCACATAATTGCTCGTTCAAACGGCGACATCCCGTTTCTTGCAGTATCCCATTTAGTAGTATTTTTTATGCATAACAAGGCAGATATTTGACCACAATCGCACCTGATGTTAAGTGGGATGCAGTCTAGGATGGTACATATCTGCCCTGTAAGTTGCCTATTCACTCTCGAAAAGAAATTTTAATACTAACATTCACACTAACAAATATAAAAATAATTATTAAAATCTGTAACCTATAAAATAACGGAGATCTGAATTATCAAATATCCAAAAAAACATAGCCTTCTTTTTTTATCTGAATTATCAAACATACAAAAAAACATAGCGACTTCAAAATAAGATGAAGTTCTATAAAGTAAGTTGTAGTTTATCATAGAAGTATTTAATATTCAGGGGATAGTTTTAGAGAGAGAAATTGATGAACTAATTAAATTAAATTCAGAAACAAATCAGTCACATTAATGACCATAATGATGGAGGCTGGAAAAACAACATTAATGTGTTAGAATAAACATGAAAGCGCTATTATTTTTCGCGAATCCATTGTCATACGACGCGATTGACATCCGATTAGGGTCTCGAACGTACCCATGAAAAATAATACGGGCAAAGGTTGCGCGTTTGGCGGGAAAAATGACAGCTGTCAAACGTGGATTAAATATGGCGGCGCTCGAGTGCGAGCGTGCTCTTGACTGATTGGCCAGAGTGCCTGTTTTTTTTCTATTCACGATACGCGCTTGAAATTCGATTTTATTGCTCACTCGTGTAGAAATTCGGCTTTGTTTTCGCTGACAGTTAATCCCGATTTTTATTTATGGGCTCAAGGCTGTGTATTGATTTGAATATTTTGTTTTTAGTTACAGCCGACAATAGGCTACCTACGAGCTTATATTTTAGGAACAATTTTGTTCTAATCCGCACCTGATACACAGTCCAAATGTTGATTGTTGTTTTTATTTAAGTGACATTAAATCTAAAGCACCTCTTCACAATAATGTTTTCCAACAAACATATGAAAGCCAGTATATTTTAACAGCTGATTCTCTGTTCTCCATTCTTAACAATTGACTTCATCCATGTCGAGTCTAAATGAGTGAATAAATAGTTCATTAAATAATGTTAAGATTAATACCGTAAAATGTTCGCTGTATTTTGCTAATTTTGTCAGATTTTAATATACATGATGTCCCAAAAAGTAGTGTCAAGCCGAAGCCCAGAAGTAGCCCCAGTGATGCTCTACCTCTGGGATTCGGCTTGACTCTAATTTTTTAGACATCCTGTATATTATTACGTAAAATATTATTAAAATAACCAGTGTTGATTTTGACAAGTGAGAATTGCCAAAAACATTCGTGCAAACTGTGGGTCTAGACAAAGTGCAAATTATAATCGCAAACCAGTCGAAAAGTGGTCGAAAAGCCCCTTTTTTGTATGGAGTTTTGACGGATTCGATTTTCGATTCGATCAAAAAGTGCGTTTTGTCTAGGGGGGCTGGTGCAAACTTTCAATAAGTGTTTCTATTTTCAAAAATAACCGTTTTTCTTTTGTTCCCAGGTGAATGGAGAGGAGAGAGAAGGATGCTGGACATCACCAGGGACAAGCCCGTCAAAGTGTGCGTGAGGGTCGTGGTGCCAGTCAGGGATCATCCTAAGGTAATTTATTCCAATTTCTACCTATTATGAGTATCGATAAAATGCAAGTAAAATAAGTGATACTTACTTATTTAGCTATTTGAAAAAGGGATAATATTGTTTATTATTAATAAGAAAATATATTGAAAATTTGACATGTAATGAACATTATGAATAAACTTATTCTTATTCTCATCAGAAACTAAAATAACAACTATAGCCCAATGGTGTCGGTGTTTAGATCCGAGGAACGGGGGTTAGTACCACGAGGTGTTAACGGGACTATTAGTAATTTGTAATATATAAAATATTTATTGTATGTCACATTAGTAAGGGTGGTCTCCATATTCTTTTTATGAATAAAAGTAAAAGAAGTATACCTACCTCACATCATGTCTCAAATATTACAAAAGAAGTAAACATTCTAGAACATTTAAGACCTTACAGTATAATCAACTTCACACGTAATTTTTTCAAGTCTCTAACATTCTAACACAAGTATCAATACCATTAGCATAACAATATTGCTCAGACGCCCTCGTTATTACCAGAGGTGTTATTACGAATGTAAATTGCCATGGCAAGAGGTCGTGGCAATCGCCATTATCCAGATGGAGATTGCCACAGAGGTGACTCGTCACAGGGCAGCATGACGTTTTTACACTAATTCATGATTTGTCCTTATTCACGTTTATATTATGACGACAATGTACGAAACACGAAACATTGTGTGACAACTAAGCTTTATGGCAAAAGTACATTACAAATGCACTAATGCCTTTAGACAGCATTATGTATTTCATAATATAAAAAACGTTAATCTTAAGAACTTAGTGGATTTGAGCTAAAAATAACTCTTAAAAAAATTACTGCGTTTGCGAATTACCAAAGCAAGATAAAACAAAATATTGATTTTAAAAAATAGGGTACTTTTGGGAAAAGATTTATTATATCAAGCGCCTACGCCGCTGAAGAAGAAACAAAAGAAAATAGAAAGATATTCGAAAGAAACAACTTTTTTATGATTGCATCAACTGTCTTTTTTTTTATCCACAACGAGGATAGGAAGAGGAAACTATAATTTATTTCGCTATAATAAGACCTAGATTCCAATGAATTATATTTTTTGCACGTTTGCTACCTATATTAGACCTTTTTTGCGTCTAGTTTCCTTCACCGTACATAATAAGGCACCAAGATATCTTCACGGCCCAAAGGACACCGTATACGTGTATTATGGCATATTTCAGGGGATTGAAAAAGTCAAGGTATCAATACACATCAAGCCCAGTGCTTACCTTTTCACCTTTGGCATTTGATTTTGATTTGAAAGGATTTATGGGTTTGTTAACAACAAGGTTTTGATCAGAGGAATTGTTGATGAAGGAATATGAACCTTATATTATTATTTATGTATTTTATAGTTCTCTTCGAGGACAATAATGCACAGAACATAATTTATTATTGTTAAGTTTTTCTATCACACCAATTACCGGACCTAAAAATAATTAAAATAAAATAAAATTCATAAAAATATCATTCTATTTTTGCAAGTAGGCTTTTAAAAAGCACTTTTACACTAATTTCATAGTTAACATCATAAGGTGAGGAAGCAGGCAATAAAGAGCTTCTCCAATGTGGTTAAAAAAATATTTACATGTGAATATTATTCATATTACTTCACATAATTCAATATTATCCATAATGTATAATTTAAGTCTCACCCACCATTAGTCATCATTACCACGTGTTAATTTTTCAAAACTACAATCCCATACGTAAAGATAAACATTACAAAATATTTCAAAATGAAAAATATTTCTTCCTTTGTTTCCAGGAAATGATTTCTTTTATCAATACAATCTCCCCTCGCGTATTTTAATTAAGGCATAGAGTGTATATTTAGGTTAATTATTGCTTCCTTCTTACTGTATATTTACCATTTTATGGAAATAATAATAATGCACTGCTTATGGTTCATACAAAAACACATTCAAGTGATGGGCGTGACTTTTTTTCACGTATTCCACTTAGAGCACCCGCCCAAATAGCACCTGCACGAATAGCACCTGGCCTGTTCCACTTAGAGCGCCTATCGATATTTTGGGCAGGTACTCTTGAAGATGAGGTTATATTATACTTATAAATCAACCAAAAACAAGCCAAGCACGAATCACACCTGAAGAGCGACGCATACGAAAGGTTCCGTATCATACTGTAAATATTAAACTCCTCCTAACGCCATAATAAAAGTCGATCAAGAAGAACAAAAAAATCCATTTTTACGCGACGCGTTAAATTTTGTCTGTCACAGAAAAACTTTAATGTTTCAAAAACCGGGATAAAAACTATCCTATGTCCTTTCCAGGGACTCAAACTATCTCTATGTCAAATATAACAAAATGGGTTCAGTGGACAAAAGAAATACACATTCTGTGAAAAATCTGTATACCTAATAAAACGATAAAATAATTTGGGCTCCTTTAGCAGCGTGCAACCTTTTGAGTGGGGATCCCTAAAAACTAATTTATAGACAAAGTAGCTCGTTTATATTGCCCAATAAGAGCCAAAATGGCGCAGCAAACGAGTTCACCTGAACATTTCCATTACTACAAATGGCATCTCGTAGACACATCACTCAACGCAAATCGACGCGTACCACGTAGCCGCCATTTTTTTCAATAGGCCTGGGGCCTGAGTTCCTAAAAGTACACACATAAAAATTCTAAAAGCATTTAAAAGTGATAAAATTGCTCCAAATTATTTAATAAAAAATGGGTCGATCTCACTTTATGCATAATATACAAAATTTATTTAATGGGACAAAGTTTTTGTTTATAATTAGGTATGTCCCACTTTATCCAATGACGATAAATAGGGCCCTTTTATACATTGCGACTTTTTTAGCATTTTATCGAAACAAAAAAATAATGTCTTCGAACCACCAAAACATTTTAAAAAGCCCTTTTTACATGTCCCTTTTAATTAAACCCTATCTCTGCTTCAGGGCAATAGTGTGGCAGATCAAACTCTTCAATTCTTTGTCACTTCTCGAGAACTTTCCACTCAACTATTTTTAGTTACCACACCTTTAAATAGCCTCATTTTATTAGAACTAAAGTAAATATTCTTAGGGAAAACCTTTATTTAAGCAGTAGATGTCTTAGGTTGGAAACGAACGAACGTACAAAAGCAACTCGTTTATAACCTATCAATCATTATTTACGTATTTTACATCGATTTCTCCGATTTAATATCAAATATGATATTATCTAAAATCTCACAGACAATGCCCACTAATTATATTGTTTCCAATTTATCACCGAATGAGCATGGAAATGAATCCGCGTAGGAAAGCATTAAAACAATGAGCTCATTAATTTTAATCAAATGGGATATTTGCTTATCATTTCATGCTTAATTTTGATTTAAATACTATAATTTGTGTTCATTGGAGCAGTAAATTCTTTGAATTTTATCTATCATTATAGCCTATTTATTCAAGTATGACTCATAGCTGAATTCATCATTAGCAAGTCAATTAATGTTCACTACAGGACTAAATACCTCTTTAATTTACCAGAGGCAAATGGAAGATTTGGCCTACACTTCCCACGCTGGCCAAACGAGTTGAAGAGGCCTGATGCTCGCATATTTTTCCATCAGTGGCCTCTTTCGATATCGAGTTTCCCTTAGGGCTATATTTCACCGGGACACCAGGCGGCGCAACCAGTCGCCGCTACCAACAAAATGTATACAGCTCTATAGAGAGTTACTCACCTGGTGTCCGTTTGGTTGCGCAAAGCTGTATACATTTTTTTGGTAGCGGCAACTGGTTGCGCCGCCATGGTGTCCCGGTGAAATATAGCCCTTAGTCGCCTCTACGACATCTACGGGAAGAAGAGGAGAGTTCTTATTCTACTCTGCACAAACCACACAGCTAAATTGCTGAATATAACGAAAAACAAAGTACTTTTGATTATTCGGTTGTGTGTGTACCATCGTACCCTGTCTCCAGGCCTAGAAATATGTTCAGTTCAAAGAATAATGATTCCAAAGGCCCGCGGGCGGCTATCAAGGCATTCGGTTTCAAAAGTCTGGCCAGTAGCCATTATTAGATTAGAACAAACAGATCATGAGACATTTAAATTACATTTTGCAGAAAAAAGAAAAATAATTTCATTTTCCTGTGTAACTTTAACAGGGAAATGATGATTTTTCTCATCTAAGGAGCTATCTAACATTTTTTGTCCATTAATTTTAAACAAAACGTAATTTAATTTTAAATAATCTAAAACTCCTTAAAACCTGGCCCTGCCCGCATGCACAAATGACTTGAACTAGTTTTTTTTTAATCTGACATGATCATATTAATGAAAAATAACTAATTATCAATTATTTGTTCGAAATCCTGTCCAGCCGGTATTGTATAATTGGTCAATTTTTAAAAAGAGTGACACATAACTTAAATTTTAACACACTTGCAAAATGATTAGCTATTTTTTAAGCACTACGAGTAATATTAAATTTTTTTGGTTAGGTTTTTAAATCTATCAAAACGTAAAATCTTTAAGATAAAATATTTTGTCCTAATTTAATATTAAAAAAACATTATCGGTAACTGTCTGTTCTCCCTGTCCTTTGTCTATGGCCATGTCCAATGCCTTTTTTCCGCTGTCATCGTTAGTTCAGAAAAATTGGCTATTATCTATACGAAACCATAGAGTTAGCGAATGGATGTGCATGATAAATCGATCCAAATGCTGGGCAGTTAAGCGTGAAAGGTACAAATGTAGTACAGTTTGTTACAGCCATTGTATGAGGTATTGCTTATTACCTGTTGCTAAATCGTTTTATTCATCTAAAAGATTGTATTTGTTTGGATTAGTTAAGTAATCGCTTACCATACGTCTTAGTGACAATAGTGATTAAGTTTCTTGCGCTGCTTCTTCTCAGCACTGAGCACTGGCCCATTTATTGTCCCGAAGCAGTGGTAGGGTTAATACTGGGGCGTGTAAAAGTGCTTTTTATTTAAAAACTTAATACTTTTATAATAAAATGAGTTTTGAGTTGTGTTTCATGTCCCAAGACTTCTCGTAAAACAATTCAATTGTTTCAGTTATTTTACCATCCACATATACTAGTACTATACAGTGTGAGTCACGTTAAAGTGTACATATGAAAATAGATTAAAATAGACCTATTTTTATCGACAAAAAACAGGTCAAAATTTTTTTGAGATTTTTTTTTAATTTTTTATAGAATTTTTTTTCTTCCAATTACTTTTGTAAAAAAAACGTAATAACTTTTAAACTAAGCGGTATATCCTGATAAAATAAAATTTGTAATAATGCTAAATAACAGACGATACTGAAAAAATACATAACATACCCAGAAAATGCCAAAAAATAATAAAAAATGATACTTTTTGAAAAAAATCTGCTTAAAAATTCGTATTTTTTTGGTTATTTGATAAATTTCTCAAAAAAATCCCCTTATAACAGGTGGTTTTTATTACTTTGTATTATTTTCTATTGTACTATCTTTGTAAAACCAAAAATCGCATGTCTCTATCCCTATCACAACATTTGCTATGATCGGTTTAAAGAAATTTATCAAATAACCAAAAAAACACCAATTTTTAAGCAGATTTTTTTCAAAAAGTATATTTTTTTATTATTTGTTGGCCTTTTTTGTGTATTTTATGTATTTTTTTAGTATCGCCTGTTATTTAGCATTATTGTTGTTTTTATTTTATCAGGATATACCTCTTAGTTTAAAAGTTATTACGTTTTCTTTACAATAAGTAATTGGAAGAAAAAAAATTGTATAAATTTTTTTAAAAAAATCTCAAAAATTTTTTGACCTCTTTTTTGTCGATAAAAATAGGTCTAGTTTCATCTATTTTCATATGTACACTTTAACGTGACTCACACTGTATAACTCTGTCTGTCTGTCTGTCTTGTTTTCACGCCTAAAACACTAAACCGATTTTGATGTTTGGCATAGAGATACATAGTTTGAGTCCCGGGAAAAGATATAGGATAATTTTTATCACGGTTTATGAAACAGGGACGCGCGCGATAAAAAAATTCCGTGACAGACAGAATTCCACGCGGGGGAAGACGCGGGCGGAAAGGTAGTTTTATAATAAAACAAAAACTGAAAAAGTAGCAAAATGGTTGCTGTATTCTGTACATCTAAGTCTTAACTTGAAGTAGCACATCGGATTATTATACATTATTTTATACATATTATTTATTTATTTAAAAATTGTCTCTAGTTTACTGTGCCGTAGTAAATTTAGGTAAAAGCGTAGTCTTACGAAGTTTCGTAACTCGTGGTAGCTGCTACGGCGTAGCGCGTAGCCTCGTAGCAGGTGCGGTGCTACGAGCGTATTAGCGAACAAATTAACAGGGCCTGTAGCAATTAATTTATGTTCACGACTACAACGCAGTATTTGTAAAAGAATTGTACTGAAAAAGAACATAATTACTTGTAATATTACTTAATTTACTGTACGTTAATGCCAGGGTAAATAAATACAATAAGTTTATGCAGATAAGTTTTTCTTGCCTATTGTTGAACTTAATTCAAAAATATTTTTTATAAAATTCAAGCTCTCAATTTTTGCGGCTGACTGAGATATAGTGTCATGGGGTACAGTACAGGTTCGGTCATCTTTATCGTAAAGCATTAAAATTACAAAATTATAATTTATATTATTAATTTCGACAATAATGGCACAATGGCCACAAACGGGGTCTCTACTCTACAAAAGGTATTAAATACTTTTTCTACCGACTTTTGTAGTGCGATACAGTACATACATATTCGGTATTAGCTGAATCAAAGATACCTTATCCACGCGATGTCAGAATATACCAAAAATTATGAATCATTTCAAGATCTCCTTAAAATCTACTTATCATACGGCTTACCTTAAACAATAGCATGATGACCCGAACATTTGCCCCTTCCAGGAGCCGAACCCGGGCCTCATAGCATGAATGTAAACAATGAGCTAACTCGGTTAATTAATGAGCTCATCCCATGTCTAAGTTGATGCCTACACGCCACTCGGGGTGACACGCAAGTGTGTGGTGTAATCGGTGAAATGATTGGCCTTCTATGTGTACTAAAATTATGTTACAAAGCTGTATGAAATGACAAACATAAATCATTTATTCGTAGTCTTAATCAAAGTAAAAAAAATATTCATTTCTAAACACTATTAAATACCTAATAGGTACATACGGGACTATTCCCACCACTGCAACTCCTGTGTAGCCAGGATCTACAGCTTGACCGCTAATAAAAACCCAACCAGTGAAGGTCAAGTTTGTCCCAGGGGAAAGTTAAACTGTCATTGGACCGGCAACGAAATTAATCAGAAGAACATAGGAGGAATTCGAAGTAAGTCGAAGGTACATACTCTTACAAATACCTAAGACCTTAGTCTGTCGCCAAAACAACAATGTAAACAGCATTGTTGCAGCTAGAGGTAAGATAGTCAATTCCTGATTAAGAGGAAGGAGAAGAAAGAGCCTTCAGCCTGATCATCACTTTCCATCAGGTGAGATGCAGGCCAAGAGCTTCCTCGTTGTGCAAAAATAAAATCTGAAATATTTCGAGAAAAGGACGGTAAAGTCAGCATCAGATAGTTTGTTACACTCAAAGTGGCCAAAAAGTAGACTACACAACCTTATTCCGATTGTAATAAAGACGTGTTGTGAACTTTTTGCTTACTTTGGGTGTCACGAACTATTTGACGCTGACTGTACAGCCGTGCTGCTTTTTTGTTGGACGAATGGCGAACCATCAGATCTCTACTCATGTTTGTCCTCATAGCTCAAATTAACCGTACAATAGATCATTACATTACATTAGCAAGGAACAAGTTGAAACCAACCTGTAACGAATTTTATTTTAGATCACCTGTAGGCCTAAGATGCGCGCCGTGATAACTTTTATCGACGTCAAAATGTATGGGGAAATCGATAAAATGGCGTGATAACCGCTTGTCGCGACGCGCATCTTAGGCCTGCTGATCGTATTTTCTTATGACTTGTGCCACACCACGGCTGGCAACGTGAGCGGCGATCTGTTTGGCGAGCTCTCTATGTGACCCTTCCATTCGCACTATGGGATGGAGGAACGCCTGTCATGCTGTGGACGAATTAGGATCGTATGGGATGTAGTTTATGATAGCGATTATGGTGTGAATAATAGACATTTGGTATAGACAATAATTTATAAGTTATTGCATGTATACGATACAATACGTCTACATAAGTTCGTCGTGTTGTTAAATAAAATGCACTGAAACAGAGACCTTACGTCCATTATAGAATAGAATAAAATACAAAGTATTTATTTGTCTCAAAACAGGTATAGGTACTTTATTCATTACTATTTCCCAGGGGAGGCGCAAAGACCTTTAAAGGGGGGCCCGGGCCATCTGTGTACTTAAGTATAAAAAACCTGCGACCGCTGAGAGAATGCATTCCAGACTGCTCGATAAAACCAATAAATAATCTTGACTGGAAGAGGGGGGCGCGGAATTTCTTGTATGGTCAAAGGGGGCGCGTCTCAAATAAGTTTGGGAACCAATGCGTAAACAGTTATTATAGGTATTTTAATCAGTGACTAACATATTTTTTCTTTGCAATTAAAGAGTCGACAAAGTCTTACATTTTAAAATGCCCTGCATTGCATGCCTAATGTGACAGGTAATGCATATGGTGTGACAATTTTCTGTTTTTAAACCCATTATGAACAAATAAAAAATTGATTTGTTATGACTTGAAAACATCTAATCTTTCTTTCATACATCAGTCAGGTATAATTTGTAAAATAATTACTTCATCTTTAAACTTCGCAAAACTTAGTGCCAAATTTAGTTCAGTCATCGTTTCTTTTCTAATACTATTCGCTAGCTAGCTAGTTATTTTTCCTGACTTGCACCACACATATCAGTGGGTTTCCGAGCAAATATGTGCCGAACTCTTGAAAGAAGGCAGCATGATCCCTTTCGACCTTCGAGTACCAAGTGTTTTACAACTTACAAAAAAACCAGTTCACCTATTTTTACATACTTGTCTATAATATTGAAGGTTGATGTGAGTTTGACACTATTAAACACTAATTCCAAGGTCACCAAAGAGTGGTGGGTGATCAAAGTGGATTCCAAGTGACAGTTTGGTGTCCTTTGATCACCCATGGATAAGACCTGGGTGATCAAAGTGGACTCCAGTTAAATTATTATTTTAGTTTCCTTTGATCACCTAAAATAAATCAGAAAGAAAGAAACATTTATTACAATGAACATCACTTAGTTAAGGACAGAGAACGTATACGGAAAAAAAGACAGAAATAGCACATAAATATTACAAGGAAACAAAAAGTGAACTGAGCAGTGCTATCCTGTCGCAACAGCGATGCCCATCGCAATGGGACTCCACTCAGCATATGCCGTGGCCCACGGTGGGGAAGGCCACGACGCTGGTTTTCAGTGTGCCCCATCAAAATCACATCTCCTCTGAATAATCACATGTCCTACTATAGCATATCTAATGTAAACTCATGGTAAACACACTGTAGAAAGTTAACAACAAACCGATACCTACTGAACCCGAAGGATCTCCTGGACGTGGGTAACTCGGAAACTTAGATTGAGTTCGGAAAAGATGTGTTTCTTCACAACTTCGCCGTGGGAACGACTGAAAATATAATGGCGGACTATTTAGTTAATTAAATTGAAACGCTTGGAAATAAGCTGAAACGTATTTCAATTTGCGATTTTAAAAGGGAATTTACCGCTTATTTTTGGTGTTTACCTTCATTTCATTAAATAAGTTACAGATATGGCGGTTAAGTCAGTCATTGCCTGAGGTATAAGAGTAGCACAGGAGGGGTGACATTGACATGACGTGACAGAGCATACAACTCTGAAGTCTTGCTGACGTTTGCAATCACAAAAACACCAGGCACTAACTCAGATAAATGCTAGAACTATAGTTTTAATGATCGTTGTCTCACTTATTTTAGACTAATGCCCGTTTTCACCATAATTTAATTTTCAAGTGACCCCTATGAAAACAAAATTCCTGTTAAATGTTACCATAGGGGTCACTTAAAAATTAGGGATTGATGGTGAAAACGGTCATAAGCCTTGCAGAATAGTATGTTAGTGTAATTATTATTACACATTTATAGCTGATTCAATAAAGGTAGTTTTAAGTAAAAAAAAAACGAAAAGGTAGGGTTAATTACTAACTAATACTCAGTTCCTTCCACCACTTTTTCTCACCAACAGTCAATATTATCTTGTTCCGAAGTGGTGATGAAGCTATAAGTATTTGACACATTTAAAAAGAGCCTCCTACGGATCGGAATTCTAATAGCATATGAATTAGAATTTTAATTGCATGCAACAAAATCTTCATCCCGTCTTAAAAATGCATTGCTTTACAAAAACACTCCTCAGACAAGCGCGATCCAATCCACACAACAATTGGGATTCAATGAAAGCGCCGGGGACAGGGGCAGGAATAATAGCTCGACAAAAAGTCCCCGACACGCTCTCAACCTCTGCCGGGTAGTGTGCACTGACCTTAATCGCAAATCGATGACGTATGTACTGACTGGGCGAGATTGCCGCGCGAGGCAAAACAAGGAAGAATTTAAAAAAAACTTGAAAAGGTCGATTCGATTGCCTCCAAAATTGAACCCACGACATTTTGCTTACCAGGTGACTGCTCTGACATTAATACAAAAACGGTAACGGTACAAAAAGTTAGGTGGTGCAACTCAGCTTAACAATCTGTCGTTTTCAAGTGTAGGCGTTAAACCATGGCTGTTTTCCTACCAACTTAAATTGAAGCCACGATGGCCGAACGGTGAAGGGGTCGGACTGGCCGACTCGTGATCCGGGGAACGCGGGTTCGGTCCCCGCCGTCGCTCGACTATTGTGATGAGCATATTTAGCTTAGTACGAGGGGCTGAAGGGACTTTAAAAAAACAAAGTTAATATGCAACAACCTGCGTAGGGTGAGAACATCTCATTTTTGCCAATAGTATCACTCAATTTAGATACAAAATTAAGTCTCTCTCCTAAACTAAGCAAAATCGTAGAACGTACATGGGGGTGATTTGGATACACCTTGATTGACCGAAATTTTCGCTTTGAACGTCCACTCCCTCGCCATCCTGACCCTATCCTTTATGCCTCGCGAGGCATCTTGCCCAGTCAGTACACACTAGATACTAACGACACAAGCTCATTGAGAATGGGGAAAACTCACGGGGAAATCAGGAAAAAGTCAATGAGACTCAATTGCAACTCTATGTTTCTTGAGAAAACTTACATCGCAATTATTGAAAACTTTTCTGCGTACAAGTCCGTGGAAATGTTATATTCTTTGCTTGTGTCCAATTATTATATTTCACGTTGAAATAATTGCCAAAGATCTAGACAATCAGTGAGCTGAGTGTGAGTTTACATCAAAATTAAATGTCCTCACTAGTGAGCGCATTAAAAAAAATGTATAAAAATTTTAGTTCTTGAACGTTTCCGCTAAGGGCGCTCTAGCTCTACTATCCGTCATACATTTAATGTCATTTTTTACACGCTCACTAGTGAGAACGTTTGATGTAAACTCACACTCAGCGCACAGAAAAAGAACACGAAAAATAATTTACTTTTTTTTTATCTACAACGAGGAAGCTCTTGGCCTGTATCTCACCTGATGGTAAGTGACGATCAGGCCGAAGGTGGAAGCGAGCTTCACCCGGAATCCTCAACCACGGAGGAACTGGCTATCTTACTTCTAACTGCCGGAACACAATAATGCTGTCACTTTACGTCTTATTGAACGTATTTAGGATTAGTCAAGGCCAAAAATATGGAAGAATCTTCTCTGTATTAGTATAATTATGTATACTAAATGTTTGTTTACATAGGTATCCGGGAGTTACAGACACATCTAGTTCATTATTATCATCATTTCAGCCATAGGACGTCCATTGCTAAACATAGGCCTCCCCCAACGATTTTCATATTGCCCGGTTGGTAGCGCCTTCCTACCTTTATGAGGTCGTCTGTCTACCTTGTGGGTGGCCATATCTACACTCGATCCACCGTCGGATAGAAGAATGAAAGTTTATGAGAGACTTTAAGGACAGCTCTTTGTGCTCGTTCTATATATTATACTTAGTACATTAATGGTGTGTGTTAATCATTTATTTAGAAATTAAATTAATGTGTTTTTCTTTGAGGATATTTATTGGGCTTTCAAATAACACGAATATTATTGGGGCACCATGACTGTGTCAGAAGAATATCTTTAAAGTTCGCGTCGTGGAAAGTGCGGTTTATTTGATGTTGAGTTTATTTTATCATCATCATCATCATTTCAGCCATAGGACGTCCACTGATGAACATAGCTGACATCGTAAAGGTAGCAGGGAAGCGCTGGATGCAGGCCGCTACTAATCGATCAACGTGGAAAGCATTAGGGGAGGTTGAGTTTATTTGGCACAGTGAAACTCTAAAAGTTTTTTTGGAATCCTATAAAATTACAATATTTTGTACTCCTGAACATAAAAAGGTTTCCGCTGTATGATATCAATTCCATAGATCCTTTCTCCATTACTTTTCCATTAATAAGACTTGGTTTTACTACGTTTTCCTATTTGAACGTAATTTACCTTTTTTCTCTCATACTAGCGAATGTATTGAATTATCTTGGCCTGATTAGAGATCCAATCTCGAGATACACAAAGTGGCCAAAACTTGACAACACAACCTCATTTTAATTGTAACAAAAATGTGGTTTTTTTTAAGCTGATAAAAAGCATGTAAAAAGACTTTTCCGATGAAAAGGCTAAGAAATACCTACTAATCTCTAGAACCGAAGAAAGTCATTATTTTCTAATAGATACACATTTAACCTCCGATTTATTTTGCCTAAGTCCCATCAGTTGGAACAAATTAAAAACACCTGCTCGCTAAACTAGATTTTTGGCATTAGGTATTGTTTAACCCTCCCATAGAGGAGGGTGGAATTCCCTCACCCTGCGCTCTTCCTAGGCGCTATCACTCACTCCTACCTACCACTGACTGGGTACTACTAACTACTAGTGAATGAAACACTTTCTTGAGGTCAACTGAATTCAATGCTTTATTGCGTCCCGGTTATATTTAAAGGCCGGGCAAAAAATCTGGACACCGCGGGCTAATATTTTGCACATAAAATACAAGTGTCATCTATTGGTAAAACTATGTAAACTTAAACACAAACATAGCATGTGGTGCCATCTAGTGATAGGACAATGAACGAACTTTACACTAACTCTAACATAATCGCCCACCAAGGACGAGCTAAGCTTCGTCCTTCACTACATCGCCCACCATGACAATCGCCCATTATGAACACTTAAAACTCAAGAAAGAAGGCATAATAATTTTGAAAGATAACCCTGACATTTTAAACATTTTATATTACTTCAATCAGTCTGCCTTCTAACCTTACAACTATCCTTATATCTAACCTTAGCCCTAAAATTTCTGTTTGTTGACTTTGTACAATTTCCCGATAAAATCCACCCAAACAATGTCTTTTGTGCAACAGGGGTACCTTTCCTAACTCCCTCTAGCAAGACTTGACTAAACACATCTACTCCCAATAACAAATCGATACGATTTGGCGTGTGATAGCCAGGATCTGCCAACGGCAAATTCATACTTTCAGCCCCTTGCACAGATTTTATTTTATGGGATGGTAATAGAGAAGTTATTGACTTTAAAACATAAGCTCTCACCCCTAAATTCTCCCCTGGATGAATCTTTGAACTAATATTCAAGTCAACAACAGCCTCGGATACTAAACTATCCCCACCTATTCCTGACAAGCGCTCTTTAATTGGAGTCTTTTTCAACCCAAGTCTTCGTACTGTTTCTTCAGTTACGAAAGACGACTCCGAGGCCTGATCCAGTAATGCTCTAACCTCTATGCTATCCTTCTTGGTCGACATAGCTTTAACTACCGCAGTCGGCAGTAAAACTTGATTTTTATTTCCTGTCGACAAACAAGACCCAGAACTTTTAACTTCCTCCCTTGCATTTCTGTTTCCTACACCTCTATGTACATTACCTCGAGGGTGTAACAAATAATGATGTCTGCGTTTGCAGATTCGGCATTTAGTTACATATTTACAGAATTTGGCAGAATGATTGAGTCCTAAACAATTAAAACAAACATTGTTATTTAAAACAAATTCCCGACGAGACTCCACCGCCTCCCTTGCAAATTCTTTGCAATAACTAAGTTTATGCCCTCCTTCCGTACAAAACGGACATTGCACATTTTTTACAATATGCATAGACTTAGTAGTTCTATTATGTACATTATTTACATTTATCGAAGTGGATTTTGAATCTAGAAACTCCAATGCCCTGTAACGATTCGTTAGAAAATCTTTGAAATGATCATAAGTAGGTAGTTCATCCGATGTATTAGTTTCCGCAATCATGAACTCCCACTGACGTCTAGATTCAGTATCCAACTTCGATGTCAAAATATGAACAAGAACTACATCCCAACTATCTACATTTACACCAATGTTCATCAAAGTAGCCAAACAATCATTAGTCGTGTCAATTAATTCCTTCAGCGCATGTGCTGACTCCTTTACAATATTCTTCTGACTAAAGAACCGATTTAATGTTTGCTGGCAAATGAATTTCTTATTGTTATAACGTTCCTCTAACAATTGCCAACACCTATCATAACTACATTCAGCTATAGATATGTGCTTCACAAGTTGTTCTGCTTCTCCTGTAAGGTAGCTCTTTAGATAATGGAACTTCTGTACCTTTGTCAAATGCTCATTGAAATGCACCAAAGAACTAAATAAATCGCAAAATGTGGGCCATTCCGAATATTTCCCCGAAAATGATGGAATAATAATTTTGGGCAATTCAAGTTGACTACTTTTCACCTGAACAACTTGCGGAGTACTATCTGAATCGATGTTGGAAGTCAACTTCAACAAACAGGTTTTTAGATCACATTTGAACCAAGTGTACAATTCTTCTACTTGATCACATAAGTCCTCTTTAACATACAAGGAATCAGCTAGTTCCTCAGGACATGCACTACGCATTAACTCTTTGTGTCCTGAAGAAAACTCTACCCAAAGCTGTTCTACCAGTTCCAGTTTACCTTCTACGTACTTTCGTTATTTGACTTTCCGAAAGTTTGTTGAAATTAACTTTATGTTTGTCTAAACGTTTAAAAATATCATACTGAAATCTCATAATATTTTCCATTTCAATTTTACATTCTTTACGTTTCGCCATTTTAAGAATTTGACAAACAGAATAAACAAAATACAAAACCTGTCACCGAAAAATCAAAAATTTAAAAGTCTTCTAAAAAGTAAATCGACTGTCAAAATTCAAACCGCACTGACACCAAATACACTGACAGTCAATCTCAAAAAGAAGTTACTCACAGTGACATTTCTCACGAATTATGCCGAAGTCTGAAGTCTCGCTTCTGCCAATCCTTGCCGAACCTCCTGCAACCTCTGGTAGGAGGGCTGCTCCGCGGACGTCACTCCGTCCTCAGCCTGACGTGCGCCGACCAAGCCAAGCGCCGTCGAGATCCTCCTCAGGACCTCTTAGGTAAAGTAGACCTTCACCTCCTGCAGCCTCTGAGGACTGCCCTTGGACCCTCCCGCGTCCTCCAATGGCACCGGTTCCTGACGCACGCAAGCTAAGCTCAGCGCCGTCTGAGGCCTTCCTCTGGACCTCTGAGGTGCCCCACAGCAGCAGTCCACTGCTCGCGTGGAGGAGGAATCCACTCCTTAGGATGCTAGTACCTCCTCACAGCATCCGGCTAGAAGGACCATGTTTAACCCTCCCATAGAGGAGGGTGGAATTCCCTCACCCTGCGCTCTTCCTAGGCGCTATCACTCACTCCTACCTACCACTGACTGGGTACTACTAACTACTAGTGAATGAAACACTTTCTTGAGGTCAACTGAATTCAATGCTTTATTGCGTCCCGGTTATATTTAAAGGCCGGGCAAAAAATCTGGACACCGCGGGCTAATATTTTGCACATAAAATACAAGTGTCATCTATTGGTAAAACTATGTAAACTTAAACACAAACATAGCATGTGGTGCCATCTAGTGATAGGACAATGAACGAACTTTACACTAACTCTAACAGGTATATTTATTTAAAGGCACAACCACAGAGTACAAATCTTTACAATTTCAGAAAGAATCTAGATCTCACATTAAAATTAATGTATTGTTAAGTATAAATACTTAAAATAGAAGCTTGAACTTTTATTGAATTTTATTTTATAAATAAAAAAACAAATGCATTGAAAGCTGCTGACCTTATTATAGATTTAATCAAGTGATACTAGACACCGCTCAGCCGAGAGCTTTCGAACGCACTTAGCGAGTGTGTTTGCAGAGCTTTGTGTATTGGAAAAGCTAATAGAAATGATGATCTGGCGAAAATAATATTATTTTTATTATGGTTCCGTGCAGTTTACACATGGCTATTGGCGACTAGTGTCAAGTAAAATGAGTAATCAAGTAGGTCTACCTAATCCATAAACATAGATTATTCTGTTGTGAGCACCTACGTTCTAAAAGGAACCCCCATGCAAAATTTGAGACTCCTAGCACTTGTAGTCTCCGAGATTTCATGAAGAGTGAGTGCGTCAGTGACCTTTCGCTTTTATAGATATAGATAGATAAAAATAAAAAATAAATAATTAAATACTTTTTTTTATACATACATAATATTATACATATTAACACCCGTCAAAGAAATTAAAATTCATCATTTCAATTTCTGCCTGGCCGGGAATCGAACCCGGGACCTCTCGGCATTGTAGTCCGCTCTGAACAACTACACCAAACGGCCGACGTGAGATATCTATAGATTTAGTGGTAGGGCATGCTCTACGTCCGCCTGGCGCGGCGCTATCACCATCTTACCTACGTCTGTCGTCATAACAACAATATAAAAAACATTAATATCTGGCAGTTAAGATAGTCAATTTCCTCTATATAGATAGTTGATTATTACGGGTGAAGCTCGCTTCCTTCCTTCGCACATTCAGCCTGATCACACCTTTCCATGAGATGAAGGTGCAGGCCAAAAAACTTCATCTCAAATCTGGAACTAGTGAACCAATTTTGAACATTCTTTCATCAATACAATGCAACATTATTATTTGTGAGTGCCAAAAGCTTTTCATGAAATCCACACGGGCAAAATATTAATACAATAACAATAATGAAAATGATAAACAAATAATTATACTTATCAGTACTGCAACAAAATATCGCTCAAATATTACTGTTTTAATTATTAATGAAATTAACAAAATGGCCACCAACGAGTTCACTTTCCACCGAATTCAATTAAACACACGACAGCCGGTTCAGAGAACCCGGATTTATCCGGATAACCAGGTGCTAATTGGAACAGTAATTTTAGTGGAATTATATAAATTATATCAAGATAATATACTAGCTTTTGCTCGCGGCTTAAGCCGTGTGAAACTAACTTAGAATGACTTAGGCCCAGAACACACGGTGAAACGCAATTGCAACGAAACTACAAACTTCTAGTTGCTTTTGAGTTGCATCTAAGTTTCTGCCATAGATTCTGTTGAGAGACCATACATGACGCGACCAGTTTGAAACCGGTTTGAAACTCAAAAGTAACTAGAAGTTGCAGTTTCGTTGCAATTTCGTTTCACCGTGTGTTGACAAACGTATTTTTATTTATTATCGTTATGATTTATAGCGTATGTAATCAAAATGACACTTATAACCATTTCTTTCTTTTTTGCTTGTTAAGTGTACAAATTGAGGAACTGCCAATAAGCATTTAAAGGACAATGTTCGTTCTCCATACATTGTTCGCCGTTAGATCAACAGTGCCGAAAAAATACTTTCTAGGTTCTAAATGACACAAATCTTTATGTAAGAACAATTATTCCTGGCGGACCAATTCTATAAACTTATTGATAGCAATATTGTTATCATAACCTCTTACTTACTAGTATTGTATTATAATATTGTATGCACATCGATTTGGGAGATGTTCTGTATTGTAGTTGTCGCAGCCAAATTGTATTATAATCATAGCTGGGCACCGTTAATCAAATAGTTAACTTCGTTAATCGTTAAACCGTTAATAAAAAAATTAACTTCGTTAAACGTTAAAACGTTACATTTCGCAAGATTTAACGCAAGTTAACGTTAATCGTTAATCCGTTAACACATGATAATAAAACGAAAAAAATAATTGTAATACAAGGTTCAAATAATTTCGACAGCTTGTATCGCGCATGGATTTTATTCCTCTTTTATGTTTGCGCTACAAGCTTTCGAAATTATTTGAACCTTGCATAAGTACAATATTTTCTTTCGTTTTAGTATAACTGCATTTCAGAATAAAAGTTTGTTTTTAAAAACGTTTTTTAATTATTATAATTTTACTAACACTTTTTAGTAGTATCTCAATCTCAGAGCCTTTGTTCAATTACAATACAATTTAGCACCAAAGTGCTCGAAAAGACAAATCCAACGAACCCAAACTCGATAAGTTTTCACCGTAAAATGTTTCCGACAAAGGTTGTCAAATTGACTGACATGTTTATCGTATAGTCCACTATGAAAATTAGCTGTGGTTTGTTTCAATTTCAACTACCTATTTTAAAAATTTTTGTCACTTTCGTGTTGAATTTTATGGAATTGGGAAAGAAGTACCGAGTTTGAAGCGTTCATGAGCAGACATTGCAGTTGAATATTCAAGTTCTGAATTTGATTATTGATGAATAATAAAATAAATCCTACCAGCTCGATTGATGGTTTCATTTAATTTATTTAAACCAGGTTACCTATAATAATATTTTTTCGTTAATTTATGAAAATATCAAATTAGCCCGTAATCCTGAATCCTGATACATAAAGTTAGCCTATTAATTTAACACAGGTACGACTGTACTCAGTGTTGCACTATCATATGCAATTGACGCGCCTCTATGCCAGGGTTTTTATGTTCCTGGTCAGGCTATACATAAGTACACCAAATTTCAGCTCAATCGGTTGAGGAAAACTGGTCTTAAATTCAGTTGCAAGAGTTGTCCCACATATTAAACTAACAAGTGTCGTTAGTGATCTGGTTACAAAAACTGTTGTTTTGGGTTCTGGAAGTTCTGGAAGCCTGAACGTACTTGTCAGGACGCGTTTTTCTAGCGTTTTTCAGCGTGCCTGCTGTATCTTTTTGGTAAATAGTAGTACTGGATTAACGATTAACGGACTTAGGATAATTTAACGGAAGTTAACGAGTCCGTTAACATTTTTTAAAGTTAACTTAAAAGTTAATCCGTTAATAGAAATGTTAACTTCGTTAATTAACGATTAACGGATTAACGAGTTAATGCCCAGCTATGATTATAATATTGGACGGGTTTTGGAAATAGCTCGGCGTTCCACTTTTATCATTTACTTACTTACATTTTGCACGTAAATAAATAACATGAATCCTATGTTTACTTTCCACTCTTGACATTTAACACGTGACTTACCAAACTAACTATCTCCATGGTTACCGTCTTAGTCTATGCATGACTAGGGATTGAACAACTTTTAATTGAATATTATTAACAATTCTCGATAATTTTTAACGATTGAAAAATATTCGGTATTTGAATCGAAAGGTATATTCAATTTTATCAATATCAAAATATTCAATTTTAATAATAAAATAAATATTATTTACTACCACCTATGAAATGTTCTGAAAATTGCCTGGAGCGCTCCCCCAATCCTGGGTTTTCCCTTTCCAAACTGAGAGGACATCATTTTGGTTCTATCGATACATTATAAAGGTAGGTACTTAATATTTGAAATGTATTACCAATTATTGTTATAAGCATTTTGAGTGAATAAAACTTTCAATTCTATTAGAACTTTAGACATTTCTCTCACTTTAAGCGGCATTGGATTTTTCATCGGATTTTGAAACTGTTACAGATATATTTAAAGATGATCCCATATTTATGTCATTGTCAATATCAGTATTATGATCATAATTCTTTTTATTTTATTCATGACCTTTTAGACCAGTTGGACACATTAGATAGCTTCTTGTAGTATCGTGCAATATATTTTTAACTTTTAATTAAAATCTAGTCATACTGTAGCAATTTGGACGATTTATTTTATTTACAAGATCGGTATCTTATTGTCTATGATGACCGCAATCAACATCACTATTACGTGGATTCCTAACAATGAAGTACGGCATTGCCTTGTGCCGATTTTACATAGATTTTATCGACACAAATTATGGAACTTCATAGGATATGGAGCAGGCCACGCCCTAAAATGTCCGGATGTCGTCATAGTATTATGGAATACATATAAAAGACTTTTATTATTTCATTTTCTAATCCTCAAGTGTCCATTACAATCTAATTAATATTTATGTATTCAAAAAGTAAGAGATAAAGGACATCATCCACATTTCATATATTTTTGGTCCAAAATCAAAAGTGCCGGCCAACAAAAAAAAGTGCTGTATTCTGACAGAATACGTCTGCCTTAGCATTTGTTACTATGGCACCAAAGCCGTAGCTCCACTGTGCGTCGAGTATTTGAGATCTAAAAGTCATCGACTATTCATACATTTTTTGTTCAAAATCAAAAGTGTCGGCCAATAAAAAAAAAGTGCTGTATTCTGACAGAATACATCCGCCTTAGCATTTGTTACTATGGCACCAAAGCTGTAGCACCACTATGCGTCGAGTATTTGAGATCTAAAATTCATCGACGATTCATACATTTTTTGTTCAAAATCAAAAATGTCGGCCAATAAAAAAAAAAGTGCTGTGTTCTGACAGAATACGTCCGCCTTAGCATTTGTAACTATGACACCAAAGCTGTAGCACCACTGTGCGTCGTAGTATTTGAGATCAAAGTCAGTCGTTTCATATATTTTTAGAACTCAAATACTACGATGCACAGTGGTGCTACAGCTTTGGTGCCATAGTAATAAATGCTAAGGCGGACGTATTCTATCAGAATACAGCACTTTTATTTTTTGGCCGGCACTTTTGATTTTGGACCAAAATGGATGATGTCCTTTTGATACTTTACTGCTGTGCCCAGGAATCTGAGGCCGTTTCTGACAATGTCCTTTCCACCAGTCAACCATTGCTCAAGCAGAGAAAATAAGACGCTACATAAATTAGGACAGTGGGTGGATATTACTTAAATATTATTTACTTAAATGTTGGGCTTTGTCCAACGATAGACTTGTTTTGGTTCAAAAGAAGAAATAAAGTATTATATTATAAATGTGACTGACACCTTGAACAACAAATACGACTGTCTACTAGAGGTTTTCAAATTTAATTTAAATAAGTGATAGAGCAACTAAAGGGCGTAAACTAATAAACTAGGCTACAGCTGGGAGCCAATCTATCATTAACACGTTATCGCTGAAAATGACTTAAATGACAATGATGGATATTCTCACTCATAATAATAATTACGGGGTAAAAACAAAGCGTAAAACTACAGTAGTATTATTTTTGCCATTAAGTCCCTTTTAGGGGAGACCGAGGAGTATTGTGTTGTGACAGGTGAGAGTTGTGACATTGTCGACTTGAACCAAAAATGCGCACAGACCATCGACTTTTAGTTGGCCGATAGTTGGGTCGGGCTCTTAATCAGTATGGAGATTTAAGGTAGTGCGTACATTACAACGATTTGGTATCGGCCGATTCTCCATACAAATTAGAATCGGGGCCAACTAAAAGTCGGTGGTCTGCGCTTAGGCTTACGAGCTCGTTAGTAGTTAATAAGTTAACAAAATTCGACAACGACATAACTCTCCTCTGTCACAACTCCCCTCGGTCTCCCACCACGTATTCCAATTTGCAATAACTAGTTCTTCCCAATTTTGTAAATAACACCTATTTTTTGTATTGTCCCCAGTTCAATTTCGTGGGGAAGCTGCTGGGGCCAAAAGGGAACTCCCTGAAGCGTCTTCAAGAAGACACCATGTGCAAGATGGCTGTGCTGGGTCGAGGGTCAATGAAGGATCGGCAGAAGGTAAACACAACACTTTTTATTGCTGAAAAAATTCAAATATTTAATTATTACTTCAATAGTTTTTATTTAACAGTCATAAAAACAAAATCAATAGGTACCTATAGTGAGTGAGTAGCCGACTTCTTTTTGGTTTGGGAACAAAGTTGCTTTGGTGGATCCAAAGCAACTAATTTCCTTCCAGTGTCCACCAACGGAAAAACCACGATAACTACTTACTGTAGTTTTGTCCCAAGATTTTAGTAGTGTTGTCCTTACTGGTGGCTATAGATAAAACTTTTTTTTCATGTCCGTGGTTGGAGACAAACCTAGGTATACGATTCAAGCAGACAATTTTAGTACAGTTTTAATCACATTGTCATTACTTTGCACTTTCTTTTGTCCGATAAAGAGTTAAACATGATTTTTACCAATTGAGATTTTTGTGTTAAGGTCCAAAATAAATTAAAATTTAAACTCTCTAGTCCGATTACGGGTTAAAATCGTTGTTATCAATCAAGTTTGCACCAAATCCTTTTATTCGTTTACAGGAAGAAGAACTGCGCGTCTCAGGTGATCCAAAATTCGCGCATCTATCAGACGAGTTGCACGTGGAAATCAGCGCGTTCGCAACACCAGCAGAAGCGCATGCGCGAATTGCGTACGCGCTGGCCGAGCTTAGGAGGTTCTTAGTGCCGGTCAGTTCATGTAGAAGACATGTTAAATACACTATTAACACTGGTATCATCATCATCATTTCAGCCACAGGACATCCACTGGCCTCCTCCAATGATTAAAATTGGGTTGGTTTGTAGCGGTCTGCATCCGGCGATTTACCTGAGGCAAATGGAGGATTTGGCCTCTTCCTCACGCTGGCCAGACGGGCTGAACAAGCTTGAAGTTTATTCCTTAGCCTTTATCATCATCATCATTTCAGCCGTAGGACGTCCACTGCTGGACAGTGAACATAGACCTCCCCCAATGATTTACAGATTGTTCGTTTGGTATCGACCTGCATTTCGCGCCTTCCTGAAACCAAAATCTACAAAAGTATAGCGTTCTGGCAGCCTATAAAACTACCTTTCAAAATTTAACACTAAAATGCTCAATAAAAATCAGTTTAGGTTGTGAATTTAAGGCTGAGTTTTATCTTCTCTTCACTTCTCTTTTAAAGTTGTATGTTAAAGTAAGTTTGTACCTGAAAACACTGAAATAAATTTCACCTTACATCTTTCGTATTACTTCTTATTACTGAGAATATATTACGAATTACTTTGAGGGATTTAATAAACTCTCACACATACAAACTAAGAACTTTAGTCGTTAAAACACTGAACGCCTTTTCACTACAACACTGACGGTGAAACAAAATACCCAGCCTTCGAATTCAAAGTTAGCGTGACGATCTTGATTGTATTTAGCTTCGTGCTACCATTTCTCATACTAAGTTTATTTTACGTCACTAACATTTTTCGTGCTAGAGGTACAGGCATTCTGTAATAAGTAATAAAGCTTTGGATTTCTCGTGCGAGCTTACAAAGTTCGCATATGAATATGGGATATTATTTAAGGAGCTTTTTATGGCTACATTAGAAGTTAATTAAAATTCTTGGGAAAGTCCTAAAAGAACAGAAAAATAAATCACTTATAGGATTATCTAGGCAACTTTAAAATGTAAAAATAGACTAATTTTGCCTCAAAATCTTCAAAGTTTTATAACCATAATCGGCTTAAGAGCCAATTCTCAAAATTCTAACTTTAAAACTTTTTATCAATCGTATTAGGTTAATTCTCTCAAAGCTGCTTTTTTAGAGAGACTTGAGTTTCTAAATTACGGTTCCTTGAGAGTACTGTGATTCAACAGTTTTTAAAAATCGTAAATGAATAGAGGTGTTTTTTTTTCTCAAAATTCAAAGAGTTACTTTGTACTGCTATAACAAAGTCAAGCAGCGAAAGTTGAGGTGAACACTTCTAAACATATATAACTCAAAGGTGACTGACTGACTGACTGACAGTTATCTATCAACGCACAGTCCAAACCACTGGACGGATCGGGCCGAAATTTGGCATGCAGGTAGATGTTATGAGTCATCCGCTAAGAAAGGATTTTACGAAACTCCATCCCTAAGGGGGTAAAACGGGATCCACGCGTACGAAGTCGCGGGCGGCCGCTAGTTTAAAAATAATTTCTAAAACACTAGCTAAAGCCTGGTCCGTGAGCACGTAGAATTTTGTCCAATGACCCCAAGCTACCCATCCTTATCGCTCGCGCGTAATTATGTTGCTGTCGCGCTCGCACACTTACTGCGGGCGCCCGTCGCACAGTCGCGACAGCAATATAATTACGCGCGAGCAATAAGGATGGGTAGCTTGGGGTCATTGGACAAAATTCTACGTGCTCACGGACCAGGCTTTAGCTCTTTTCCGTCATACTCTTGTTAAATATAACAAACGTGCAAGCGAAACAGAAAGCGCAGCGAGCGAACGCAGATGCAAAAACACAACCAAATTTTAGTTTGTGTTGATTGCCTCAACTCTCATAATAACACCATTATACCACCAAAATACCACCATTGTAACACCATTATAACACCATAATAACACCAAAATTTTCCACAGGACTACAACGACGACATCCGTCAAGAACAAATGCTGGAGATGCAAATCCTGTCCTCGCAGAACGAGCAGCGGCGCCTAACTCCGCCTGAGTCCTCCAGGAGCGGCAGCGAGGAGACCCTGCCTCTCAGGGACAACAGCAAACATAGGGTAAGAACTGAGAAGAGATTCAGATGCAATCATTTGCTTATCTAGCTTTTTCAGGGGGTCTGGCCCCTGATATGCCATGTCACGGCGCATGCGATTAGTACATAGCTCATAAGTTAGTGCTTCGTAATGAACAATAATCTTCAAATCAATAACCCAACATCCTGGGCATGTTAGCAACATGACAATAGAGAGACATAGTCAGAATTCCAGGGAACAATCCCTAGTGCCATGGGACCATGAGTAATTAAGTGATCCGTGGTCCCGGTAATAAATCGACCCACCGATACCACGGTTAAACACTGCACCTTGAGATCTTTCTAACGAGTCAACCACGACACTGGCACTGTTCTGTTATTTTCAGACGGGTTTTAGGCGGGTTTTAGAATCGCGCTGACCGGTCGCTGATCGTCGGCGCTGACAGATCAATTATGTAAGTTTAAAGGGAACGTTCCTGAGTGACGCTGATTGCTCGGCGCCGACGCTTCATACATTTCGGCTGTCAGCGCTGACGGTCAGCGAGCGTCAGCGTGATTTTAAAACCAGCCTTAGGCTTGATTTCCTTTTAGGCTGACATCGGTGACCGACGTCAGCGGCGCGCACGATTACACACTAGTTCTATGTAATCATCTGCCGCTGACGACGGCGTTGCAGTGCGGTGCTTCATAGAACATTGTGTTTATTCGTACGCTCGACCGATGTACGCGACCGACGTCAGCGTAGGAGGAAATCAAGCCTTAGAATCGTATTGACCGCTCGCTGATCGTCGGCGCTGACCGCTCGGAGCCGAGGCTTCCTACATTTCAGCTGTCAGCGCCGACGGTCAGCGTGCGTCAGCGCTATTCTAAAACCAGCCTGAATGACCTGATGATGGTGATGAATGCTGTTGTCTGCCACCAGATGTCAGCTGTACAGCCAGTAGCACAGCCGATGCCGGGCGTGGTGCCCGGCGCACGCGACTTCTCCCCTCCCGCCCCCGCCCCCGCACCAGACCATCTCACCGCTGCCCATCATCAGGTACGATATACAGGGTGTCCCAGAATGGGTGAATCAAACTGATAGGGGAGGTAGCTCTACTAATGTACTATCCTTAAAATATATGAAAAAAATAAAGCGCAACACAAACACAAAAAAAAATGTTTTTTGAAAAAGTGTAAATAAATCAGCTTTGCCTAAGTATCTGGCTATAATTGCTGCGTTTGGAGTTTATTTGTACTTTTTTCTTACTAATATTAATTGTACATGATCGCTTCGTTTATCTGTAAACAAACTTTTGAAAATAATGACTAGATTACGAGTATAGAGCACATTATTGAAAAAAAAATTCCGAACTCACAAATTAGGGTTAAAATTCAAGTCACAAAGGCAGCTGAGAACCCAATTCCACTCCACCCGTAAGTAAACACATCTCAGAAATGCTTTAAAATCAATACAAAAAGCAATCCAGCAGAACGCGGAGTCGGCAGCTCTGGTGAACGGAAAATGCATACAAGCAGCCACCAGAAATGACCTGAGAATTAGATTTGATTTGAACCTAGGCTTTTGAAAAGCACAAAAGCTCTTAAATGTAAGCAAAAATAATAGAAATGAGCTTAACAACATCAATAAGTGTATGATAGCCAGGAGTTTATCTTCTCTCTTTTTCTTATAATCTCTACTTTTTACTATCTTACTATAAAAAGGTTGTGAAAAAACTTGCGTACTTGCATTGTACCAGTGACTAATTTTTTGCACGGGGTCATAATATTTTGATTTTTTCGTGGATTCTGAGCAGATTAGTATTCTGATAAGCAGGTATAATTGGAAATTAAATGCGATTGACTGACATGTGCCTTCGTATGTACTGATCACAAACCAGAAAGATAAAATAAATAAAGAAAAGGGGTACCTATTGAAACTTAAAGGAGTTAGGATGTAACCTTCAAAATAATAAATAAATAAGAATATCCTTAAGACATTTTTACACTGCGCCATCTGGTCACAAACTACAATGCGTGTATTATTTTCTTTGCTTTTATAGTTCACCGTAAATATTGAGAAGGAGTCCTGCAATATTGAATATAATCTATTCCGCTCCAAATTGCGAACTGTGAAGATATCGCACGTAGCTCATTTTGTATTTCAATTTGTTGCTTTAGAACTGACTTTGCGTTATTCGAGTTTTCAGGGTTCCGTATTCAAAGGGTTCCAAATGAGACTATTATTAAACCTCTATTGCCCGTCCATTAGGCTATGTTCACATGTAACGCGCTTTAACGCAGGTTAACGCGGAAATAAATTTATAAAGAGTTCATATTTTATGACAAGCGCTAACGCGCATTGCGAGGAGCTCGTCAGTCTGTTTTGATAGAGCTTAGAAAATGGACGTGGAAGAATCTATTGCGATGGAAGTGCGCGCTCATCTGAACAGTCAACGGACGTTACATAGCTGTCAAAGCGAGCATCAACGCGCGATCGCCTGCATCTAGAGACTTTTTCTCTGAGCGCCGCGTCAACGCTCGCTGACGCGATCATGAGATCGGTTGTATGTAAATACTACGATGTCAAGTCGCGCGATTTGAAAACGCGCGTCAAAATTTTGCCATCTGAACATAGCCTAAGTCTGTGAGCTTGACAGTGGACTATATAATTTTTCACAGTACATATTATGTCTTATGTGTATTTCTAATGCCGTTAATCTAATGTAACATGGGGTACTGACACAATTTAAGATTTTTTTCTTGAAGTTGAAATGTTTGTGTCTAAAAAGCGCCATCTACCGTCATTCGTTAAAATCTACAGCGCTGGACAAACTACTGTCTTTGACGTTCGTAAATTCATGCGGGGGAAGCAGTGAAACGCCATCTATCAACATGATATCGAACGGAGGTAAAACGAGGTCCAAGCGTACGAAGTCACGGGACGCTAGTAATATTATAAAGGGTTAATTGATACTTTTCTGTCTACGTTCATTAGACTAAGAGCTAGTGAACGCCAGACCTACGTTATTTTATAAAGGCTGAAAGTTTGTCAGCGCATGCTCCCAACATAGCTAAGAACCATGGCCAAACATGAAGTTTGGGTCATGGTGGCTTTGGCAGACAGACGGTACTAAAGGTGTGTAAAATACCAACTTAGTTACGTCAAAGTATAAAGGCTGATTTTTTGATATTTCCTTCAAAATGTTATTAGAAATGACGTCATTAATTGACAGACACCTACCATGGTGGCAGCCCTTAGCCAGACACCTTAAAGTTCATGAAAATGTAGTCCTACTTACGTCATACTATAAAAGCTGATATTTACATAAAATATTTGAACTATCATTTGATGAAGTTTCCTCATCAGCCAGACACTTCTGATGGTTCCTTCGCCTTGCCAGACAGCTTTTAGGATGGCTGAAAGTGCGACCGCGAGGCACTATAAATATTGTTTTTTGTACTTTTTCTTAAGTTACACAAGTATTTGAGTCTGTAAATCATCATCTCATGTTGAAGAGCTGATGATGGAAGGTAAGTACACCTCCTTAAGGCTTAGGTAATCCCTAATTTTAAAGTGATTACATCTGAAAGTTGCCTAGAGTAAAGTTCTTAGCAACATTATCATTACCTATGTTAATGCTAATGTTGCTAAGAACTTTACTCTAGGCGTTTAGCAACTATTTTGAAGATGAAATTTGTGGCACCACATTTTCCGTGTATATAAATTCTAGTGAGGATTTGGGGGTCCTAATTCAATATAGAATTGTTATTTGATACTATAAATTTGATTGTACTGTGCACAGTAATAGATATATCGTGATGGTTAGGTTGGAAGGATACTCTGCAGCGTAACCACTTTCAATAACAAAATACGGCGAAACTTCTGACATGGTTTTTTTTTTAAATAGGACTAGAATTTTATAGACATTTCAAAGATTTATTTTAGAAACTTACACTAGTTAAATCAAAAGTAGTTCCGCCGGGGAGCATGACGTGAATTATCCTACAACTCCTAAGCGTTAAGGAGTTGTATCTTCCATCAACATGGGATGATGACTAGCTGATCCAAACACCCAAATAACTTTAGAAACTATACTTATATGTATATACTGGTTAAAGAATTGTCCTCTAACTCCTAAGCCTTAAGGAGTTGTACGTACCTTCCATCATCAGCTCATCAACATGAGATGATGATTTACAGACTCAAATACTTGAGTAACTTAAGAAAAAGTACAAAAAACAATATTTATAGTGCCTCGCGTTCGCACTTTCAGCCATCCTAAAAGCTGTCTGGCAAGGCGAAGGAACCATCAGAAGTGTCTGGCTGATGAGGAAACTTCATCAAATGATAGTTCAAATATTTTATGTAAATATCAGCTTTTATAGTATGACGTAAGTAGGACTACATTTTCATGAACTTTAAGGTGTCTGGCTAAGGGCTGCCACCATGGTAGGTGTCTGTCAATTAATGACGTCATTTCTAATATCATTTTGAAGGAAATATCAAAAAATCAGCCTTTATACTTTGACGTAACTAAGTTGGTATTTTACACACCTTTAGTACCGTCTGTCTGCCAAAGCCACCATGACCCAAACTTCATGTTTGGCCATGGTTCTTAGCTATGTTGGGAGCATGCGCTGACAAACTTTCAGCCTTTATAAAATAACGTAGGTCTGGCGTTCACTAGCTCTTAGTCTACATGATTCATTATTCATAAGACAATTTAATACTAGTATTTAGTCTTCATAGAAAGCCATTAGTCCATTTGTTCATTTTCCCAAGTAATTATGGGCTATAAAATATGTTTTGTGCATTAATATGTTGAATAAAATATGACTAAATTATAATAAACAATTCACAGTAGGCCTATTAAACGTATTTTTCTCGACTTATCAAAATAAAATAAAGTTTTTATATTGCCAATGTGTTAACAAATATTTCATTATTTTTATATTAAAATAAAGTACTTAAACGACAGAAAATAAATGCAATAAGTATCAAATAATAAGGTCTAACTGAACTGCCAAAAAAAGGAAATCTGGACATGTTTTTAAATCAAAACTTTATCCACAGTTGGCAGCAGGCCACACCGGGCACGGAGTCTTGGTCGGCGGGGGCGTGCTTCAACAACCACCAACCCATCATCTTCTAACACAGAACTCTATTCTAGGTAAGAACCATCGAGGTAAGAAAGTACGCAACCAAGCTCAGAACAAAAACCAAGCTTCATGAAACTAAGCTCGGAATAAGTAAGCTTGAAAATGGGCTTGATTTGGAGTGAGTTTTATTTTATTTTTTATTTCCATTTAGATATTCTGTGACATTAGCATCGATTTAGTTACAAAGTCTCGTACTAAGGCTGAGTTGCACCACGTAACTTTAACCTTAACTATAACGATGACTGGTGCTTTTGTATGGAGTTTAAAAGACTTTTGACATTTTTTAAAGTTAAAGTCGGTAAGATGGTGCAACCCAGCCTAAGGTTACACCATCTTACTTTAACTACAGACTACTTTGCAGACGTAAAAAATACTGGATATCGTTAAAGTGACTGTTAAAGTTAGGTGGTGCAACTCAGCCTTAGTTTCATAGCTTTGGTTTCATATTTTTTTGTAGCTCAAGCTCAGGGTAGGTCAAGCGTAAGACCACTTGAAATCAAGCCCCTTTAAACCTGACTAACCCTGCAACTAATACCTCCTTCGCATCAAGTGCAGTCCAGTGCTCTTGCCAAAGCAAAAGATATTTGCAAGCATTTACTTACTGGCGCTAAATATTTCTATAAACAATATGAACATGCGCACATACTACGCGCAAATTGTGCAACATTTATTATTCTACACCATTTCAGTGTTTAGATTACGAACCTACATCTAAGCTAAAGATTGAGTCACATAGCTATGTTTATTTACCATCCTGTTGTGTGAGCTGAGCCAAAGTAAACTAGTTAATAGCATAATATGAAGCTAATTAGCAACCAACACTAATTAGATGAACACGAGATTAATATTTCAAGTGTTTTTTAACTCTGAAAAGAAATCACCATAGTGTATGGCATAATAAAATAGCTTCGTTTTGTATATTAACCATTTACGGTCCACAAACTAAATACAATAGTAAAATAGTCTATAAAGTGTTATAAATAAGTGAACTGTTGAACTGTTAACATTTTTACTGGGTGGTCCCAGTAACTAGAAACTACACTCGCGAGCAAAAGTATGGAATCACTTACATGAAGTTGTTTCCACGCGATCTTGTGTACTAACGAATTTGTTAGGAACAAAAAAAAATGGCACCATTTTAAAGATTAAACTTTTATCTTTAAATTGATACCAAATTCATTTAAATCACACCAGTACTTAAAAAGATATCCCGGCTGATGTGAAGAAGTAACGAAAAAGACATGTATGAACTGTTTGATACGTCGCGAGTTGCGGCCTATTTACCCCCTATAAAAGCACGCGTTTTCGGATTTTTGTTTTCACATGTTGATTCATACACATCTCCGCTTCTTTTGACACTTTACTTGGGATTCTACACCTTCAGAAGCAGCACAAATCGTTGCACTATTGCAAGAAGGGCTCAGCCAGCGGGCTGTCGCACGTCAGCGCCACATAAGCCAGTTCTGGGTTTCGAAAGTTTTAAGACGCTTTCGGGAGACTGGTGGCTTTATCCCGAGACCAAGTTCTGAACAGCGCCGGTGCACATCGCAGAGGGAAGACCGTTTTTTCATGTCAACCTCTCTATGTAATCGTCATTTGACTGGAATCGACGTCCAGCAAGAGCTCAGAAATGTTCGTAGGATAGATGTTAGCGAGTAGACAGTTTGTCTAAGACATAAGCAATAGAATTTAACTCCAAAAAGGCCTGCCACAGGCTCGAAACTGACGGCAGGTCACCGATAAGCACGCTTTCAATTTGCTCGTACACATCTCGATGTTAAGTCGAGCAAGCCACCCCCATAAGCCACTGTTTCAGCGAACCAGCACTGCACAAATCGCTCCTCAGGCCGCCTATAAACCCGACCCCTTCGACTGCTGCCCTGCAAACACAGTTTGCATTCATCGGATAACAGAACTCGCCTCCATTACTTGCCGTCCCATCGAGATGTGTACGAGCAAATTGAAAGGGTGCTTATCGGTGACCTGCCGTGAGTTTCGAGCCTGTGGCAGGCCTTTTTGGAGTCAAATTCTATTGCTTATATCTTAGACGAACTGTCCACTCGCTAACAGCTATCTTACGAACATTTCTGAGCTCTTGATGGACATCGATTCCAGTCAAATGACGATTTCATAGAGAGCTTGACATGAAAAAACGGTCTTCCCTCTGCGATGTGCACCGGCGCTGTTCAGAACTTGGTCTCGGGATAAAGCCACTAGTCTCCCGAAAGCGTCTTGAATCTTTCGAAACCCAGGACTGGCTTATGTGGCGCTGACGTGCGACAGCCCGCTGGCTGAGCCTTTCTTGCAATAGTGCAACGATTTGTGCTGCTTCTGAAGGTGTAGAATCCCAGGTAAAGTGTCAAAAGAAGCGGAGATGTGTATGAATCAACGTGTGAAAGCAAAAATCTGAAAACGCGTGCTTTTATAGGGGGTAAATAGGCCGCAATTCGCGACGTATCAAACAGTTGATACGTGTCTTTTTCCTTACTTCTTCACATCAGCCGGGATATCTTTTTAAATACTGGTGTGATTTAAATGAATTTGGTATCAATTTAAAGATAAAAGTTTAATCTTTAAAATGGTGCCACTTTTTTTGTTACTAACAAATTCGTTAGTACACAAGTTCGCGTGGCAACAACTTCATGGAAGTGATTCCATACTTTTGCTCGCGAGTGTAGAAACTTTTCCACGAGGCACGTTCAATAATTGACAACACCTATATTACAGTTCATAAAAGTGCTGGAAAAAAAATTGGCACTTTATTAAAAAAGTGTCAAGTAAGATGACATTTCGCGCTAGTGTTCTGCAAATATCTATCGCCAAGGCAGCCGTCCCCTAACACCGCACTAACACTAGGTGGCAGTGACATCCTGGGCCTCAGCAGTCCAGTGCTGGGCGGCGTTCTGCACGCCCACCCGGCGTTGCGCGGCGTGAAGCCGGCCGCTGTCCACGCTCTGGCGACGCAAGGTCGGTACGTCGAACTTTTACAGTATTTCATAAGATTCTTAGGCCCTAATTATCAGGCTGTGGTCTCCTATAAAAGCCGTAGACGTCACGCTGTTCCCGCGTCACAATGCTTACTATAGAAATGAACTGTTGTGTTGTGGTCTCCTTCAGAGGTTGACGTTGGCATACGGCGTCCTTAATGGCTGACGTCGTGCGCCGCGTAACTACTTACTTATCGTCGTTCATATTGCAATTTGTTCAATGACAAAAAATTCAAATAAATTTCTAACAAAATATAAATTATTTATGGAGACTTTTATATTAATATTAAAAAGAACAAACTGCTTAGGAAACATTAGTTAAAAAAACATTTTGGTGTCTTAAGATTTTTTTCCCGTACGCTGTTTTTTTACTCTCCTGTAAACTTGTAATTTTTGACGTAGAACAAATTGCAATAATTATGAACGACGTTATATAGTTTAAAATAGGAGACTACAGGCTCAGTTTCTATGACTAAGAGGCGAACATGAGTCAATAAATAAATACACAAATCATAGCATGAAAAATGTTTCTGAAAATGCCAGCAAAAAGCAAGTTGCCCTGAAATAAGTTATTTTTATATGATCATTATTATACGTTAATGACCCAGAAACTAATGGAATAATATAACTTTAGTAGTTCTTAGAATAGTGTCTTCCTTATGTTCTTGGAAAATTAAACCATTAACGAGAGATGTTACTACTGCTCAGAATATGCTACTACCCACTCACCCGTTTATCTTCCTTAGAGAGGTCACAGACGAGCGACAGTATCGGCAACTGCTTGCGATAGTGGTACGGGACTATTCCCATCTCTCGTTCCCACCGCTGCAACTCCTGTGTAGCCAGGATCTACAGCTTGACCGCCAATAAAAACCTAACCACTGAAGATCAAGTTTGTCCCGAGGGAAAGTTAACTGTCATTGAACCCGCAACGAAATTAATCTGAAGAACATTCAAGACAGTCGGCTACATTCTCCGCCTAATCATACCTTTCACTGTCATGACTATACGTCAGTGACTGTCCATCTTCGAGAGTCGCGATGCATCGGCAACTGTCGGTGACCATTGGCGGTATCCGCGATTCGTCGGTCACAGTCGTCTAATTTGAATATCTGTCGGCGAAAAGTCGCAAGCAGTCACCGATATACTGTCGCTCGTCTGTAACCTCCCTTAGTCGTTTATCATAAGTTGTGTCAAATATGTTCTGCTCCAGAGAAATTTACTTGCCCACATAAAACAGAATCACCTCCGTGCCTAGACTAAAAGCTACCTATTTCTTGTTTTATTACAAAATGGAAAGGTAATAATAGCTGGTACAGTTAGGTAAAAGTAATGTCTAGAATTTTAGATTCAGAATACTTTTTTACTAAACAAAAGACAATAAAAATGTTTAGACTTTTGATATTGCATTTTTAAGCCAAATTGCTATAAGTTAAATAAATAATTGAACAAGATTGAGAAAACAGCTGTTGCATAAAAAGAAAGTTTTTTACCTCTCTTACATCTCAGACAACTTACACAATATTATTTGTCTCTTTTTTGTTGTGACTGATAACTGACTGATGTTATTTTATTAAGTCATTTTAAATGAATATTACAAATAAAATTCTAATTAGTAATATCCCGATATTACTTCAAAATCGTGTGTCCTTCTGTATGAAAAAATTACTAACTTAATAAAGGTTGTTTTGAATTAAGTTAGTATAACAATTATGTTGGTAATAATACTAATAATACGTACCTACCTATTTTGTCTTATTAAGTTTACCAGTTTAAGCTCCATTTTCAAATTACCTAAAACAATTCAGTGTTGTGTGGCAGCTCTGTTTCTAATTACGTAATTATGTTTAAACAATAATTATGTTACCATCTGTTCAGAGTATCAGTAAGTTAATCTTATATTATTTAGAATGTTGAAACTAAAACAAAGTCGTTAGACGTAAGAAGAGTTTCTTACGTCATTGTTATTTGTAACATGCTTGCATGCATTAGCATTTATTTAATGCATTAGCATTCCAACCATTCTGTAATTTCGAAATTTTGAAGTTTTTTAGTGTGAATCAGTAAGTTTAGTCAGGGTCTGACTCTGAATATTGTAGCTTATTGACTCTTAATTAAATAAGTTGATTAAAACAACTCTGTACAATGAGGCAACCATAAATAGAGTGAAAGTAGGAAGAAAGAACGTCTTGTCAAAGATGGGTTTTATATCTGATCTGCAAGCAAAGCTGTCCCCAAAATTTTAAATCTCCACGAAACACGTTTCACTACTGAAACAACAAGATCAGATCGTTCAAAAACGATTATTAAATTTCTTTTCTTTCCCATCAACTCTCGGATGACCGTTAACTTATAAAATAAAATCCGAGAAGTTTCCGCTTCTACCAAAGATAATCAAAACCAATAGGGTTGTGCCATTTCGAATTTCTACAGTGCAGTGGCGACATCTCTCGTAATTTAATTGAATGTCCAACGTGACGTTGCTTAATTGAAAACTTGGTCTGTGGCGGATTTAGACAAACAAAAACTAAGCTCGCTTTTTATTGGTTGAGACGAGCTTGGTTCAAGTTATTAAAAATATCGTTTTGAAAACCATTGAGTACCTAGTAGGTATTTAAATGGATTTTATAATTACTCCCTTTATTAAAATTATTGTTTTAAACTTTGTGTTACGCAAAATTATACGAGACCCATTAAACTACCAGATATGTTTATAAGTCAAATACAATTTTTTGTATCGGTTCGGTATTAGGTTATGACTTCATTTTTTTTTTAGGTTTCATGTTAACACGAAACCCTAAATAAGAATACCTAATTATGTATTTGAATTTCCATAAGCGCATAAAATTCATAAAAAAGATTCAAACATCTACGACCACAATAACAATGAAATAAACATCGCTTTTCACCCCAACTTTATACCGTGACCTATTTGAAATCTTTATCGAGCATTTAGACTAGACCTTTGAGTGTCGAGACTCCATTCCGAACAATGACATTCGCAAATTTGTCCCTTTGTGTTGCCATTTTCATTTAACTTTATTAAACAAAAGCCGTTTGAAGTTGCCAGTGACAAAATGACAGAGCAGAACTAGGAAAATTGTATATTTATTTGTGATTTGTTTCGACTCGCGGTCTCTCCCGATTCGTTCTGTCGATGAAATATTGTCTAGCAATAGAAATTATATTTTACAAATAAATAAACATGAGCTTTTATAGTCCCAACAAGATGCTAAGTGCCCATTACCATTATTTATTATTTTTACCTGACTCAATCTATCTCTATTGCAAAATACAACAAACAAACATAGCGTACTTTCGTTTTATATTAATATCATAAATCATAATTATAATTTTGTTTTGTGCTTCGTTTTGTACTGGTGAACAAAACATTGAAACATATTTATGTACCTACATATTTAATTAACAAAAAATATTTATCATGTTTCATTTTGTTATATGTCTTACCATGAAATGTAACTATAAATAGATTTATTATATTTTCTAATATAGAGGTCTCATATTCATCAGTTATTATATATTTATATTTCTTATAATTATCATTATTGATAGTTAGTTTACTAGTTTATCAACTTTTAAGCCCTTCATAGTTATTGAAGGATGATGTTTTGTTGATGAATAGCCAGGGTCTGGCGTGGATTGAACCTATCATTTGCTAACCCAGTCATTAAAAATGGATCTACAATCCGGTGCTAGCTGACTTAAATAAAAACTTATTTATTTAGTTAGGAGTATAAAAATTTATTTAGTGAGGAGTATAAAATTATTACATTAGGCCTATGATATTATAATATGAATATAATACGTTTCCATTTCCCAACAATAATTCCAATTCCAACCAGGTGCGGGTGGGGCGGCGGCTGCGAGCACGGCGCGCAAGCGGCCTCTGCTGGGCGGCGCGCGAGCCGCCATGTCGCCGACTAAGCGAGCGGTGATGACGCTGCTGGCGCGCGCGCGTGCAGCCACGCACAAGCACGCGCCCGCCTGGCCGGCGCCGCACGAGTGAGTAAGCTAGTTTCCATTTTTATTTTTTGAGTTTCCATTTCCATCACATCCACATTCCATTTCTATTTCCGGTTCTTTAAATTTTGAGTTTCCAATTGCACATTCCATTTCTATTTCCGTTTCTACATTTTCATTTTCATATATTTCCCCATTCAATTCCTTTTAATGTTGAGTTTTAATAATGCCCGCGTGCAGCCACGCATAAGCAAGCGCTCGCCTGGCCAGCACCGCACGAGTGAGTAAGCTAGTTTCCATTTTTATTTTTTGAGTTTCCATTTCCACATTCCATTTCTATTTCCGGTTCTTTAAATTTTGAGTTTTCAATTGCACATTCCATTTCTATTTCCGTTTCTATAGTTTCATTTTCATTTATATTTCCCAATTCAATTCCTTTTAATGTTCAGTTTTAATAATGCCCGCGTGCAGCCACTTATAAACACGCGTCCGCCTGGCCGGCGCCGCACGAGTGAGTAAGCTAGTTTCCGTATTTATGGTTTGGATTTCCATTTCCGATTTCATATTTCTATTTCCGGTTCCACATTTCTATTCCCGATTCCATGTTTCAATTTTCATACTTTTGCCAATCCTTTACCATACCTTTTAAAGTTAAGTTTTAATAATGCCCGCGTGCATAGCTGGCGCCGTGCCAGTGATTATTAGCTGGTTTCTGTATTTATGTTCCAAGTTTCTACGCCCGGTTACATCTGGTTCTACGTTTCCATGTTTTTCTCTTTCCTTTCCCGTTATCTTTGCCTATTGCCGTTCCTAATATGAGTCAGTAAGTTAGTTTCCGTACTTATATTTTGAATTTCCGTTTCCGGTTCTACGTTTCCATTTGCAGTTCCGTTTCTATTTCAGTTTCTTTTTTTATTAGCCTAATCCGTTGTCGTTTCTAATTCCTAATCGTAATTAGATTAGTATATAAATACGTAAGTCTGTGATTAAATAGACTTCATAAAACCAAAGGTGCATGTATCAAAGATAATAATACCATGTACGAGCTATAGAAATAGAATGGTTCAAAGAAACCTCTAAAATGTTCAACCCAATTACTTCAATTTACCGAAGCTCAGGACCTGATTATTCGCTATTAGAATAGTATTAACAAAGGCATTATCAAATATCTTTGCACAACGTGGAGCAAATAATTGGTTAGCTGGCACCATTAACCAATAATTCAAAGCTCAACTTGTCTGAATAAATACGTCGATTTACCTCTGAAAACCCAATTGATTTCAATTTACTGTGAAATTCTATTTAAGTTGATCGAAATCGATAAGTAATTGTCAGTAGAAATAGCGAACAAGTGACTCGAGAGTAGCTACTTTTCAAAGAAGCCATGTCATTAATGAAATCATTCATTTCCAGTTTATTATTATATTAATTTTTCATTATAATTTGATTGTATATCACAAAAATCTACAGATGGTAAATGTGTTTACTGTTTGTTTTCTCATTCTAATATTACTAACATTTTCACAAATTAAGTATATGATTTAATTTTATATGAAATTGATTTGATTTGTTGCAGGCACACTGCCCTACTGCCGCTCATACGGGACGAATTCGTCGCAGGAGTCGGCGTCAATATCAATCTAGCGTAATATGTTCTAATTTAAATTAGGAAAATCAATATCAAAATAATAATAAAAATACATGAACATCGACCACAGAATATGAACTATTTTAATATAATTATTGTTAATTCAAAAATGTTGTATTTACTGTCGTTATGTTTATTATTAAAGTTTGAAATAATTTTATCTAAATAATATTTCACAAATGTCAAATTACTATTATTTTGTTGTTATAATAATATGATGTCATGATGTTGAAGTAATTTTTATATTTTTCATATTTGTGAATATTTTCTTTATAATTAAAATAAGCAATGAATACGTTGTTCTGTAAAACTTAATATCAGTCAGTATTTTTATCTGTGTATTTTTGTTAGTATTTTGTAAAATAAATAATTTATTGTACTAGTCAAACGAACGAGTAAATCATAATTTTTAAATTAATAGAAAAATAATTAATTGATAATAGCATAGAGGTAATATTTAATTCGTACCTGCATTAGATTTATTATTTCATATTTTTTTGTTGCAGCACCCTCATGTATTATAATTGGTTAAGAGTATTTTATATATTTACGGTTATATATTTTTAAACAATTAATTTGTCGTAATAATTGTCAATTTCAATGAACCCCAGCTTATATAATTTAGTCTTAAGCAACGATTAGTAATTATTGTATAGATTATAATAAAGGACCATGGTGTATTAAAAATATAATCCTATGCCTTTTAGGAAAAGTTTTGTATATAAATATATATCAATACTGATTAGGATTAAGCCAAATTATGAATATACAGACGAAGAAGTATTTGAAATTAGTATAATAATATCATTGATTAGTGAATAATAATAATATTTCGAAATATTATACTTGGAATCCATTATTTATTAATGTTATACAAATCATATAGTTGGATGATTTCACAGCAAAGTAGGTATATCCATGTCGCAATATAAAAATAAAATATGGCTCTTCTAGATACGCGTTTTACGCTCGTCTTATACCTAGTTTATACGCGCGCTACATTTCATAAAACGAACGCCGATTCCAGCATATTTTTCAAAGTTTTATAGTCGGTTCGTGCATAAACGCACCTATCAGAAGATTTTATTATAAAAATACACACACATTATAAAATAGAGCTTGTATACGCTAACAAAACGCCAATCAGAAAGAGCCACAAAGCTGATAATGATAATGATAATATTATAAATACTATATTTACACTTTTGGGCTAGAATCTACGTTGATTGTGATATCATTCGACTATATTTTCGTAAAAAAAAACATAAGGCACTAAATAACTTTCAATGACACATATTAATTATATAAATAAAATCTCACCGGGCACATGAAATCGTTTTACTGAACAATTTTTCTGACTCAGTTAAGGCTCTGTCAAAGAGCGTGAGAAAATGATGTATAAAAGAGACACTCGCTGTAACGGTTGTAAAAATATGGCAGCAGTCAAATCGTATAAAATTTGATGTGATGCCTCACCACACTTGTTGTCAGAGGCTTAATTGAATTTAAATCTAAATAAGCACATCATAAATAATTATTATAAAACGTGATATTTGCGAATGGTTTAAATATAGAGTTTCAAAGTTAGTTTATTTTTCAATAATACATTAAAATTTCAAACATCTTTAAAACTAAATTATAAATGGATAAAACGGATTTGGTATTGGCAGAAATAAGTACTTTTTATTGAACCTTATAAATTATTATCTTATTTTTATTGGCTTTAACTTAATATTATTTTATCTGCAACTGACAGTGTTACCAACAAGCTCCCACGACTAATTTAAATTTTTAAAAGTTTTTTAAATATACGTTTGGAATCATTCGTAAAAACCACGTTCAGTTTAAAATAAGTCACATATTATTAGTAAACAATGTAAATATTTGAAGAAAATAATATTAATTGAAAATAGGTTAAATTTAATGTAAATGATAAACGAAACGAATAACTTAAGGTTATAAATTAAATTATGGCTAAAACGTCCACTTGGTTCAAAATATAAAATTGCTTGATCAAATGTTATTTGAAAATTATATCTCATCAATAAAAATAATTGAAAGAAATGAGAATGATTTTCAAATCTATTAAAATAAAAGAAAATAAAAATAACAAAAGGAATCGAATAAATTTTAAATGTGTGTCAAATGATTTTAGCTCATAAATAAGAAACTGTAATGTTAGTATTCTAAAGTATAGTGTAAAATAATAATATGATAAATAAAATGCTTCGAAAAACCTTGTCTGTGTTTTGTGATAAATCATAGTTAGAAAATGCAATCCCCTGTAAAGAAAGATACTTAATAAAACTTTAATTATTTTAAACCCGTTTATTTTTTAAACCTTTAGGGTTTGCCCTGCGTTTTACGCTCTTTTTATCAAACGTAAGTACTTACGTATACATAGTGCCAAACTCTGCACGCGTAAAATAGGTACATAAAACGTTCTCAATATTGTAGTCTTGAGTTGCCACTCAAAAATCATCATCAAGCTAATTTTGTCAATTTTGATTGAATTTAAAATAATCAGAAGCTACATTTTTTGTACTTATTTATCATTAAAATTTCTACTGTTTCACTTTTCACAATTTGAAAAAATACCTAGTTACTTCTGAGACTCAGAATACAGAACAAACCAGAAGGAGTGTTCGATAACATTTCTACGCGGCAACTTGTGTCCAAAATACTTCCCCTCCCGCGCCCCTCTACCCCCTTTAGTGTTACTAGCGCCGTGTGACACCCCCATTTTTGGGGTAAAATTATGTAATTTTTTAAAGAGATGTTAAACAAGTAAAAAATAAGTAAGTGAAATAAGTACACACGGCCAGTGTTAACTATCCATTTCCGTTTTTGCTCTCGCTCTTATCAAATGGTGATTCTTTGCGATAGAACGAGACGACATGACTGGCCATAGGCATAGATAGTACCTACCTACCTATGAATTTAATTTTTACTCCGAAGTAACTAAGTGTAAGATGATTATTTATTTCTATTAAATAGTGTAATATATGTACTATATTTTATGTAGGTATAATATGTTATTTAAAAGTCAATTACAAAAGTCGAATATAAATTTTAGAATGCCAAGTAAAACAAAAAAGAAACTTAAGGTTCTTTATTATGTAAACATATCGACAACAAAACATTTGTTTACGGCGCAGTAGTGCTTTTAGTTTAACTTTTCTTGGAGTCAAAAACAGAATCCAAATCAAAAACATCACCAATACTTAAATTTGATTGCGAGGCAACTCTGGCTGTGTATCCTGAAAAAAAATCAGAGTAAGTATGTAAGCAATAATTAATTACTTAAAATTATTATTAAATATACAAATATTGCTGCTGCTGATCTGTTGATACCAATGCCTTACTTTTGAATAAATGGGAAAGTATGAAATTCACGATAGTAATTTATTATCTCCTCATTATTAGGGAGTAATATTATAAATTAATTCAATATATTGAAATCAAATCAAAATCAAAAATATTTATTCAGTTTAGACCACAAGTGGCACTTATAATTTAATTAATCAGGTTGTCATGTCATGGATGAAATTACACTAAAAACTAATTAAAACAAAAAGGATGGGGAAAATATTCCATTATTCTGTGGTAACGCTAACAAAATTAACGCGTGAATTTTTTATAAGTAGACAAATGTAATTCAATATAAAAAAGTAGGGTAAAATATTCCGTTGACCTGTGGCAACACTTACAAAATACAACCGTGATTTTTTTTGAAAATTATTATTTAATTAAAATGAATTGGAAATGTGCTACTTACGGATAAAACATGATCCCATGCACTTTCTTCGTAATTCCAGTAGCATTCTTACATGTTGGAACGGCACAAGACGGCATAATTTAATTATAAAGTGTCAATCTGACGGATATGTAAACAATGCGCGCGCCGGCCATTGACTGATTGCTCTAAAGTCAAAGTAGTGCGATTTGGAGTACTTTATATGAATACACATTTACGCCCGTTGACGGTTTCTGGTTTGTTCCGTATTCTGAGTTCTGAGACCAAAAACTCAATATTATAATATTCTACCGTAGATAACAGGGAAAAAATAATTTTTCCGGTAAGTATATTTTATAAGTCAAGTCAATAATACCTGCTAAGAAAATATTACGTGTGATTCCCTCCTACACTCAAAGTATGTAAGTACCTAATGTGTGTGTCTAGAGAATAAAAATAGCCTTAATATAAAGAAAAATGTTGTCAAAACTATGTCAAACACATTCTGCGTGTTTCCTCAATCGTGGCGTAGGGGAGAGGGGGGCAGCTTTGGACAGGGGCAGCTTAGAACAAATGAATTTAAAAATCACTGATTTAGGCTACAATGGTATAAATCATAATTTATATTGCCAGCACTGATGCGCATAGCTGTCACATCTCATTTTTAATATTTAACTGTAGGTTAAGCGGTAAAAGTGCTTTTTTGTTTTTGACTGCCAGTTTCGCACTTTTTTATTTTGGTTCTAAGGTTTTTGTGGACGTAGTTTTATAAAATAGTGAGTGGTTTGTTTACTATATGGAAGTGTAAATAGTTTCAATGAAGATTTGATAAGAAATTGCAACATAAAAGTATGTTCCGTCATGAAATTTATGTTTTTTTCTGGAAATATACCCATGGGGCAGCTTTGAACGAAATGGTTGGGGCACCTTTGAACTTTATCAATTTTCTTTTTTCAGTGGTATTATGAAACTTTAAGTTTTCTAATAGTTCGTAGAAGGTTCTTACATAAAAAATAAGCAGATTGCTTTACTGTAACAGATAAAATTTCAAGCTGGGTGAAGTCCAGGCAAAAGCTAGTTTTAGTAGTTGATTGATATTTTTAAAATTATGCAGTTTTGTCTTTGATGTGTCATTAAACAGAAAGTTTATTAGTATTTAGTTAATTGATATATCTTATATTTACTTTTTTTTAATAATATCCCTAAGTTTTGTGTTACTTTGTACAGAGTGATTTAAAATAAAATAAACATTTTAAATTGATCCCAAATGACACTGATCATTTAGAATTTTATTTATTAATTATTTAAAAAATACATATTCATAAATATTCAGTTTTATTTCATTGAAAAAAATACTAATTCAAAACTGCCCCAGGCGTGTTCAAGGCTGCCCCGACTACGGGGCAGTTTTGAACATTTACAGGTCTGTGCAAAAATGTAAATATCTTAATAAGCGTTCATGAACAATTAAGAAGAACATCATTATTTTGTTGTGTGATAACCATGACCTCTATCTAGGAAGAAAAAATTAATGAAATCAGTGAAATTTAGAAGATATTTAATAAACTATGAAAATTGTTCAAAGCTGCCCCCCTCTCCCCTATATTTGTCGCGAACTTCCTTCGAACTGCCGTTACATACTTATAAGTTTTGAAAACAAGTAATATACATTCAGAGGTTGCGTGCGCCAGTGCTTCTCAAACTGAAAAACGTTTCCCCCCAAGAACTATCCAGAAAGCAGTGTGGTGGGGCTCATTTTTTAATAACAAATGGTGTTTTGATACAAAAATGCTGTGATTGGACAGTGTCGATTTAATTAAATTGACGTTTATTGGTCAGTTTTTATGATTAATTTTGTGTGGAAAATGCAAATTAAAATGAAGGTACATCCTAAGTAGAATAACTCTTAGGTATCAATCAATACAACTATTCACGGCTCAAAGTGTGACGAAACTATTATGTGGGTCGATCTAAATAATCATTAGCAATGGAAGGAACGACCGTAAGTAATATTGATATCATTATTACTGATAGTGTCTGAAAGCCTATTGGTTTAAAACCAGTAAAGTATTGGCTACCTTGAAATAGAGATAATATAATATACATTTAAAGTACGACCAACTAGCAGCGATACAAAAGGTCAAAGGAGTTGACAATATATTCTGTCTCTTCCTATCTTGTGTATTTGTGGTAATGTCTCGTTCTCCCGCCAAAATATATCAAAGTCAGACGGGTTCACCCATGACATTGGGTTTGTTTACATTTAGTATCGCTTCTCGTTGGCCGTACTTTAGGTGGGTAACTGAGAGCATTTGGTGCTCAAAATTTGGGGAGGTCCCAAAACTTTGAGCACCAAATGCTCTCAGAACAATAAAATGAAGGTCTATCATAACTTCCCGTGCCGACCCTCGGCAACTACACAGACTACACTCGTTCTCGTTTGAATAATTCCGCCATTTATTACACCTACACCATCCTAAATCGCCGCTCTAGTTTCCCTTCTGAACGATAACTTGTGTCTTCGGGCGGATAGAGGGAGCCTTAGGCTCTAAAGGCAACGTTTTTTGCAAGTTTAAGTTTTTGATTGGAGTTTACTTAGTACCTATGAGATATCCTTATCCATACTTAAGTTAATTAATAATTTACAAATGCGAAAACATCTGTCTGTCTGTCGTTTTTTGACGCTAAAGAACAATGGGACAAAACGTCCCCAGAACTGTACAGTAGCACTTTAAGGCGATTAGAGTCCTCAATGACCTTGGGCGTTTGACCTTCACGCCGCGAGCAACACCCGCGTACCCCGCACCAAAAACTCCGATTTGACACCGATCAAAAATACACGGGCATAGGTAGATACAGAATAGAAGCTCTTTCTTCATACATTACTGCCTATTATTTTAAACTTAAATTGATGAACCTTGATGTCGGTGTCATTTAACTCAGGCGTAAAGGTATTTAATAAAAATAAAATCCATGAACATTTTGTACGGGATAAAAATTTATTTTATTTTTCGTAAATTTTCTAATGCTTTTGTCGGTTCAGTCGTTTTCGAAATTTGAACAAACCCGACTTTATTACAAGCTTTTATTTAGCTTGCAATTTATGATGTATGTAGGTAATTACATAAATGTTTGTTCGGGTGGAATCTTGCAAGCTGAATTAGTTAGACCAACTTCCTGACGACAACTAGGCTAGATGACAAAATTTCAATTATTTGTCCGTCAGACAGATAATTAGAAAACATTAGACTCATATTTTTTATTTTCTTTCATAATTAAATAATAACAGTGCTACATCGAGTTGAAATGGCGCGATACGCCACGCTTGAGTAGAATTTTTACTCAAATGTGACGTCACGCGACATTTCAACTCAATATAATACTGTAATTATTCGATTATGGAAAAAAATATGAGTCTAATATTTTCTAATTATCTGTCTGACGGACTAAATAGAATTTCGATTTCATTACCCAGTCATCATCCCTATTGGAACGCATTAGTACCTAGTATTGTCTATGGCCTAAAAAAGCAAATGTTTCTGCTTTTGTCTATTGTCATTCTCTCTGTGTCACATAATATGAAGAATAAACTGAAAATGTATTTGTCTTTTTATTATGAATCCTTCATCAATTGATTGAGTTAAAATTTCGGATATACATGTAATTCGGGTGACAATGCAATATTGTGATGACATGGAGCTGATCTGATGGTAGAGCTGGAATGCCAGTGGCCCCATAGCAACTCCGGGATTAAACGATTCCATCGAGTTTAGGCTCGTTTGATTTGTATTTATTTATTATTATACCTAAATAATTTCATTACAATTTTCTAAAAATGCACAAAAACTTAAAAATCTTGAAAACGGTGATATTTTTCATCATCATCATCATCATCATTTCAGCCACAGGACGTCCACTGCTGAACATAGGCCTCCCCCAATGACTTCCACATCGCACGGTTGGTAGCGGCCTGCATCCAGCGCCCTCCCGCTACCTTTATCAGGTCATCGGTGATATTTTGGTGATATTGGTGATATTTTTACTGGGGTCAAAATTGGACGTTAGGGAGACCATGGCGAGGCCTATCGATGGTTGAAGGGTTATCCATTGTTTTTGGGACACCCTGTATAAGCAAGTACCTAATGTTATGTAAGTACGCTACTTTGAAAATCATAAGTCTTCAATTCTCTAAGGGAAACTGCAGGGTCTGATGATGGAGCTGGAATGTGGCCATAGGAATAGGCTAGTTTCTTTAAAAAAGACTTTTGGTCCGTCCATTTTACATTATCAAAAAATATTGAACACAGGATATTTTTATTTGTCAATTAAACAAGTAATTACGAAGATATGATGCGATGAAATTCCGCGTGACGACACAAATCGCCACATTTTTAAGCATGCCTTGACGTCATGTGCCTCATCTTCTGAACTTTGGTGCGCTTCATCTCTTTAAATTTTCATAAGTTTAAAAAAGTGAAAAATACATTTAGAGTTTTTTTTTCTGCGTAGTATCTGCGAAACTTTTTAATAATATAGGTACGTTTCATGGTTTGGTAATTTAGGGAAGTTTATTTGCACTTAACATGAAAAATATGGTATCAATGTACTGAGTACCTATGCACCTTCAGTGGCAACAACAAGGTCTACTGAGTACCTATAGTCTACTAAAGGCATGAAATAGATTAATTTCACTAAAAATTAAAACCAACTCCAAAACGAATCACCAAAAGGTAGGCTGCCACCGACTCCGAAAATGGCTAATTTTGTAATCAGTATCCAAATTTTTAATAAGCTCTATAGAACAATTCAATACCACTTTATCTTAATTTTTTTTAATGTGACAGGAGGCAAACGAGCAAAACGGATCACCTGTTGGTAAATGATTACCGTCGCCCATAGACACCCGCAGACCCAGGGGCGTTACAGGTGTTATTTTTAATTGTGGTATTTTCGCGAAGAAACATATTGAAAATATAAATTGTTTTCTTCACGTAAATCGATTAAGTTACAGATTCTGACTAGCTCCTAATTTGGATACAGATTGCAAAGGCCTAGTAAATAAATAACGTAATAATTTTTCTACTTGTATTTATCTAGTGCAGTTGTTTTGGAGTCAATTATAGTTTTTTTACACTAATAGATTCTATTCAGGTAGAAAATAGCGTCTGAGCGCGTCATAATTCAATTGTATCATCTGACTGCACGTACTCTATGAACAATTCTGACATAAAATCTATTGTCGAACAAAAGCTGGGTTGCACCATCTTACTTCAACTTTGACAAGCGTCAAAAGTCTGTCTAACTCCATACAAAAAACACAGGTTATCGCCAAAGCTACGGTCAAAGTTAGGTCACGTCAGGTGGTGCAACTAAGCCAAAGAAAAAATTCATTTTGATCGCTAATGTCAGTTTGCAGCGAGTGACACAACCTCCCCGTCTGAAGGCCAGCGGCCGACTGCCGCCCGCACCCCGCGAAGGCCCCCTCAACAGCAAAACGTTCGGAATTTATCAAAAGTAAAATTTATGAATGAAAGTAATGTTCGATTGAAAAACGCAACGTGTCATTTAAAGATTAAAGAATTCCTAATCTATTCGTGCAAATATCTTTTAAATTAACATAGCCGTTTTGGAGGAGTAGAGAATTTAAGTAAACAATCGATGTCCCGTATTTATTTTTTTAATCCAAAACAAAGAGACGTAGCGAAAATTCAAACGTCACAAATGTAGTCCTTGAACTGTTGTATAACATATATTTTTTTCAACTATTTCTGTCCAGCAGTAAAAGAGGAGTAGGCTTTACAAAATGCCCATTTGGCGCGGATTGAGGACTCTAATCGCCTTAACACGTTGAGTGCGAAACCAGGTCTATAGACCTTGTGTACGTCTCGCTTACCGTGCGGCTAAGAAAATTATAGTCTTCCTTGTCGTGCGAAAGGCATAACTTCAATTGGGTCCGGTGTAGGAAAGTGATGAATATATATCTATGATGTATTCTTAAAATAGAATCCAATGATGTACCTACCTTAATACCAGGTTTTTAGACCTGGTACCGCACGGAAGTAATAAAATGTCTTCACAATGCGAAACCAGGTCGAAGCACCTTGTACCCTGCGCACCTGGTACCGCACCCCACGCTAGCTTCGTGCAGCCAGTGTTGCCTAGCATTCGTAAGAAACGCACATGTCGACATGGCGTCAAGAGAAACAAACAAAATCAAAACTGCAAATTGATTATAATTTAATTTGCTACACGATTTATTGATAATTTAAATAATGTTTTTCGTGACAAACATTTGAAGTTGTAACTAAATGTTATTAAATAATAATATGTTTTCTTTAAATATAGCTTATTTAAGTATTTATGCACGTATGTCTTATTTGTAAAATATTTAGACTAAATTATTAAAACATCTTTGTTTGTTACTTTTTTAAATTTTTATTAAAACTTAATTTAAACTATCGATTTTCGTATTTCACAACCCTAGAATACCCACCAGACTTCCCTACTTCAGTGCGGCACAGGGTGCATAAGCCTTGTATTTTGAATATAGCTATAATTTATATACTAAACAAGTTATTCACGAACGGCTTCAGGTGTATGTCAATAAATGCATTATTATTAATATTCAAAGAAAAAAAACACAATATCTATTAGCATGAAGCCAAAAATAAAATTAATGTATCTTAAATATTACAAGGTCTTTAAGCCTTGTGCCGCCACAATGTAAGTTTTAATACCAGGTTTACTGACCTTGTACCGAAGGAATGGAAAGTATTAGAAAGTTACTGCCGCAGCAAAGGTGTTAAGACCTACCTTAAATGATAGACCATGCTAATACTATTATTTTATTATATGACAGCTCAAGTGTGACATGTCTCAAAAAAAAGTTATATCAAAAATAAATATTCATAATCAACCCTAAAGCTTGACCCCGGGACCATTCGACCCCTGTGACCAATAACTTTTCAAAAACAGTTATCAGTATTGAAAGCAGTTATACAATTCCAAATCCAATCCCAAATCAATATGTTATTAAATCCACCCAAATACCAATAAAAGCTATCAAATTATGAACGGCTTGAAAACTGTTTGAAACGTGAAATCGCGTGACCCACTGAATCAATTTTAATACCACAGTCAAAGTAACTTCTTGGTGTGAAAATGAATTAAGTTTGTTTGAATATTTTTGTTTTTATTTTCAAAATTTTGAGTTTAGTTGAATAATGTGAAAATAATAAGTATTCGTGAACATGCATGGGTGTAGTAGGTAAATGCAAACTCTCTCCCTAAAATAGTTTACATGATGAAGCAAAGTGCTTCTTAACTTTAATCTTTACTAAAACTATGAGAAAGTGAGGCAATTTTCTTTGTTTACCACATGAACATAAATAATATATTATTGAAAAACTAGCTTTTGCCCGCGGCTTCACTCGCGTGAAATTTAGTTTGTCACAGATCGTCATAAATTATAGCCTTGTTATTAACAATAATACTGTAATTTCATCAAAATCCGTACAATAGTTTTTGCGTGAAAAAGTAACAAACATGTTAACATACAGACATCCATACTAACTTTCGCATTGATAAATATTAGTAGAATCCGTAGGCAGAGCTACTGTGAATTTTTACTATGGTATACCAGGAACACCACGCCTCACTGCCTTTCATCATTTCATTATTAATGTTTTGCATATGGAATTATTCCTCGAAGTTGCAGTGATAATGAAACACATAACACAAATATTATGTAAGTATGTTTATACATAACTTTGTTTAACTTGATTGAATTCTCGTTAAAGTCCCTCATAACGTTTGGATACGTTGAAATTATATTAAAACTAGCTTTTGAATACGGCTTCGCCCGCATGAAATTCAATTTGTTACAGATCGATAAGTCTACATTATTTAATTTTGTGCTTACCATGAGTTTACATTAGGTGTCCTAGTGCAAATTTTAGTTCCGAAAATAGCGCTGTACAATTGTCATAAATTTTTAATGTAATTTTAACACATAACGTTAATTCATGGTAAGCACACTTATGTATGAACAATAATAGTGTAAAGTTTAATCAAAATCCATTCACTAGTTTTTGCGTGCATAGAGATAAGTACCAAAGTCAACGTGACAGAGACAAATAGAACATTCTACTTCTTGCTTTGTCTCTGCTTATCTCGTTTAACCCAACTTCCAACTAACAGAGGATTGCACCATCTTACTTTAACTTTAACGAACGTCAAAAATCTGTCAAATCCCATACAAAAACCCCGGTTATCGTTACAGTGACGGTTAAAGTTAGGTAGTGCAACTCAGCCTTAATAAAGTTTTGAAACTGTCAAATGTAGTTACTACAAATTTGTGTCGGAGCGTTGAAAATTAGTTTCCACTTACAATGGGACCCCTGAGTATTAAATTACAAACCTCCATAAGTTTCAAGGTCGCCAATTTGCTTAAAGCTTCAACCAAACCAACGCGTGCAGCCATCGTGCACGATGGCGATCAGATGTCGTGTATGAATTATTTGTAGCGATGAGTTCACATCAACCCGTCCTGTCATTGGTCGCGCGTCCTGTCATTGTCCTATGCACGCGCAGTGATCGCCATCGCTGACACGATCTGCACGCGTTGGTTTGGCTGAAGCTTTTGTGTGTGTAAAAATTAAACTTGGTAATTTCATCAAGAACGAATAAGTAGAGCGGTTTCGCAATACAACAGAGGGCTTTGTGTGAATTTACATTAAACATCCTCACTAGTGAGCGCGTTAAAAAATATAAGTAGGTATATGAAAATTTTATAAGACTTTAAACTTTCGCGTTCCATTTCAACTAAAATAGTAAGACACGGGTCTTAACGCGACGTTTATTAATGAGTTACATTATGTACTCACGGCTTGACGTTTCGGCTGCTATGCTGCAGCCGTGGTCACAAGCAGACTCAATAAACGTCGCGTTAAGACCCGTGTCTTACTATTTTAGACGTAAATTTTAGTTCTTGAAAGTTTCCGCTAGGGGCGCTGTACAATCCGTCACACATTTAGGCTGAGTTGCACTACCTAACTTTGACCGTAACTTCAACTATAACCGGTGTTTTTTGTATGGTGTGTCTGTGTGACAGATTTTTGACGTTTGTCAAAGTTAAACTAAGATCGTGCAACCCAGCCTCAATGTCATTTTTTTACATGATCACTAGTGACGACGTTTGATGTAAACAAAACCCAAGCCCACCGATCTGAATCTGGATTTAGAATTTTAGACGAACTAACTAAAAAAACTGGGTAACGGATATCGGATCTAGTGTGTAAGGCCCGTTTTCCACCAAGGCAGTGCGGAGCGGAGCAGAGCGGAGAAGTGGCCGTCAATTTTTTCTATAATAATTTGACAGCGGCGGCGCGGTGGAGCTATGCGGAGCGGAGACGAGAAGTGGAAATAAAGGCCCGATTTCCACCGAGGTGAAGCGGAGCGGAGAACTGTCGTGCGGGCCGTCAAATTTTTCTATAGAATTTGACAGCGGCGGCGGCACGGCTTGAGCTGAGCTGCGGAGCGGAGACGAGGTGAAATCTGAGGAGGAATTGTGTAAAGCAATCGTAATCATTTGACAGTTCATAACGTACGATAAAGTCAGTTGTACAAAGCGTTTGACAGAATAATCGTGCGTTATGAACTGTCAAATGATAACGATTGCTTTACACAATTCCACCTCAGATTGGTTATTCAAAACACTTCTCCGCTCTGCTCCTCTCCGTTCCGTTTTGGTGGAAACCGGGCCTAAACCACCATGTACAAATAGTTCTACGACGTTTCAACTAAAAAACGTCCACTGCTGGACAAAGGCAACATAATCAGTAAAAGTAGAGCCACAATGTGTAATGAATCTCATTTTAGTTCAAGCTATAGTTCAATTAGAAACGCAAGCACCGCCAAAATTAAATGCTGCAAAACTACGAGTACCTAGTTCCCTGCAGTTACGAGCCGTCATTAATACGGTTGTTTTATCTTGGGTGTAGTGACTCCATGGTTTGAAAAACTAGGAGATTCATAATGAGTCTATTTAAACCCGTCATGAAATGAAACTCAAGTTTGTCTACACCTAGTAAAATATGCGTGAGAAACCACATACAATTTGCTGGTTCGGACTAGGCACTTGTATTAAAAAAAGTTTGATAAGGTACCGGACTACGAATATACAGTGTGTCCGGGAATATAGTGATCAAACTTTAAGGCGTTTAATCTACCTATTGACAATTTTATCGATGAAAATATTTCAAAGGGGCTTGACCCTTTTTAATGTTATGTAGGAAACATGCGAAAATGCACTGCCTAAAATAATCCCACAACCTAATTCGTCTACATCATAAAAGCACTCAAATGGTGTGATAAGAACAACTGTTTAATCGTCCACCCAAAACTTAATCCATAGTCACCCTCGCGTATGAGAAGTAGTGTTCCCCATAAATTGGCAGTTGTTTACAAGACTCACTCGGGGTTGCCGTGAACGAATGACAGACCGAATGAACGATACAGACCGAATGAACGGCCCCATTCGTTTCACGTCCAGGCGCGACAGCTCGTTAATATCTGTACAACTATTCAGTTTCTGGATGGAGATATAAATAAGTAACTTGGGAGAACAATGGTTATATTGGGAACTAGGGTATAAACTTCTAATACAATCTCAACACAAATAACTTTTTTAATGGCATTAACGACGATTTCTAAACAATTTATGATCATAATTTTACATTATTAAAGATCGCTGATTAATTTACAGCAAATTTTGGGCTTCAGTATTTTTTTATGGGACAGGCAAACGAGCAGATGTAAATGCTATAAGTATCAGTTTTAATATCCTATGTTTTCCCAAAATTGAATTGATAAAGGAGTGGATGAAAATATTGAAATTGTAAACAAAATACACTTCAGACACACGATACCCCTGACGATACCCCTGGGGGTATCCTGGGTCTCGTTAAAGTTTTAACTTCAGACTGGGTGGGTACCCAGAATAACATATTACTTAAGTATAATTTATGATGATCTGTGACATTCAATTTCACGCGGGTGAAGCTACGGGCAAAAGCTAGTTATTGCATAGTTCTTTGTATTTCTCAAGAAAATTAGTTTTCTACAAGTTGTAATTGAAGTAACCTTTCAAATCGCACACAAACGTTAGGTACTTCAAAAAGTATCAGGGGTCAAATTCATCTATTATCCTCAAATATCGACAGCGGCTATCTTTACTGCCTATAAACTAGCAGTTAACTTCATACAAAATGGCGTGTCATAAACTTTGGTTCATTCGAGTTCAGTGCAAGTTGAAACCCGCGACTTTTAATAGTGACTATCAATAATTTTAAGAACCTTGATACGATACATGATCATTGATCACATCATAAAATAAATAAATAAAATCACAGGTAGTGACAGAAGTGATTGTATAAAAAAACACTTAAAATGATAAAGCATAGCATGCACCGGAGTGGGTACCTATAGCTGAGTAACTACAGTCATTTGCATAATAAACTACAGTTTAGACTAAAGTTGAAGTTATTAACAAAATTATAATTCAGCAAAACTTAAAATGTGCCAACATTCCTGAGCAAATAACTGGAATAACTTAGCAATACCTAGCTACGTTTACTTCTTGTCGTGTCGACAACAAACCTACACATCGTCAGCCCAAAACTCTGCCACAAGAGTGGCGTTGTCCGTAGCCTTCATTAAATCTTCCTGCGTGCAGTTTAGGAAGATTTAACTTGGACTTTTCCAATCTAGCTACTAATATTTTTATTGAATGCCTAGCGGAGCCTGCAGTGGAGTAGGCACCTTATTAAGGTACGTAGCCTTCATAAAACTGCTATCTCCAACATTGAGCCCTTCAGTGGGGCGCGAAATATTACAGGTTAGGCCCCACGCACACTCAAGCTTCGAAAGTTCTAGGTAACTTCAGAAAATTTTATGAAAATGCTAAATATTTTCCAGAGAAGAAGGGTGAAAGAGGTCATTGGGTAAAAAGGTATATTAATTTTAAACACACTTTAAAAACATACACACAATACAAAGTTAAAACTTTCGAGAGGTAAAGACACAGTAATCAAGCTACCACAAAGTAATGCATTTCATGAAAGGAAGGTTTTTTTTGTGCCTATTAAAAATTCCCATGGCAGTAGACGGCGAAATAAGCGGGAAATCCAACAGTGGACTACATTCAGCGTCATCATTATGATTATAAAAATCGCACTTCGCACGTTGTTCAGAATAAAAACCATAAAAAAGAGCACGGGTGCCTTTATGAAAAATCACATGTAATTTCGGCGACAATGACATAGAAAATATCCTTCTCATTATACTAAAAGGGGTTTTGATGACTCCAATTTTCACATGTGTTTCCCTCGCTCGCAATCGACTGAATGAGTTGTTAATATTAATCAACAACTTAGTGAGCAATATTAATAAGTTTGTTGTAGGTACTGTTTAGCACTGCCTGTCTGGCAGTACGGGACTATTCCCACTTTTCTTTCCCACCACTGCAACTTCTGTGTGTCTGGCAGTAGCTAAAACAGGACTATTTCCACCTCTCGTGCTCACCGCTGCAACTCCTGTGTAGCCAGGATCTACAGCTTAACCGCCAATAAAAACCCAACCAGTGAAAGGGGAAAGTAAATCTTTCATTGGACCCACAACGAAATTAATCAGAAGAACATAGGAGGAGTTTGAAGTTCCGGTTCGACTTCCATCCAGTGTGATCCATTGCAAAGCGGATGACAGGTTGAGTAACCTAAAGAGAAGATGCACCAGGACAGAAGGCATTAATTATGGGGACCTATCTTGAGAGCTATTTTTTTATTTTTTATTAGTTGCTACCTGCCAATAACAACACAAACCCCGGGACAAACTTGATTTTCCTTGGTTGGGTTTTAATGGCGGTCAAGCTGTAGATCCTGGCTACACAGAAGTTGCAGCGGAGAGAACGAAAGGTGGGAATAGTGCCGTAAGCCTTTGCAGAAGCGACAAGTGACTAGGTATCACGTAAATTAACCCCTACTGTCCACTGCAATTTAATTTCCCACACATGTGAGCCCACCCTACCACAGATAAGCGCACGGAAGCGCCTCCGGTGTACCTTCCGCGGCCAAGTATCGGGTGACGGCGCCGTATCGGTTACGGGACGCTTCCGCGGAACAGGTATCGGGAACAGTGACGGCGTATCGGCCGGACGCACACGTTAATGTGTTAGTTAAAAGGTTAAGTTATATCGTGATACGTTCGGATAAACTCGGTAGAGTTTTGCGCTTTTCTAACAGAATAACTAGGAGCAGAGTTCATGACAGTTTTGAGAGTGGAAAACATTTGTTACTACTCTCAAGAAAAAAACAACACGCCTCATTATAATACAGCTATATTATGTATGTTGTATCTTATACTTACATTACAATAATACATTACTTATTCTATAAATTGATTGAGGATATTTTTATCGAAATCTTCGCAGATAAAGTCAGCGATAAGGTAGTTATTCATATTATACGGAAGGAAATCTCTGACACGTTAGTAACCTATTTGAAAAAATATACTTATTATCCCTTTTGGTTGCTCTATGTATAATAGCTTAAACTTGAAATCTATGCTTTATTACTTTTAGGTAACCCAAAATACAAAATGTACCTAGTTAGCAATCGTTTTTAATCCACATTTTATTAAAAACCGCCACCAAAAAAAAATTCAAACCTGATCCTTTATTATTAAACCTAAAACTGCAAAAGTGATTAAAACACCAGCTTTATACTAGAAAAACTGTTAAAACAAAAACTGTTGGCTCACCAACTTTAATCCGACTGAATGAGGACGCCACGAACTAAAAGCTGCCCAGAGACAAAGCAGACGAGCTATCCAACGATATTTTCATAAACATTATATTTTAATGGCGCGGTTACTATTACTATGCACTACTGCAGATGGGACAGCAAAGTTCTCGAGTGGAGGCCACGTACCTACTGCAAAACGCTGCGTGAGACATCAACCCACAAAAATCATTGGGGGAGGCCTATGTTCAGCAGATGGCCTATGGCTGTAATGATGATGTTGATATGAGCTTAGGTGACAATCAAGTTCGCGAATTGCTCAACTGCGTCTTTTTAATTTAAAATGTCATTTAATAATTTGAGTGCTATAATTACTCAGGTTAATAAAAAGTAAGCTATTACATAAGTTTTCATAAGTATTTTCTTCGCTATATCTATATTAATAATTTCGTCAAGGGGTACGGTAGACTGGATCGAAACCTTATATGAATAACAAAGCATAAAAAAATAACGATTTTGAGTCGACAACATATATCCGCAAAATTCGGATAATGGAGAATTTCGTTAAATTCCGATGGCACTGACAAACAAACCGCTGTCGCCATCTTTAGTAGTTCACCATCCACTCACTATGCGATCAACGCCAAAACCTTATACTATTTGCTGGGTTGTCATCGATCCATAAATAAATGGAAATCAGTGCGTTTCGCGATTTTTCAACCGACTTTAAAAAAGGAGGAGGTTCTCAATTCGACCCGTATGTTTTTTTATGATAATATACTCTTTGTCATGGTGTTTTTTCTTTAAACCTGGTATTGGCCGATTCAACCACAAAAAAAGAATATTAGCCATAACCTTATAAGTTGAAGTTCAAATGTCAATGTCATTTAGTTTCGCACAGTGATCAATTCCAGTGACATGCAATTTTTGTAATGGTAAAATATTTGTAAGAAACTGCAAACAAATGCAAATGTGCAGTCGATGTGTGGAATGCGACAACATTATACTCGGTAAGCGGCTTAATATTTTTTTTATTTAACCCGAAAAATAATAATAAATGACCACATGCATAGCCTGTGTTGAGTTGTTATCAACATAAATACAGAAACGAACACGATTTTTGCACCGTTTTTTCTGATAACCGAATAGACTCCTTCATGCGCAAGTTCCACTTGAGCTCGGCTGGTTCTTATTGCCAGTGTTGTGGCTTAGAAACAATTAGGCAGTTAAGAATAAACAAGGCTCGGGCACTATCAAACCTTTCTCCTAAAAAGCAAAAAGCTGCTTCTGCTGCTTCACAAGATTTATTTGATTACTTTCAGGTAAGTTAATAGTGTAGGTCACTGAGTAAAATAATAATAATAATAAATAAACTTTATTTATCTTTCACAGAGGTATAAATAAATATAGAGGTGGGAGGATATACCTACACCTACATACATTCACAATACTTATTATTATTTGAATATTTGTCTAAAAATAAAATATATTTCTCTTATTAAACTCAGTTAGCTCAGATGTAGCGCGACAACGGAGAAGTCGAGGATGTAGGTTCAATTCCTGCATGTGGTGTATTTTTTCATCACATCTTATTAAATTTGTTTAATAAGAGTAACACAATAGGTGGGTACTTCTCATTTACACTCAAATTTGATGGTCACACAATAATAGTTCATAAACGGTATAAGTTACAACAATAACTTTGAAATCAGATGATAAAATATCTATTTAGCTACATACGAAATAAATTTTATCGTAATAGAAGCAAAAATAATACGAAAAAATCACATGAAACGATAAAAAACGGGGTCATTTTTCGCGTTCTCATCGTGTCACACCTTCGGTTGCAATGAAACATTTGGTTACTGCATTCACAATTTTCATTCAATTTGTGTGTAGCATATACTAAAATCATCGTAATTAAATATACTTTCCACACAATAGTCATAAAAATATCTTCTTATAATTATTTTGAATTGAGAAAGCGAAATACGTTGGTCACACGATTTTAGGTACCTAAAATTTTGAGTAATAATACAAGATTGTCGTTAAACCGAACACCAGAAACCAATCACGGCATTCTATTCGGTTAACGTCAGTCGCGCTTCGACCATTGGGGAGGTGAAATAGGTCGATCGTCGCTCCGCGAAAAAAATACGTAACTTTTTGTGATTATCCATAGACATACCGTCGCTTGCTTGAACAATATTTTCTACCTCTAAAATTTAAACAATTTAATTGAAACTTTGCCATTGAAAACTTAACATGTTAGACTTATTTGTGTAGTATTGGACTTGAACCGTTAAATTCAAATTTAAGGATAATTCATAAAAAACTAAAATTTTCGTCACCTTCGTGGCATCACCTTCGTGGTGTTTTATACACGAAGGTGATTTTAGGCCACGAAAGTGATTTCTTGCTTTGGTTTATTTTAAAATATAGTGACTGGTGTTTATGTTTTTAGAATATTTTAATAACTAATAAATTATACGTGGTAAGTAGAGATCAGTACATCAATAAATAAATAAGGGTCTCGTATTTTTGTTATCTGTCTGTATGACTGTATGTATGTCTGTATATTGTGACTGTGTATCTGTTTGTAAGATAAATTTAATCTGAAGTTTGAGTTAAAAGTTGTACAAACAAAATACGAGGCCTAAATAAAAAAAATATTTTTGTTGAGGGACTGATAATCAGTTAGAGTTCTTTTTATTGAGGTACTGATAATCCGTTTTTTGCTTCTTTAGCATTTCAGAATGCCACCAGTGTCACCCTTAAAACCAATTGCGTAGAATCTTGTAACTTAGTAGGTGACGTCATCGGTAAAATTTTATCTTGTATTTAAGTAGGTACCTATTTATATTATGTTATTGCTATATTTATCTATGAAAATAAGACAAAATATATGTTTTATAAACACTTAAGAGTCATTTACAGTAATAAAGTTTGAAAAAATTATTGCTGTGAAGTACAGAATCACTTTCGTGGCATCAAAAAATTCAAAACGTTAAAGCTTCCAAACGAGACTCACTATTTGACTGATTTACTGAGAATACAATCTTCACATCAAGCGCTACAATTTTTGTTTACAAAAAGTTTAAATAAGTTAGAAATAAAATTCGCCACGAAGGTGACGATGAGAACCGTGGCGATGAGAAATAGCCAGGTATAGCATTAAAAATTTAAATTAAATCTTTAAATTAAAGCTTTAAATTAGCTATTCATAAATATATTTCTCTTTTAAGGTTGATAACAAAGAGTTGACGCTAATCGAGGATTCATTGATGATTGATGATGCTTCTTCGGACAGCAAGAAAAAACAGCTACTGTCAGTTAGCAGTGATGATGCTTCTTCGGACAACAAGGAAAAACAGCTGCTGTCAGTCAGCAGTTATTTTTTTTCTTTAGAAGAAGAAGAGAAAAAAACATATCAAATGGCGGGCAGACCCCCGAAAAAACGTAAATATTCAAGCAGGTTTAGTACAGAATATCAGCCCCCCAGGACTAACTATTTATATTTAGCACTTTCAAATAACACCATTCAAGTATCAGTACATTCAGTTGGTTGTATGATTTATGAATGTGTTCAATGTCAAGCACTTCATTTTTTAGGTGAAAAAATTAAAAATCATTTTAAAAATTGTTGTCATAATGGGAAGGTATACATAGACCCAGACAGTCTTAAAGCCAATTCCAGAAATATTATTAGCATTTTTTTAACTAAACAGAACAGATGAAAGTGCTCGACAATATCTTTACACTGAAATTCCGACACATTTCAGATTTATCCATGGACAGTGGCAACCACGAATATCTCAGTCAGCGGCTGATAAAGTAATTGCAAGAATGTATAATTATTCCTTTTCTGATCGGGAACGATCTTATCTCTGGCTATTACTTCTTCACGTCAAAGGGCCGACTTGCTTCAGAGATGTTAGAACTTATTAATATGAAAATATTATTTACACATCATTTCGAGAAGCTGCTCAAGCAAGGGGGCTGCTTTTTGACGATCAAGAATGGGAAAGATGTTTGGATGAAGCAATTGGTTTCAAACTTCCTCGGCAATTACGACAGCTGTTTGCGTTAATTTGCGTGTTTTGTGAAGTAATCCTAATGCTCTTTGGGAAAAATTTGCATCACATTCTATCGAAAACTTTACAAGATCCCGCCCTGAAATATTATCCAAACAGTTGGCTTTACAAGAAATTGATGAAACATTAAAACTCCACGGAAAGAGACTAACAGATTTCGGACTTCCGGAGCCAGATATTGATGAAAATAGTATTTTCTTATCTGATCCCGTTTCTGACTATTAATCAGAGTTATTTACATAACCTATATTAACGATTGAATTTGATTGTTTTGTTAATTTGTCTTAGTTTATTTTGAATGTTGATTTAAAATAAAAATAATTTGTGTAAAAACATTTGCAGTTTTTATTTACCATAATATACGAAGCTATATGAATCTATATTTAATATTCTTTGAGAACCGATGACTACAGAAACATCTATCTACATTTTGCACCTAGAATTGTGTATTATGAGTCAAATTGCACCCGAGCGAAGCCGGGTTTTCATCTAGTATTATAATACAGTCCCCGAACTACACAATATGAAACACTCGCGCGCCATAAAAACGTTATTCGTCGATAAAGTTGTACATTCCAACGATTCTGATTAAAATCTGATATGTATGGGAAATGGTGAGGGTATGGTCACAAGAGGAAGCGAGAGCCGTATAGAGAGAGTACAAGAGGAAGCGAGAGCGGGTCGATTTTCATTTTAGAGACGGATATGAACTAGCTTGGATTTGGCTTTAGTTTTTTTAACTTTTGCAAGAATCTAGAACCATTATGCAGTATTTAGAGGTTTAAATGAGCTAGCTCCAAGCTGGTAGCATTGTTGCTTCACCTTCTTAGGCTGAGTTGCACCACCTAACTTTGATCGTAACTATAATGATTACGGGTGTTTTTGCATGAAGTTGACAGATATTTGACGTTTGTCAAAGTTAAAGTAAGATGGTGCAACCTAGCTTATACTTCTCAATTACCAACACTTATAGTAGGCGCACACCGTTGATTTTTAGTTGGCCGATAGTTGTGCCCGATTTTAAATTGTATGAAGAATCGGCCAAATCGAATCGGCGTAGTGTGCGCACTCCCATACATGCCCATACTGATCAACTGCCCGACTAAACTATCGGCCGACGAAAAATCAACGGTGTGCGCCTACTCTTATCCGCTCCGCTCACTACACACACCGTTACCCCACCACCCGAATGCGGCACAAAATTAATTTGCTTTTAGTCCGTTACATAAATAATTGTAACGACAGGATTAACTGTGTTTTTGTACATTTGCCGTCAAACTGTAAACTCGGACGTGAATTTGTTGATCCGGGATTAAAATGTACAGTCGACCGCCCATCAAGTTGTACATTTTTATTGGAAAATCTCCCTTATTACAAGAGTTTAAGAAGCCAAGTTTTAGTGCTTGTGCTGTAGTCGGTACGATTGGCACAACTGTGTGTTTTTACAAGCGTGTTTGGGTTCGGTTAATTGACAAAAAACGAGGGTAGTTAATGATGTTTGTCCGTAATCAATGGATTGCGTAAAACAAATTGCTTTTTGTGACATATGGATTGTCGTTTAGAACGGTTCTCTCAATTCGACAGTCCCGGGTTTGGGGTTTGATTGCATGTACTTAGAGGCGAGGCTTCCATGGTAGAGTGATTAAATGCTCTCTCTAAGGGTTTTGGATTCAATTTCGGAATGGGACCTATAATTTTATAATCAATGTGATTATTTTTATGTTGATAAGGGTTACATGCTTGAATTATCCGATTTCAAACATTTTGGTGATTCGGCGGGCTCATTATGCTTTCGCTTGAGTCCCTTCATAAAAACCCCACTCATTGAAACAAACCCCTTATTAATAAAAGTTACACCCTGTTTTAAAGTGACGTTTAGTATAAAAGTGACGTTTAGTATAGAAATGTCACTTTAAAACAGTGTTCAACTAGGGTGTAACTTTTTAATTAATATGGGGGAAAGAGTATTAATTTAGAAAGAGGTCAAATCAGTGACCATAGTTCAAAACAAATCATATTAATGCACAGCAATCGTGTCACCGCAGTCAAAATCCGCACATGAAGTCTACAATCCTTTCAAACCACAATCCACTCCACAAAATGCAGCGGTATTACCGCCGGCGACTGACAGCTCAATTAGCAGCGCTCTAATATTCATTAAATGACTTTGAATCCGCCCCAATACTCACAGCAACACTGTAATTAGGCCCGTCCGGTTGAGGTCACGTTTGAATAAAAAGCATGCATGAAGCATGCCCATTTGTTGCCCGTTGTAAGCCCGTAGCATGCCCGTAGTAAGCCCGTAGCATGCCCGTAGTAAGCGCATAGCATGCCCGTAGTAAGCCCGCAGCATGCCCGTAGTAAGCCCGTATCATACTCGTAGTAAGCCCGTAGCATGTCCGTAGTAAGCCCGTAGCATGCCCGTAGTAAGCCCGCAGCATGCCCGTAGTAAGCCCGTAGCATGCCCGTAGTAAGCCCGCAGCATGCCCGTACTAAGTCCGTATCATACTCGTAGTAAGCCCGTAGCCTGCCCGTAGTAAGCGCATAGCATGCCCACAGTAAACCCGTATTATGCTCGTAGTAAGCCCGTAACCACTCGTGGTAGCTTTGACTATACTCATAGTATGCTCGTAACAAGGCCGTAGTCCGATGGTAGTAACTCGTAGCCTCAAGCTGTTCGTCGCCCACTCGTAGTAATCGTAGCACACTCGTAATATGCTCATAGCCCTTCCGTAGCCTACGTTAGCGCGCTTGTAACATGCCTGTAGCCCGTTCATAGTTCATTCTCGTAGGCTACTCTTAGTACACTCGTAACAAGAACGTAGCTCGTAGCCCTCTAATAGCCCGCTCGTAACCGTAGCTCGCTCGTAGCTTCTGTAGTCCACTATTAGCACTCTGGTAACAATGACATGCCACTCGTTGTTTACTCTTAGTGCGCTCGTAACATGCCCGTAGCCCGCTCGTAGTATCTCGACTCTCTTAGCTCGTAGTTTTGCACGCTAGTAACGTAACAAGCCTTATTTATTGTCCGCTTGTAGCATGCCCGTAGCATGCTCAGCTATCTTGTATCAGACTCGTAACAAACCCGTAGTATCGTCGTCGTTTCAGCCAAATAACATCCACTGCTGGACAAAGGCCTCCCCCAAGGATTTCCAGAACGACCGCTCCTGCGCTGCCCGCATCCAAGTTCTTCCACGACCTTCACCTGATCGTCGGTCCACCTTGTGGAAGGCTTGCCCACGCTACGTCTTCCAGCCTGTTGTCGCCACTCGTAAACTTTTCTGCCACAACAGCCATTGTCACAACGAGCTATGTGCCCCGTCCACTGCCACTTGATTTTAGCAACTCTGCGAGCTATGTAGGTCGCTTTGGTTCTCCTGTGGATCTCCTCATTTCCAATTCGATCACGCAGGGAAATCAGTAGCATACTTCAGCTACATTACTGCTTTCCAGCAGCGTGTTTTAGCGTAAGCAGCAATACAGTAACCTACGGAGTTTTAGAGTCTGAAATCTGCGGTCAGTTCACTCGCACCTGAACAAAACAGCAAATGCAGTGGCATTCACTGGCGAGTGACAGCTCAATTAGCGTCGCTCTAATATTCATAAAACGGGTTTACGCCCGCTCCGATATTCACACTGTAATTAGCTCCCAGAGCGGGTTGATGTAACTAAGCATATTTTACTTCAGTAGAGTGGGTGCACCCACAGCTAGATCAATACACGCCCGTATTCACATCACTATGAGGTCTCACAGTGCGCGAGGACGCACAGGGTGACACACGAACCAATCACAGAGCTCTACTCAATGCTGTGCGTTTGATTTGCTGCTTCACTTAACCTTTTCAACGCCAATGACGGATACATGCGTACAACGACGGATTAATCCGCCTTAAAAATGATGTCAGTAATAGGCTAATTGAGTATTATGTAAACCGAATTCAATGATTATATTGATATCATAATTTATCAAGCGTGGCAATAGAGTGATGGCTTTTGTATTTGACGTGGCGCTGAAAAGGTTAAGCAAGCATCGTTTGTGAATACGAGCGACACTTTACTATACTCGTCGTAATTTTGTTTACGTTTCTGGCACGAAAAGGAGTGACTATTCATACACCACAACGGGTTTCATGATCCATATTTCCGTGGACCAACTAGGACATAAACCGACGACGGTAATTCTCATTTACCACACCTGTTATAAAACTACATAAATAAATATCCTTGGACTTCTAGTTCCAAACTAAGCAAAGCCTGCACTATGATGGGTACTACGAGTAGACAACGGATATACTACTTAAAAACTTAAAAACCTTCCTTTTGAATCACTCTATCTACTAACCCCCTTACTAATAAAACTTACACGCTCGTTGAACAGTGTTTTAAAGTGACGTTTAGTATGGAAATGTCATTTTAAAACAGTGTTCAACAACTGTGTAACTTTTTATTAGTAAGGGGGTAAAAAAACCACATCAAAATAGGGACAGACAGCGGAAAGCGACTTTGTTTTATACTTTCTGGGCCTTGCATGGAAATAAAGCATCCAACATGCTTTATCACTTGCAAGGCCCAGAACACACGGTGAAACGCAATTGCAACGAAACTGCAACTTCTAGTTACTTTTGAGTTGCATCTAAGTTTCAAACTGGTCGCGTCATGTGTGGTCTCTCAACGGGCGCTATGGCAGAAACTTAGATGCAACTCAAAAGTAACTAGAAGTTGCAGTTTCGTTACAGTAGCGTTTCACCGTGTGTTCAGGGCCTTAGTATGATTTATTAATCAGGTAAGTAGTGCTATGATTTAATGGTATATTTGTTTTAATACCGTCCAGTTCCTTTAACCAATTAATCAATTTCTTTTTGCTTCGGGATTGGAAATATCATTAATATTTCCACTCACATCAGGAGCATGCAACAGACAGTTAATTGGTACAAATCGTCCAATGCCAGCTGTTAAACTCACCAAAATATTCTGACCTCTACCACAATTCAACGTTAACCCTTCACAAACCAATTTAGGAGTAGATATAGAACTAGAGGGGTCAAAGTAAACCGGTCTTGATAAGTTGGTGGTGCTGCCAGAATAATGAAAAGAAAGGGGTGAAATATTACTTCTTTCAGTGTTTTTATTTGTTTTAGTGCTAACTATTACATAATAAAGAGAAAGTCAGTAGGTTAGATTCAAGTTATATGGGAGATAGATAGATGACAAATTGAATATTATATTAATGTCACAAGTATGTTTAAAACGAAACTGGTTACTAACTAGTTTCGACCAGTAAAAACGTTATGCCGAAAATCTTTCAGCGTGGCATGCAGCGAAGAAAAGTAGAACCTATGGTACATTTTTAATCTCTATTTAAGTAAAAGGAGCATCTAGTAAAATATGTTAATAACGAAATAACTAAACAATAACAGTAAAGCACGATAAGTTGAGTGAGAAAAAAGATAGTGGGAAAGTCTTTAACATTACCTACTCTAGTAAAACCACTTTTTGAAAAAAAAACATACCAACCGAATTGAGAACCTCCTTTTGTTGAAGTCGGTTAAAATGGTGAAACGTACACTCATTCTTCATTGTGGTTGCCGTTCATTTGTTAAATGAAACTCGCTGCTAGTGAAGAAGAATAAGTGTCAGTTGGTAACAAGAAGTTTACTTGATTGTGGTCATTTTCGTTGTAAATTCAACTAGTTTTCTTTTTATACTACTAATATTTGTGAGGATGGGTGGATGGACTGGTTTGTTACTGTTTCGCCCAAAAAATACTGAACGGATGTTTATACCAAGTACGAGACTATCATCCGTATTCACAAAAATTACTATGAGGTCTCACAGTGCGCGTGGACGCACAGAGTGACATGCGAACTTCTCACTTCTGCTTCAACCACACCAACGCGTGCAGATCGCCATCGCCGGCGCGATCACGGCGCGATCAAAGACCATTGACAGGTCGCGTGAACTGTCATAGGTCGCGCGACCTATATCATTGACCTGTGATCGCGCCGGCGATGGCGATTTGCACGCGTTGGTGTGGTTGAAGCTTTAAGCAAGCATCGTTTGTGAATACGGGCGTTTATTGCGCATGGCACTAACAATAAGTTATACTGAAGTATGTACGCGGTTCATCTGAGATCATCGGCTAATGGAAAGGCAATGAATACTAATGGAAATGTTGTGTTGCCAGTATCTGGGAAAGGTAATGTATCAAATAGTGCGCGCTGGGCGGAATTAGGTGGAGGCCGAGTGCGAGCGGTTTGTGGTGTAATTATAATTAATTAATTTGTGATGCTATTTTGAATGAATTAGATATTGTGCCAACTAGGCAACAACACATTTTTAAAGGCATGATTTACGTTTTTTCATTAAATATTGACCCGTCTAGAACGCTAGTTATTTTGTGTTTTAGGTCAGGTTGCAAAGGAGGCAAGTCGATATTATATTTCAAAAATAACTCTAGCCCTGGAACCTGAGTTTTTAGCTGAAAAATTAGATTTTAGTAGAAATTTAGATCAATCAATGGATATCACAACTTGATATATACATACATAGTCCGAATATTGTGATATTACCATACAAAATCCATGAGTGATCGCATTTTGACAGCTCATAAAAGTACATCTCATACGTACAGTTGGGTAATTATGGGGTATGGAATTTTAAACTTTACTCATGGCAGCAGAAAGGCGCTGAATGCATGCCGCCACCAACCAGCCATTGTAGTAGGGTATGCTATTACAACGAACACCAATTTAATACATTGCCGTGCTCTATAGGGCCTATATGATTGAGTATTAAGTGGAAAGAATCGCTGTCACACCAACCATACCTTTTCAGCCTAACGTTGGAGAATTATTATTGTTCAGGCTTACCGTGGCCTGGCTCAAGAGTTCTATGTTATTTTATAATGGTAATGAGTCTTAGCCTAGTACACAGGTATTCTTAAGTGGAATGCAGTGTACACACGTCTTTAGCAAATGTGTCAGAGGGCTAATATGATTATAACTTTTAAAAAAAATGAAACCGACTTTAAATGCGTGAACAGAAAAAAAAACTAAAAATTGAAAATATTGCGTATAAAAAAGTTCATCCCCAATTTTCCACCCTAGGGGGTGAAATATTTTCTTCAAATTCGCATGAAACCACCCTTTTGATAATACCTATTCAACAAAAAAATAATCGTTCAAATTGATTTATAATCGGCGGAGATATTGCGTATAAAAAAGTTCATCCCCAATTTTCCACCCTTGGGGGTTGTTTTTTCTATTATTAAATTTAAATGGGACCACCCTTGAGGTATTACCTATACGTAGAAAAAAGATTTGTTCAAATCGGTTCATAATTGGCGGAGTTATCGCGTAACAAACATAGAAAAAAAAAAAAAAAAAAACATACGGGTCGAATTGAGAACCTCCTCCTTTTTTTTGAAGTCGGTTGAAAATTAAGACAAAGTAAATAAATGAAATTTGAGGAGTGAGCATATTTTAGATTATTTATTCACCGAGACAAGATATAAGGAAAACATCCAGCTGACTCTACATATAGGTGAATGAAGAGACTCACTCAAAGAAAGAAAGAAACATTTATTACGATGAACATCATTTAGTTAAGGACAAAGAACGTATACAGAAAAAAAGACAGAAATATCACATAAATATTACAAGGAAATAAAAAGTGAACTGTAGATAGTATTACCGTGACTGAGTAGTGCTATCCTGTCGCTACAGCAATGCCCATCGCAATGGGACTCCACTCAGTATATGCCGTGGCCCACGGTGGGGAAGGCCACGACCCTGGTTTTCAGTGGGCCCCATAAGGTGACTGAGTTACTTGCGCTGCTTCTTCTCAGACATTTATTGTCGCGAAGCAGTGGAGGATTAAAGTAATATAAAGCGCTTACTAAAAGCCATTTACAGAAAATAAATGACTTTTGGAAGAAGAAGAAGCCTCGACCTATTTATTACCTCTTTAACGTTAAATAAAATAATAAATTTATCCACATTTATGAAAGCCAAGCGAACCATAATAATTACGGTCGATCCTCATATTCATCGCATTACGTTCTTAATCTCTTTCTAACATGAGTCGAGAGATTACCCTAATTAGAGCAATTACGAAACATAATTACTGTAAAGGAGCGCTGATAAAGGGAGGGTCATACAAGATGCAGAGAAGTAGGCTGTGGACACACGGGGAGGTTAATCCTTTGAGGCTAAGTTACAGAGCTATGGAGCCATGGAATAATGGAGCCTTGGAGCTACAGAGCCATGGAGACATATAACCATGGAACCACGGAAGCATGGTGCCACGGATTGGAGAAGAGTTTTGTCCCGGTAAGGCGCATGTCATATTTTTGTTTTGATTCTTAAACTTGTCATTAATAAAAACATCTAATTTACCCAAGTCAAAAGGGAGGAATTAAAGTACGATAAGTATTAATCCGAAATAAATATTTGTGGGCAACATTGAATATAAAATGTATTTTATTTTTTTGCTATTAGAAACATTCTTTTCTTTCTATCTTTCTTGTACTATAATAACAACGTATGCCTACCAGCGCCTATGATGATGAAAGATGTAAGCGCCCTTTTCCCTGCGACATGTTCCCTGCTCTTTTTAAAATAAATTCATACGTTTTTCACAGCCCCCACGACAGCAAAACGAGAAGTCAGTACTTGTGAATTTATTTACCAATACATCCAAGTTACGTTCCTCTAAACTAGTTTCCTAGATCCTGGAGGACAGTTTAAGAGTGCTGTGAGGGACTGTAACTCCTGCCTCTCCAGTTTCCGAACGGTATGTAGCCTGGGTGAATTATTCAAAATCGCCCACATATCTTGCTGGATTACGGAGCGTTCACACTAAGTTCAGTATTTTTTATGAATATAAGTAGAAGTCCTGTTTACCCCTCTTACTATTAAACTTATGTTACAAATGGGTCACCACAATAGTCCAGCAGCGGCGGGTTTCAAACCAGCGTCTCTCGGATCTCGAGTTGGCCAGTTGTCACTTATCTTTCGTAAGAATTTGGAATAAACCACCTTAATAACTAATTTAAAAAAAATAGTCTTAGTTGGCGGGAGAACTTATTAAGTGATGAATTATAATAAAATCCAAATACTTAAATAGTAAAAATAATTCAATATTTGGAATAGAGCGATCATCAAGATTCCAGGATAAAGCTTCTGACATAATTCTTATGATTAAGGAACAGATAAAAATCTCTATAGTTGGCATGATTTGTGCGAGGATTTTGTCCACGGTTGATGATTATTCACATTTTTAAATCAGGAGAGATGTTTATGTATTTTTTATATAAAGCTTATAGACTATTAATGAAATGTATTTCAATTAAGTTTCATGATAATCTTGCAAAACTTCCAGTGTGTAGAGTTCTTTACACAAGTGGGATAAAACATGCAAGAGACTGGCGTCTTGTCTCTCAGAAATTTTGATCCGTTCGTAGGTGGGCTGCCACGATGCAGTCGGATTTAGTAGGCTTACAGAAACTCAATTTACTGAGTATTCCAAGTTTACCGAGGTACTTTGATCATTGATGGTTTTTAGCAACGTGTTTATAGTAATAGTATGATAATATAGTACGAAAGGAAAAAAACGGCAAGACTTAGGAGCGAGATCAAACGCGAAGCTCAAAACCGAACGCGATGGAGGACTGTTGTGGACGCCCTCTGCCCCATCTAGGGGACATTATAGGACTTTAAGTCAAGTAAGTCAAGTTTACAGTATGTTGAAATATCAAAATAGTCCATTCAAATAAGCCCAAAAAAGACCAACCTCATTAATGATGATGGTTAAACCTAGCACATCGACAGTGCATTGTTGCATTCTGTGACTTTCGTACCTGTAGGTAAAATACAGTGGAATGTATAACGATACTTCTGTACGTTAATCCGTTGTGGACAGCCGACAAAATACAATACTTAAATATTGGATACCTTGGACTTAGCCGGGGTAAATGAGCTAGCCAACAGTGTGAAGAAAAACCTGACACAGGTATAGGTACGAGTATATGATGACGTATGGCTCCTGTCAATATAGGCCTTAAAAGCTCAAAGTCGCACATCGTGCTATGGAAAGGGTTATGCGCGGTGTTTCCTTTCGAGATCGAATCAGTAGTGAGGAGATCCTTATGCTAACTCTCTCGCTGATCGCTGACATAGCTCGATGGATTAGCAAGCTGCAGTGGAAATGGGCAGGGCAAAACTGACGGCCGATGGGGCAGCAAGGTTCTGGAGTGCAGGCCACGTATAAACGCAGCGTGGCACAAGGTGGACCGACGACCTCATAAATGTAGCAGGAAAGCACTGGGTGCAGGCCGATACCATGCTGATAATGCCACCTCTCTCATACCTCAGGCGCTGACTGAGTCACGGTAATAAGACTGAGTTAAGCTGTAAAACGTACAGAACAACACCCGCATACGAGTACGTTACTAGCAGATAATGTCAGCACAAAATGATGTAGTGCGGTGGCTGGAGTCGTTATAATTTTATAGTGCTGCTGACAAATTGCACCGCGACACCTGTCGCTGGATACATTGTTTGCACATCACGGCGGCAAAGAGTATGAATTAAACAGAAGGTACAGTGCATCAAAATAGGACAGTAATTTGACCATAAAGGATGAAGCACATTTACCAACCCGGAAATGGATGGTCGTATCAACTCAAGGCGGTCAGTATTCTTTGTATGAAACTCCATACTGCAACGCACACAATATCCGTACCGTAACGTAAATGCCTTTCCTCGCGGCGAAAGGCAATACGGTGTTGATCCCTTTTCTGTTGATAATAAGTGACCTTTATCATCAGCTGAAATGATGATCATTTCAGCCTTATGACGTCCATTGCTGAACATAGGCCTCCCTCAATGACTTCCACATCGCACGGTTGGTAGCGGCCTGCATCCAGCGCCTTCCTGCTACCTTTATCAGGTCGTCGGTCCTTGTGACCTTTATTGTTAAGCGTTTTTAGCAGACTGAAACAGTAGAGTAGAGATTAAAATGGTGGTTTTGATGCTCATAAAATATTTGGATTTAATTCTTCGCCTCTACACCATATCGATTCTTTGATAATAGAGCGGTCTTCGTTCGAGGGTACTTCTACATTTTACGGCGCGCCGTTAAGGAACGCCATAAGGGTAAAACTTGGCAGAAATTGGGTTCTACGTTTTATTGTAACATCACAAACGAAATTATTTATGACTTTTATCTTTTACATAAATGTGTTGTGATTTTATTGTTATTAAAAGGTGGTGCAATTATTATTTTATGGATCCATTACTCTTGATTCGGCAGTAATAACTTGGCAATATATTTATGGTATTATAATGTTTTTAAAAAGCATGATAAGACTTTTAAAAATTCTCCCACATTATGTACAACCACCGTACGTTTAGACTACATATTTGCGTTGTAAAATCTTTTAAATCTACCTAAGTAGATCTGATACTTATTTGGATTGGAAACCCCAATAGATAATTTTATAATGCCTACATAATTGCAGTTTAAACCAAAAAAAACGTCTAAAATCCTGAAACCATCCTGAAACACACACAGAAAGCATCTAATTACCTAGGAATCAAATCAATAAAGACGGTGTATCTTTCTTTTTCAGGTACTTTTTCTTAACAAAGCCAAAGGCTAAAAGTATGGCCTACCTAGTGAAACCCAAGTGTCAAGCTGTAAATGCTCAGATACTTAAGCCCAAAAGTGTGGTCTACCTAGTGAAACTCAAAGAGCACCGAGCCCAAGTGTCAAGCTGCGACTGCTCAAACAGAGCTGTCCTATTCAAACAGGGTAGCTGCAAATACAATAAGAGTCGGGACAAGTTAGATTAAACCAGTCTTAAGTCTCGGAGGCTTTAACTTTGTGCTACCCCTATCATTGCGGTCTGATACCATTGGAAGTCACTGAGAACACTCGAACTCGATTCTCGAAGATGATCAACCGAGGCTTAAAGGTAGCCTTTCGAACTAAGCGTCACAGACGCAGCGTCTTTAACTTTGGTCTTTAAGGTAGCCTTTCGAACTAAGCGTCACAGACGCAGCGTCTTTAGCTTTGGTCTTTAAGGTAGCCTTTCGAAGCGAGTTAGTGACGCGGCGTTGGTGGCACAAGACCAAAGCTAAAGACGCTGCGTCTGTGACGCTTAGTTCGAAAGGCTACCTTAAGGAAGACTCAAAACAAAAGAAAATAAACCCATAAAAAGAACAGTGTGAGCAAACTGGGAAAAAAGTCTTAAAGGCTCAGGTCGAGTGGTTAAAATAGTTCTGGTCATTGGGGGAGGCCTGTGTTCAGCCGTGGACGTCCTGTGGCTGAAATGATGATGATCATGATGGTGTGGTTCTGGCGGAGTAGAAACTCTATTTTCCATAAATGTTGTAAAAGGCGACTAAGGGCCAGAAGTGTAGGGTAAATTAATTTATTACCTATTTGCATCTGGTGTAGGAGTGGCACGGGAGGGGTGACTTCGACATTTATGACGTTTAATGTCAAAAGATCACCCTCCATATCTCAGGCACTGACTCAATTAAATGCTAGACCTAAAGGGTCGTGATTCTCCTGCAGTGGAGATTAGTTGACCAAGATAATAAATACACCAGTGTAATGTTAGCTTATTTTTAATTCTATACAAACCAGTGGTACGGGTCTCCACTAGAGCGAGCGAAGTATACAGCGAACGATGTTTATCTTCGGCGCAAATAAAAGGCTGCCCGTACGAGGGCCCTAGCTAAATCACACACACCGCTAATTTGCACTGTGTATGATGACTTCACACATTACACAGTAAAGATAGATAGTTCGTCTTTATGTTTTGACAAGCTACTTCAATAAATTCTACCAGCCAGAACTAAGAACTAGAAGTTAACTAAATCAAGAAACTTAACATAAACTCTGTTCTTTTTAAAATTAACAGACCCGTTAACCCCTGATGCTAAGCTAAATGCTTGTTTTACAAGTAGATTTACCACATAGAGATATAGAGAGATGCCAACTAATGCGCTGAGTTCGAAACTCAGTGTCGCATTAGAAATTGACTAAACAAAGTAATCAAAATAATATGTGCTCCATTATCCACTGCGGTTTCAGTACTCAACATTCGAATAATCTTTAATACTACGCAAGCAATGTAAGTAAACTGTTTACATTATGACGTCTGCAGCAATGTGTTCTGTTTTTGGGCATGTTGCTGCGACACCGGCCCCGCCCCCTTGGCACATCTCCTTAGTGTCTGTGATAGGCGGGGTTCGACCGAATCAGCGTTCCTCGGATCACGAGTCCAGTTCGACACAACACACCGTTGACGACACTTCAACTTCGATAAGTTTTAAAATGACATGTTGCTGTCTTGCATGGTTTTGCCTGTGTTGGTTTCTTCATTTAAGAAACTTTGTCATACCCAACAGAAATTGCTATTTTCTTAACCCAAGGCACTAACGTTTAGCCGATCCGGATATCAAGGATATCGTCAATTCGTCACTCAGTGCTTATCTATTGATAAGAGAACCACAGAGTTAAGGATAAAATTAGAATGGGCATACGTCACTTTGAAGACTCCTGCGAACGACTGACACTCCAAGCTATGTACCACTAACTATCGAGGTTGACAAAGGTGACTGAGTTTCTTCCACCATTACTTCTCAGCACCAGTCCAAATGTTGTCCTGAAGTGGTGGTAGGGCAAGCTATATTTGGGACGTGTTTATATGCCCTGAAAAGGGCCTGTGTACCTACTGAATAAACTATTTGAATTTGGACCGCGACTTTGCCCTTTGCACTTTGACTTTGCGTGAATATCGGTCTGTCAAAATACTGGCCTGGCATAAAAACTATTCTAGGTCTCAATGTTTTTATTATCATCGAAATCGGTCCAGGGATTACTTGAAAGAATAACAAATATTCTTCATTACTCACAAATACTTTAGTCGTCGTTACTTCTACTAGTCGGCCGTTTGGTGTAGTGGTTCAGAACGGACTACTATGCCGAGTGGTCCCGGGTTCGATTCCCGGCCGGGCAGAAATTGAAGTGATGAATTTTAATTTCTGTAACGGGTCTGGGTGTTTTCTATGTATAATAAGTATTTATTTACAAAAAAAAAGTATTTAAGTATGTTTATATCCGTTGTCTAGTACCCATAGTACAAGCTTTGCTTAGTTTGGGGCTAGCGGCGCAGTGTAAAATGTCCGAGGATATTTATTTATTTATACTTACACCTAAATATTTTTAGAAGGAAGAAGGATTCTTGCTTGCTATCAATATATTGTCCCCCGCGAGATACGAACCCACAACCGCATCTAAGAATGGTGCCTAATCTGGTACGCGAACTACATCTAGTATGGTGTCTAGTCCGTTACGCAAATCACTACTCTAGGAAGCCAACCGAAACATAATCTGTGATAACAATAAATAGTATAATTTAACACACACATCTGTTGATTCATGAATATTATCGCAAATCTAGATTAATCCTCCAATCAGCCAGCTCTAGCCCTTATCAGGTCTGCGTAATCGCAAACAAATATTTTCTTAAGAAATCGTCGATAAGACATTGGCATAGTTTTCGATACATTTTCATTAGAATGTGCCAAAAATGGCACAGGCCGTGACGGATTTTTAGTGAACTTGTGAAAAGTGACACTTATGTAAGAAAACTATAGTGTGTGTTTAAATTATGGCGTCGCAAAGAGGTAAGTCGTTGTAACTCGTATATTAATTGTGTTAAAGGACGATGTCTTATCAGGTGCCCATCTTGTTGAAGCATAGTACTTGCTCATTGAATTATTGTCGTTTACTTTAATTGGCCAACACAGATATTATTTTACAAGTGTTACATTAAAGACAGATAATAACACACACATTATTTTGACCTAATAAGGTACGGTACCGTCTCACGTCCCCTATTTGTCTCTCTAGGAGAGAGATATTAGATTAATTTCAATTCTGGTGTCCCCCATAAAGACTCTACCTACACACCTAGTTCACAGACAGACGGCTTGATGTCAGCAACTTTATTTCAAAAGAATCATGTCGACGACTTGTACTTTCTATGACTTTTGACAACAAGTCAAAAGTTGACGATTCATGTCGGCGGGCATGCGTGTTTGAAGTTTAAACTGCATTAATCAAATCAAATCAAGTTTATTTAGTAGGTACATAAGCCCCTCCCAGGGCACTATACAGGTCCCAAATATAGCTTGCCCTACCATCACCTCAGGACAACATATGGGCTGGTGCTGAGAAGAAGTGGCGGAAGAAACTCAGTCACCTTTGTCAACCTATTTTTCATTGGGCTAAAACTCACATTTAAGTCAAAGTCAAAGTCAAAGTCAAAATTTCTTTATTTGTTTAGACTAATAAATAGTTCTTACAAATCGTCATTTTGCTCTTAAGGAGCCTCTACATGTCTCATAATCTTTTTACCCTACCAGCGCTTCGAGACCAACATTTGGCAAGTGCTGAGAAGAAGCGCCGCAACAAACTCAGTCACCACTGTCTGCCGGTTAATATAAATAAATAGAAATAGCAGTAGTAGGTACATGCTATTCAGGAGCAGTTCACTGAATTTACCATGCATTCTTGTATAGTGTATCTTATAAGAATGGGTATACAAAATTGCGTGGTATATTAAACAAGGTAGTGACGTGCTAATATCTAGACTTACTGATTACACACTTAAATACTAGTAGAAATGACTCGCATACATAAATTGGAATAACTTGGATTGACCAGTCCCCGAAAGCAGCGCCTGTTCACAGACATGACGAGTGAACCAGCCATCGCTTCACTCGACCATATTAGAGGGAATGTAACGACCCGCCTCACTACGCCACTAGGTAAGTGATTAATACTTTTGTCTCGTGTATCCCCCGCATAGTAGGTCAAATAAGTACTAACGCACTCAAGTAAAAAAAATCTGAAAAAAGCCATAGATCTTTTTTCCAATCTTCTTGATGTACAGTCAATTTATCATAAAGGTAAACACTCTTATGTACCTACACCGTGCTATATTCCAACAAAATATTTACATGGTTTGATGTGTTACTGACTCTAAAAAATATGAGTCATATAAGTGAAAAAACAGTATTCATTTTCAAACTACATATGTATGTAGTACACTAAACTACAAATATTGAAGTTTTTACACCTACACGCCACTCTAACCTTACATGGCCCATCACCGAATTTGTCGTGCTCACTCGACCGGCGTATTGGATCTACACATTGAATGTTTTCAAAAGGCTTATGGCAAAAACATAGAAGGAATTACAACCCATTTCTGCAGGTTCGTTTATTTACAAAAATTTATGTTCATACTAGTTTTCTCTGACAGACTTGTCCGCAGGAAAGTTTATTCATAGAAATGAAAAGATTTCATTAAACTTATTATTTATTTGAAAGGCTTATGAGTTTATTGAAGTTTCAAAATAAGTAAATCCATTCTGAATATCAGATTAGGACAAAATCTCTCTAAACTCTTTACAAAACCATTGGAATAGAGTCCAGTTAAATTCTTTACTTTTGCTTACGTTAAAGCTAAAAACGCTAAAACGCTAAAAATAGTCCAAATTTTGCTTACATTAACGCTAAAAACGCTAAAAATAGTCCAGGCCAATTGACTAATAGCAGAATAGAATAGAATAGAATTGAGGACACTCTGTACAATTATTCCTGCGAATAGTAAAACGTTTCATGATTTTCTGACTCATGGACCATACTATTGATACTGTGTGACGTTTTATCAAAATACTAAACCTATTTTATTCTAAATGACATTACCTAGTTACTTCTATGTTATTTTCGTTCACTCGTTATATGAGAAATGAGATTAAATTCTTTCAAGGAATTTCAGTGGTAAAATTGAGCAGTAAAAATGGATTGATGTTTGGAATTGAAATCACTGAGGGTTTTGTGAGAGCAATGACAACGTAGGGATCAAAAGCGTATGAGAACTTTGTGAGGATTTTTTCTTTTAATCATTCACTGAGGTGTGAAAAACGTGAAGCAAGCATTCAGTATTTTGATTGAGAAAAGGCAAGATGTCACATTATTATGCGATTTTTGTTTTTGCTTCGTCTAATTTATGTAAAGCAAATAGTAATCGTGTTACCCGACTGCGCCAAACAAGCAGACAGATGGCAGACACATGTTGTGTTTCTCACCAGTACCGCTAGATGGAGCTGTGCTGAGTTGACTCGCGATATCATTTGATTTTTTCCCGAACTTAAGTACTCCGGCGACTGCCGACATCGTCACTCTGGTTTCCCTTCAATACGTATAAATCTTTCGCCTTTTACTAAAGATTTCCGTGGAGGGGAACACTCAAATGAGTCTAACTCTATTTTTGAAAAACCCTGCTCGCAGGGTACAGAAACTGAATGAAGGATACTCATAGGATAAGTTTTATTATGTCATAATGTAAAGTATAGTTAATTATCTTAACGTGTCTTTTTTAGAAACTAGCTTTCAGCCCGCGGCTTTTTAATTTAATTTTTAAAAAATAAATAAAGAAGAACGGTCAAGCCCCATACAAAAAAAACCCAGACCCGACAGAAACGAGACATACCTCAGTTTTTTTGTCATGTCTTAATTAGTTAAATTATATATTTTTTATATTCGAAATCTATGTATAACACCAAAATTTTACCCTTTGTTTTTGTTCAGGCGTTATACAAAAACTAATACAAAATGCCTATTTATCACCAAAATTGGTAAATGTATGTACCTAAATGTCTATTACAGCTGCTATGGAATGTATCTAGGTGACCTGGAGATACAGCCGGATTATACAGGGTGGTTATACATATGGAACGATAAGTGATCTCACTCGATTATTTCTAAACTATACAAGATATCGAAAAACTAGTTACTAATTCTGAAAGTGCTTCATGAGCTCTTTCAAACGGCACCAATAATAGGTTACAGATTATGGAAGCTGGTAACATTGAATTTTTGGATTTTATAACTTCTCGTTTCCACCCTGTATAATCCGGCTGTATCTCCAAGTCACCTAGATACATTCCATAGCAGCTATTTAGGTACATACATTTACCAATTTTGGTGATAAATAGGCATTTTGTATTAGTTTTTGTATGACGCCTTAACAAAAGCAAAGGGTAATAATTTGGTGTTATACATAGATTTCGAATATAAAAAATATATAATTTAACTAATTAGGACATGACAAAAAAACTGAGGTATGTCTCGTTTCTGTCGGGTCTGGGTCACAAATGACCGTTCTTCTTTAATTTTTAAATTTAATTTTGTCGATCACAGGAAAACTTTATCGCGCGCGTCTCTGTTTCAAAAACCGGGATAAAAACTATCCTATGTCCTTTCCCGGGACTTAAACTATAAATCTATATGCCAAATTTCATTAAAATCGGTTCAGTGGTTAGGCGTGAAAGCAAGACAGACAGAGTTACTTTCGCATTTATAATACATATTAGTATAAATTCACACACATAGGTAATCAAATAAATAATTTGGTGGAATGTATGGTGGACATAATGCGAAAAGGCAATCTCTATCAGTCAATCATTGATCAAACAAAGGAAAAGTGAGGCAGTGTGCAAAATTTAATTTACATTTACCTCGCATTCGCATAGAAATAAAGAGTTATTGGGATTTTGAACTGTGAGCTTACATCAAACGCGCTAATCTAGTGAGCGCGTTTAAAAAATGTAATATGAAAATTTTAGTTATTGAACGTTTCCCGCTAGGGGTGCTGTACAATCCGTCATACATTTAATGTTATTTTTTGACGTGCTAAGTGCTATGAGTCTCAAATTTTGCACGGTGGTTCCTTTTAGAACGTAGGTGTTCACTAAAACAGGATTTGGAAGTTTCAACCTCTAAGGGATTAAAACGGGATCCACGCATACGAAGTCGTGGGCAACCGCTAATTAATATGTCTAGAATTCTCAAATAATTCGCAAACAGGTTACTTAAAACAGACGTTTTCCCCAACATTACTCAGCGCTAAAATAAATATCATCGCGACCTTGCGATTGTTTGTTTGGTTTGTTAAGATAGTTCTAAGGCATCGTCAGTCAGTCGCACGTTGATACGGGTGTGATTCACAGATTTGTTGTTTCTTAACTATTTAAAATGTAGAGCTAAAAGTTAAATAGGTTAGACAATAAAATATAAAAAACAATTGAAAATACTTATCATTTACTAGCAATGAAAGGGACAAGAATATTGTCAGTGGCAGCTAAGTGTCTTGAAATGCAATTTGCATCTTTGTATATGAATCTTATAACGTGAAAAGTGTGTATTTTGAGGATTAAACGCGATGCGTACGATAGATTATGTAGAAAACCGTTTTTGTAAGAAAATGCGGGCAAAACGGAGTTTTTCACATGCAGGTCAGTTGAGTGTTTGCTCGCCGGCTTAATAAAATAACCGGTATTTCTTGTGTAATATTCGAAAATATGCGTTCATATCTTGATGTTTAAGTAATCGGCTAGAATCTTAAAATAAGTGACAAGTGCGGCTATTAAACTAATACAACGTGAGAACAGTTGAACAGTTCATCACCGGAAAAAATTCCAGTGACAAACCTATCCACACTCGAATGTGAGCCAAATTAACAGTTTATAAAGTGTAATATGGCGTTTTCTTATTCCAGATGTAGAGCAGGGCCTCCCCGAGGAGGATGACCACCTGGAGCCGCTGCTGAGTGCTGGGGACAGACATCCGCAGCTGCGACCTGCCCTGCCCAGCGACATCAGCCTCTCGGACTTGAAGTAAATATTTTTAACGCAGTGTACAAACGCAATACACATCATTGTCTGGATGCAGTGGTAGGGGTAAAAGGAATGTTGGGACGTGGTAAAATGCTCTTTAAAATCTAAATTGAGAAGTCTGGATGAATTACATTTTTGGTTTATGTACGCTGAAGAGCGCATCAAGTGTTGCTCTTCTTTCATTTTCTTCTAATACCTAGTTCTGAATCACGCTAAGATAAAGGAGCCAATTTTGCTCCATTCGTTCTGGAACAGACCAAAGGTCTGAAGCCATGCTGCATATGTCACTATCCACAATCTTCTGTGGACCTTTTTCTTAATACGTTTCACAAAAGTTTGAAAGCACAGACAACTTTGTTAATCGAGCAGTCTAGTCTGCTGCCGTGCAAATGCATCGGTCAAGGCAATGCCCAGAAAGTTCCATTTTAAACTTGCATGTAAAAAAATTCAAATTTAGTTTCAGTCAAATGACGTCCACTATTGGAAGGGTGAATATCCCAAGCACGTTTTTTACGCGGCGGAGCTGAGAATCGATGGGAGAAATGTAACTAGAGCGATGATTTTTTTTTTCTGTATATAGTTTAAACAGCGTTTTACACGATAGCAAAGTCTTCAGGACAATAGGTAGTTATTTTATGTGCTAAAAAAAATTTCAAAGACCCAAAATCTAATAGCGGTGGCGCGTCCTAACTCTATTTCTATTCATAAATTGTGTTATTCCTTCTTTCTCGGGGATTCTAGTAATTTAAGAATAGTATAGCTATAAAATACATTAAATAAGACTTCCAAATGATATGAAAGAAATGTGATATTTCATATTTTAAGTGTTTTAAATAGCCTTTCAAAACTGTCCCACGAAAAAAAGCAATTACAGTGGCTCAATTTCGACACTCTCTTACTTCTCCAAAGAAGCTTTGAGAGACGTAGAGTTCTTCTTCCCTGCATCACTCAGCTGTGTCCTCCTGATCGGGCTATAAAGACTTGCGACTTGTGGTATTGTTTTTCCAGCAGACCCGTAAATATTTGTATCAGTGGCACAGGAATACAAATTTTTTCAATTTCGGTGACAAGTATACGAGTGAAAGCTACTTACTTAGATGCTAAACTATTCTTTAACATGATTAAAGTTTGGTGTTTTGTTGTATCTGCATACAGAAATTATTGATTAGATTTATAGTTTTCTTTATAATTTGAATTTTGTTACAGTTTTTAAATTCCGGTGGCGCAATTTCGGTGGCTCCGGTGGCGAATCTATTGCAAGAATTGGTCTTATTGGCTCTGGAGCATTGTACCTAGGTCTACTAAGGTCTCAGTCATAACTACAATATCGTCAGTTAATCGAAGTTGTGTGATGTACTCGCCGTATCTTGATACTGAGCTCGGTCTAGCTCTGAAGCTTGAAAACCTCTAAGTGGGAGGTAGTGAAGACTTTAAGAAATTATGGTGTCTCCAACTCTGAACCCTCGCAGCAATCAGATAAGTTTCGAGTTGGGGGAGGGCTGATAAGATGAAGTTTTCATACAAATACTTCAAAAGTTGCATGTATCGACAGTCAATTTGACGCCATTAAAGAGACTGTAGCACAGCCCAGGTCTTGACCGAATCGAAGAAGGTACAAAAAGGCCAATAATAATGACTGATTATAGTCCTCAGTCTTCTGCATAATTTGACGCAGCATTAAATATGTACGTAGTATTACGAACGTCTTTTCGAAAATGAGGTTGTCTGGGAGACTGGATGTTGGATAGCAAGAGTGTCATATTTCAGGAAAAAGCTGTAAAGCCCGAAGCAGGAGGCCTCACCTGACTCTGGACCATCTCCAACGTCCATTCCATTCCAGTCTCCACCACCACCACCATGTCTTATTTTTTGGTTTATCGGCCAATAAACATGGTGGTATTTAAGGGAACTTTAGTACTAGCATTCCATCTGATTTTATAAGCTCAGTTGTGATTTCATTATCTCCTGGTACATACCTTGTTGTTTTTATTCCTTCCTTGGCATTCTAATCTCGCTCAAGCTAAAGTCTAGGATATCTTCGCTAAAGTGTCGTAATAATCTCGATCTTCAGCCTAATTACTAGTAGTGCTTCTTAATCTCTCCTAGCAGCTTAGGCATTTACCAAAATGGTTCTGCTATCCTCGTTATTCATGTTGGTAGGTATATTCAATTTGGTCCTCGCAAATACATACTTTCGATTTATTACAAAAAATCGTCTCTATAATACACTTTGTATCAGCGTGAGGACTTGGATAGCTATTTATACATCGATACTAAGCAGAATCTTAAAAACAGATGAGAATAGTTCTGAAACAGCTAAAATTTCCCTAGTCTCGTAGGTTGCAATCTATTCTGCCACTCGAGCTGAAAATTCGTGGGGTTTTGGAGCTGGATTGGCACTGGTCGTGGCTTAGGCTTCATCAGTCGACATCTTTTGAGCATCTTTTATTCGGCATTCTTCTATTTCGGTGATCACTTCGTCTTCTTCCTCGGTCCCTCACTGATGAGGATTCGCGATCCTGACCTGGCTTATGACCGCAGTCTAAGGAGGAACACTATCTGCGCAGATAGTGTTCCTCCATAGACTGGGGTCATAAGCTGTGTGGTGATCGGAGAATGCACATGTGATTAAATTGCTTGTTCGTCTAAAAATGATTACTACATTTTGATTTTTGCAGTACTATTAGGCTGCAGCTCAGTACGCTTTTACAGTTCTGGCATCTTTTGCTAGGCCTTCTCTCTCCATGAGGCTGGCTGGATTTAGTCCTCCGTTTCTTAATTGTACTACTTTCATGTAGCTCATTGTCGCTAGGTTTGCATAGTTTTCCGTTAAATTACCCTGTCACAAATATGTAATGTGTTAGTTGAGTAGTTGGTATAGATCTAGAAATATCTTCATACTTAATCTCCAGTTCGCATGGTCTTTAGCGAATAATTAGTTGCGTAATTCTGAGTGTAGGATAGGTATGATACCATCATGAAAACTTGGCTTGCCTGGACCAATATTTTTACTTATGGAAGATAAGGGTACTTCTCATTTACACTCAAATTTGATGGTCACACAATAATAGTTCATAAACGGTATAAGTTAGAATAATAACTTTGAAATCAGATGATAAAATATCTATTTAGCTACATCTATACTTATAATAAATCTGTAGAGAGGTCAATTCTGTACATGAAATATATTTTCAAAATAACTATCAGGGGGTGATTAGTGATCGATACTGATGCCAAAAATGCAATCAGTAAAATTTTTGTCTGTCTGTCTGTCTGTCTGTCTGTCTGTCTGTCTGTCTGTATGTTCCTTATAGAAACAAAAACTACTGGACGGATTTTAACGAAACTTGGTACAATTATTCTTCATACTCCTGGGCAGGTTATAGGATACTTAGGAATTCCCACGGGAACGGGCATTAGCGGGAAAATCCTTTTGTATGAAAAATCTAAACCGCTTAAGTTAGACGCTTGAAATTTGGCAAGCAGGTACCTTAGTAAACTTAAAGCTTAGTTATAACAGGATATTGCAAAATTCCTACGGGAACGGGAATTAGCGAGAAAAAACTTTTGTATGAAAAAATCTAAGCCACGTAACATAGACGCTTGAAATTTGGCATGCAGGTACCTTAGTAAATTGAAAGCTTAGTTACAACAGGATATTGCAAAATTCTCACGGGAAAGGGGAGTTAGCGGGAAAAAACATTTGTATGAAAATATCTAAACCGCGTAAGTTAGACGCTTAAAATTTGGCATGCAGGTACCTTAGTAAACTTAAAGCTTAGTTACTACAGGATATTGCAAAATTCCCACGGGAACTGGAATTAGCGGGAAATTCCTTTTGTATGACTGACTCACTGACATACCCACGCACAGCCTAAACGGCTAAACGTAGGCACTTGAAATTTATAAGGGACGTAGCTTAGGTACCGTAGAGGTGCACTAAGAAAAGAATTCCCGAAATTCCCACAGGAACAGGAATTACCGGGAAAATCCTTTTGTATGAAAAATCTAAACCGCTTAAGTTAGACGCTTGAAATTTGGCATGAAGGTCTCTTAGTAAACTTAAAGCTTAGTTACTACAGGATATTGCGAAATTCCAACGGGAACGGGAGTTAGCGGGAAAAACATTTGTATGAAAAAATCTAAACCGCGTAAGATAGATGAAGGGGGTAAAATGGGATCCACGCGTACGAAGTCGCGGGCGGCCGCTAGTACAAAATAAATTTGATCGTAATAGAAGCAAAAATAATATGAAAAAATCACATGAAACGATAAAAAACGGGGTGATTTTTCGCGTTCTCATCGTGTCACACCTTCGGTTACAATGAAACATTTGGTTACTGCATTCACAATTTTCATTCAATTTGTGTGTAGCATATACTAAAATCATCGTAATTAAATATACTTTCCACACAATAGTCAAAAAAATATCTTCTTATAATTATTTTGAATTGAGAAAGCGAAATACGTTGGTCACACGATTTTAGGTACCTAAAATTTTGAGTAATAATACAAGATTGTCGTTAAACCGAACGTCAGCAACCAATCACAGTGTTCTATTCGGTTAACGTCAGTCGCGCTTCGACCATTGGGGAGGTGAAATAGGTCGATCGTCGCTCCGCGAAAAAACTACATAACTTTTTGTGATTATCCATAGACATACCGTCGCTTGCTTGAACAATATTTTCTACCTCTAAAATTTAAACAATTTAATTGAAACTTTGCCATCGAAAACTTAACATGTTAGACTTATTTGTGTAGTATTCGACTTGAACCGTTAAATTCAAATTTAAGGATAATTCATAAAAAACTAAAATGTTCGTCACCTTCGTGGCATCACCTTCGTGTTGTTTTATACACGAAGGTGATTTTAGGCCACGAAAGTGATTTCTTGCTTTGGTTTATTTTAAAATATAGTGAGTGGTGTTTATGTTTTTACAATATTTTAATAACTAATAAATTATAGGTACGTGGTAAGTAGAGATCAGTACATCAATAAATAAATAAGGGTATTTTTGTTATCTGTCTGTATGACTGTATGTATGTCTGTATGTGACTGTGTATCTGTTTGTAAGATAAAGGACATCATCCATTTTGGTCCAAAATCAAAAGTGCCGGCCAAAAAATAAAAGTGCTGTATTCTGATAGAATACGTCCGCCTTAGCATTTATTACTATGGCACCAAAGCTGTAGCACCACTGTGCATCGTAGTATTTGAGTTCTAAAAATATATGAAACGACTGACTTTGATCTCAAATACTACGACGCATAGTGGTGCTACAGCTTTGGTGTCATAGTAACAAATGCTAAGGCGGACGTATTCTGTCAGAATACAGCACTTTTTTTTTATTGGCCGACATTTTTGATTTTGTACAAAAAATGTATGAATCGTCGATGAATTTTAGATCTCAAATACTCCACGCACAGTGGTGCTATAGCTTTGGTGCCATAGTAACAAATGCTAAGGCGGACGTATTCTGTCAGAATACAGCACTTTTTTTTTATTGGCCGACACTTTTGATTTTGAACAAAAAATGTATGAATAGTCGATGACTTTTAGATCTCAAATACTCGACGCACAGTGGAGCTACGGCTTTGGTGCCATAGTAACAAATACTAAGGCAGACGTATTCTGTCAGAATACAGCACTTTTTTTTGTTGGCCGGCACTTTTGATTTTGGACCAAAAATATATGAAACGTGGATGATGTCCTTTAATCTGAAGTTTGAGTTAAAAGTTGTACAATAAAAATACGAGGCCCTCTGGCCTAAATATTTTTTTTTTGTTGAGGGACTGATAATCAGTTAGAGTTCTTTTTATTGAGGTACTGATAATCCGTTTTTTGCTTCTTTAGCATTTCAGAATGCCACCACGCCACCAGTGTCACCCTTAAAACCAATTGCGTAGAATCTTGTAACTTAGTAGGTGACGTAATAGGTAAAATTATATCTTGTATTTAAGTAGGTACCTATTTATTAGGGTGGTCCTTATTTTTCGACTTTTGAATTATCCCCGGGGCACTTTCTCATTCGAATATACCTCTAAATATGAAATTAGCTTTTTTTGTTTTTTTTTTTGGTTAAGATTTAGAGGTCGCTACCAGCTGTCAAAATATTTACAAAAAGCTTTGAAGATCTTAAATCATGGTTTCATAAATGTTTTATTTAAGTGTTTATATCACATTTTACGTGCAAATGAACATCGCACAGATAGAATAGACAATCGCTTCTTGTCACCTTCTCCCCTCAACCCCTCTTCTGTACCGACCATGGTACCGACGCGTCGAGATACTAACAAGTCAACTCTTATATCTTAAAAATAATTGATTCAAATATGTACATTGTACATAATATCTTAGTTCATAGCAACAACAATAATTTTGTAATATTTTTATTTTTCGGCTATAAAAATAAATGAATCTAACAAATACAGATTTTGTGTTTTTACTTAAAATTCAAACCTTGGTAGCGACCCCTAAATGTCTTTTAAAAATTAAAAAAAAATTGAAAGACTCATATTATTATGGTATACAGGGTGTTAGGTAAATGGGTATATGAGCCGACACTAGCCCATGTTAACATGGTCATATAAATGGTATGGTGAAGTCAGAAAATTGATATCTTCATTTTAATTATTTTAATTTTCATACAAATCGGATTTTTATAAAATTTATTATGTATGAAAATTAAAAAAATTAAAATGATGATATCAAATTTCTGACTTCACCATACCATTTATATGACCATGTTAACATGGGCTAGTGTCGGCTCATATACCCATTTACCTAACACCCTGTATATTCAAATTACGTGGTGCCCCGCAAAATATAAGAAAAAAAATTTTTTTCGTAGGAATACTATTTATATTATGTTATTGCTATTTATCTATGAAAATAAGACAAAATATATGTTTTATAAACACTTAAGAGTCATTTACAGTAATAAAGTTTGAAAAAATTATTGCTGTGAAGTACAGAATCACTTTCGTGGCATCAAAAAATTCAAAACGTTAAAGCTTCCAAACGAGACTCAGTATTTGACTGATTTACTGAGAATACAATCTTCACATCAAGCGCTACAATTTTTGTTTACAAAAAGTTGAAATAAGTTAGAAATAAAATTCGCCACGAAGGTGACGATGAGAACCGTGGCGATGAGAAATACCCATAAACGTAACACTAACCTGGGGCAGTTGGTCGCCCTCCCGGGACTAGAGTTGGTTTCTGGGTTTGAGGGTCATGTATGATGTCTTTGTGATGAGTCTAGAATAACGGGGCTGTTGGCGGCTAGAGCCAGAAAGTTTTGGATTTGTTCTCTATGGAGGGATTTTGCCGTTATCACCATGCTTAGCAGGCTGGTTGGTAGTTCCAGTATGGTAGTATAATACCTGGAAAGATGCTGCAGCCCACCCTCCAGTATTTTGATTGCTTAGTCGGCTCTTACGACTCACATGGGAAGATCTGATGCTTTTTTAGGGTCACAACACCGGCCTGAATATTGTTATTAATTATAAACATCTTTACTGGATAATAATACTTAATTGATTACAAATAAATAAGTAATTTGAGACAATCATCCATAACATTTCGAATTCCGCTGTATAAATAAATTTCGGTGGATTGATTCTTAATTCCGGTGGCTCAAATACAATTTCGGTGGCTCTTGATAATTTCAAATTAACATATCTCGAGAAGTATTAATAATTCTATTCTATTCTATTCTAATATTTTGATCTCTACCATATCATTGAATAATACAAGTTATTTACTATTATATCCGCCACAAAAAAGTTTTGGAAAGTGGAAATTAAAATTCGCCACCGGAATTAGGCAAAAATCGAGTTTGTTGATATTCACCCACAAAGGTCTTTACAACGACGGGTCCTGCGCGGCCCGCATCCAGGTTCTTCACGCAACCTTCACCAGATCGTCGGTCCACCTAGTGGGAAGCCTGCTCATGCTACGTCTTCCGGCCCGTGGTTGCCACTCGAGAACTTTTCTATCCCAACGGCCGTCATCTTTACAAGCTATGTGCCCCGCCCACTGCCACTTGATTTTAGCAGTTCTGCGGGCCTATATCGGTCATTTTCTCAAGAAAGTCTTTGACTAGTGTGTGTTGCCAATTCCAAATTATTTGCAACTAAATCATTATAAAAACAAAATATCTACTTTACAGAAACTACCCAGGCTTCCACGTGTCCAACAACAACATGACGGGTTCCACAGTATCATTGACCACCCCATGCACGACGGTCAACAACACCCCGGTGACAGAAGGGGTGGATGCCATCCCGAAGAAATGGAGAAGAAGCGACAGGAGGCTCAGGAGACTGAACACGGAGCTGCTGACTGCTATTGAGGAGAACGAGGTTGAGGAGGTGGAAAGGTGAGGAGTTTTTCATCATCATTATTTTAGCCTATTGACAATAAAGAGGTACTTAGTCCTCTGCTTGACATAAAGCAACGTCACAAAGCACGATATCTCTAATCCTATAGGATTCTTCTCTTTGGCTTCTTTCAATCAGGGAGTTTTTCAAGTATCAATAAATAAACATTTTAATACCAATGCAGATACAATATGGCGATGATATACTTACTACTCAGGAGGGAAATTATGTGATGGCGATGTTTTTAAAATGATCCAAGTTGATGCACGTAATATTGCATTGTAGTAGCTCGGGAAAAACTTCCTAAAAATCGTCGTGTGTTTCAATACATACAACTTTTTATGCAGTTTCAAATCGCTCAATTGTTGACACTTGTAGCAAATGAAATGCAAGCTTACTATTCTCATTCAGAAATAAAGTAACCTAAACTTATCCAGAAGAACAAAGTTCTTCACGAGGAGAAGTACCACGCAGCTTTTAAAATGCAACTTATCACACCTTCCCATTTATATTCCATTTCCAGACTCCTCAAAGCCGGAGCCAACCCTAACGCCACCTGCCGGCAGAACTACGTCTCAGCCTGCCACGTGGCAGCCCTGAGCGGTGGAGATGCCTTGTCTCTGCTCGTGAAGTTTGGAGCCGAGAAGTACAGGCTGGACAAACTGGGCAGAACACCACTGCACCTGGCGGCATGGGCTGGAAACGCCAGGCAGATGGCTATCCTTTTGGACTTCCCTGAAGGTATTTTATTAAACTACCCTCATAGTAGCTACTTCAATTTATACGGTAGATAATGCTACCAAAATGCTAAAATTCTCGCGTTCGCCTTTAGCACAACTAGCAATAAATAGCTTGCCAATAACTTTGGTTTTCTGAACGTAAAACTACGGAACCCTAAAAAGGACATTGTGAAAACGGATTCTCAAAAATTAATTTCATTTTCAAAAGATATGCAGTACAGTTATGTAGTTAAGGCGATTAGAGTCCTCAATCCGCGTCAAATGGGCATTTTGTAAAGCCTACTCCTCTTTTACGGCTGGACAGAAATAGTTGAAAAAAAAATATGTTATACAACAGTTCAAGGACTACATTTGTGACGTTTGAATTTTCGCTACGTCTCTTTGTTTTGGATTAAAAAAATAAATACGGGACATCGATTTTTTACTTAAAATCCCTACTCCTCCAAAACGGCTATGTTAATTTAAAAGATTTTTGCACGAATAGATTAGGAATTCTTTAATCTTTAAATGACACGTTGCGTTTTTCAATCGAACATTACTTTCATTCATAAATTTTACTTTTGATAAATTCCGAACGTTTTGCTGTTGAGGGGGCCTTCGCGGGGTGCGGGCGGCAGTCGGCCGCTGGCCTTCAGACGGGGAGGTTGTGTCACTCGCTGCAAACTGACATTAGCGATCAAAATGAATTTTTTCTTTGGCTGAGTTGCACCACCTGACGTGACCTAACTTTGACCGTAGCTTTGGCGATAACCGGTGTTTTTTTGTATGGAGTTTGACAGATTTTTGACTTTTGTCAAATTTAAAATAAGATGGTGCAACCTAGTCTTTGTTTGACAATAGTTTTTATGTCAGAGTTGTTCATAGAGCACGTTCAGTCAGACGATACAATTGAATTAAGGCATGCTCGGACGCTATTATCTACCTAAATAGAATCTATTAGTGTAAAAAAATCGACTCCAAAAAAAACGGCACTAGATAAGTAAAAGTTGAAAATATATTCCGTTATTTATTTACTAGACCTTTGCAATCAGTATCCAAATTAGGAGGGAGTCAGAATCAGTAACTTAATCGATTTACGTGAAGAAAACAATAATTTATATTTTTCATACTTAGGCTCGGCGCAAATGGGCCATTTAGAATTAGATTTTCAATAATTATGTTTCTTTGCGAAAATACCACAGTTAAAAAAAATAAGATAAAGTGGTATTGATAAATTGTTCTATAGAGCTTATTAAAAATGTGGATTCTGATTACAAATGCCCGTATATCATGATTGATATTTTCGGAGTCGGTGACAGCCTACCTTTTGGTGATTCGTTTTGGAGTTGGTTTTAATTTTTGGTGATAATTAATTTATTTCATGCCTTTAGTAGACTATAGGTACTCAATAGACCTTGTTGTTGCCACTGAAGGTGCATAGGTACACTACTGTGTACCATTAATACCATATTTTTCATGTTAAGTGCAAATAAACTTCCCTAAATTACCTAACCATGAAACGTACCTATAGGCTATAATAATTAAAAAGTTTCGTCGATAAAAACTGAAATCCTCTTATAGGATGATGAATTTTGGGAACATATCATGAAACTAAATTTTTAGCATACGAAAACATGTTTTAAAAAAAAGGTTTTTTCTTTGAATTTATTTTTTTATTTATGATGCGGAATTTGCTGCGGCGTAGTAGCAAAGATTTTTCGTTATGTAGCTCGTAATAATTTCGAAGAATAGGGATGTTTCCTGGGTAAAGCAAGAGTTTGAATTGGTCCGTCGGTCAACTTACCAAAAAAATACTTTAAATGTATTTTTCACTTTTTTAAACTTATGAAAATTTAAAGAGATAAAGCGCGCCAAAGTTCAGAAGAGGCCCATGACCTTAAGGCGTGCTTAAAATTGTTGCGATTTGTGTGTTGCATTGTTATCCGAATTACATGTATATCCAAAATTTTAACTCAATCAGTTGTTGAAGGATTTCTAATAAAAAGACGAGATTAAACACATTTTCAGTTTATTCTTCATAAGTGACACAAAGAGAATGACAATAGACAAAAGAAGAAACATTTGCTTTTTTTAACCATAGACAATACTACTATGTGTTCCAATACCTACAGTTGTCGTCAGGAAGTTGGTCTAACAAATTCAGCTTGCAAGATTCCACCCGAAGTTACCTACATTTACATGTTCAAATTTCGAGAACGGCTGAACCGACGTAAGAAAATTTAACCGATATTAGAACATTAGAAAATTTACGAAAAAATAAAAAAAATATATCCCGTACAAAATGTTTATGGATTGTGTTATTAAATACCCTTACGCCTGAGTTAAATGACACCGACATCAAGGTTCATCAATTCAAGTTTAAAATAATAGGCAGTAATGTCATGAAAAAATAGCTTCTATTCTGTATCTACCTATGACCGTGTAATTTTGATCGGTGTCAAATCGGAGTTTTCGTGCGGGGTGCGCGGGTGTTTCGCGCGGCGTGAAGGTCAAACGCCCAAGGTCATTGAGGACTCTAATCGCCTTAAGGTAACATGCCTTTATTGCTGGTGCCAGTAATACCAAAAATTTTAGTCACCTAACAGAAGGACGAAGAAGTGACAGTCAATATCAAACTGTAAATCTTCTCATCTCATCCCAGACAAAACTCGCAAAGAAATAAAGCTTGATTTATTAAATTTTCAATGCTAAAGAACAAAATGACCTAAAACGGCCCCAATCAATGGTCACTAACCTCAATAAATTATAAATATTTATGCACGTCTCATAACCACTATCAGGTGGAACTCGTGATCTGGTGCGACCACTGCCTCCGTCTTCCTGGACACCAGCCTCAGCACCAATAAATCGTCTGTGACATCCTGAAAACAAGGAAGAAACTATACCCCTACTGCCATTAGTTACTAGTACTTTGTGGTAATAAAAAACCAATAAAAACTTAAGAGCAACGATCAGTCTTCAGATTAAGATTTTCTTCTCACATTTTTCTTCAATCTTCAAGAGGCACGAAACGACACATCTGTTCTCTCGCTCGCTTGCAATCGAATAAATGAGCTGTTGGTACTTATCAACAGATTCATCATCATCATTTCAGCCAATCATCAACTGCTGAAAACAGGCCACCCCATTGATTTCCATACTGACCGGTTGGTAGCGGCCTGCATCCAACGCCTTCCTGCTACCTCTATAATATGGTCGTTTGTCCACAAAAGCTCAGCTTAGAATAGCCTATGTAGTAGTTACAAATAGAAGTTTCCAAAGACTAATTTTCTCGTAGATGTCACTTACGATTTCTTTAAGGGCGTTGGAGGCGTGGTGAGAGAGGTTCCTCATATGGGTGGAGTAGGTGGCAGCCGTCAAGCTGTCCAGGGTCGTAGTCTCCGGGAATCCTAGGGATATGGAGAACAAAGTTAAACAACGAAATCTTTATGCATCACATCAGCTCTGTCAATAGACAACAGTACTCTGAGCTCTTTTCATGAGTAAATAAGATAACACACACCTTCACAGTTGACTATGATGGTGCCCACCACATTGCCGTTCTCGTTGATTCTGTTCATAGTATTTGTTGCAATCGGCCCCTACAACGATAAACATATTATTAGAAGATAAGAATTAGCTTTTCATAGTATTAGAGGTATCTACTTGATGGCATCTAAACGCGGGCAGCGCAGAGGAACGGTCGTTGTTGTTATCCTTGGGGGAAGATTTTGGTCCATCAGAATACCTACGTCATTTGGTTGAAATGAACGAACGAACTTACCATATAATTTTGAGCGATCTCCATGATTGTGTAATTAAGATTTTATGTGAAATCAAAATCAAATTCGATAGATAAATGGATATACAGCGATTAAAAATTAATTCTTCAAAAAATTGCTCTCCATTCACAAACGACGTTTGCTGTCACAATAATTAACTATTCTTTCTTTTCTAGCCATAGTGACTCATGGTTTCTATTCTATGTGCCAGTTCTTTTTGAGTTTCATAAGCTTCTATACGTGCATTTTACGCGCAAGAACCAACAATAACGGTTAAAAGATGGTTTGATCCACCGCATCGTGTCTATAGGTGCACCAATGAACGAGAGTTGGGAACAGTCCCATTTTCCATTTAGCAGTAATTTAAATTCATTCTTCATCTCTTCCAGACATGTGTGAACGCGTCGACAACGACAGCATGTCTTCAGACATGGAAGAGGAGGTGAAGAAGTTAAGCGAGAAGACCAGATCCCTGGCCAACGTGCGCTGCGACTTAGGAGTGGTCAAGACCCTCCTGCCGAGCACTTGGAAGGACAACATTGATCATGACTGCAAGAATATTGACGGAACGGTTAGTGGAGAGGTCATCCATGGAGATTCATCCACAGGAAATCATGGCTGATCCTAAATTAGCCCATTTTAAAAATCTTACATCTTCATTAATATTGCCCACCTTAGAACTGTCTAGTGCCCACCCCAGGATGTTGGTTGATAGGACCGAGTACGTCCCCCTGAAAAGTAACTCAAGATACGCCAATGACTAAGTACTCAGCAACACAAGTATGTTGATTAGCAGGTATTGCCATTTCACTCTCGGGAAAGTACCTAGATGCTGGCAGTACAAGACCGGTTGTCGTGGAAAGCCTTGGGAGGGTTTTGTCCAGTAGAAGACGTCATTTGACTAAAACGAACGTACTGTCGTAGAAAAATGTAACTGATGCTTGTAACTCAACTCAATAAATTACATTCCAGAATAATTCATAGTCAGGAACGATACTTAAACCCAGGACTGACAAAATATAAGTATTATTTTTACAGCTGCCCCTCCTAAAACCTGGCTGGACGCCACTCCACGTAGCAACATCATGCGCTCGGAAGCAGTGCACCCGGCTACTCCTGGCAGCTGGAGCTGACCCCAACATCTGCGACGAAAATGGCAGAACGGCTCTGGATGTCGCTGGCTCGGCGTACTACTATGATATGCCTGTCGATTCTCAAAGGTAACTTTATGACTAACGGGACTGTTCCCATCTTTCGATTCTACGCCTGCAACTCCTGTATAGCCTGTGAAGGCCAATTTCAATATAAAGACTTCATGTATTGGGTTACTTGGTGAACCGAGGATCTACTGAAGGTCGCGTGAAGCACCTGGATGCTAGCAGCGCAGGACCGGTTGTTGGGAAAATCCTTGGGGAAGCCTTTATCCTACAGATCTACTCTGGTTGAAACGAACGAACGTTGTCTTCTCACAAAGCTCATACAGATTCTAATTTTCACGCTTGCTTTTGTTCGTAGTTTCAAAGAAGTAGTCCAACTGATCCTAAAAGTTGGTGGTCAAAACAACACCATGAAAGTGTCTGGTCTCAACCACGTGGACACGCCCCTCCACACCGCAGTGGAGCTGGAAAATGAGGACGTCATCAAAGAACTGCTCCAAGTTGGTGCTTCTATCGCCTCCTTGAACACTGCTGGACAGACCCCCCTTCATGTGTGTGTGAAGAAGCAGTTGGAAGACCCTTTAAAGGTGAGAAAAAGATGATTTAAAAATAGCATTATTAAGCTGCACCTACCTACCCAAAGACTTTTAAGTCAAGCTAATAAGCGAAAAATTAAGCTACACAAGCTGTCGCAATATGGATTTTGTGACACCATCACCAACTTATTGATCAATATCTCAGCAGCATGCTACGTGAATCTGTTATTAATTAAGATCAAACCAATTTTCAGATATTAGCTAACGAAGGAAGAAACGACACTGATCCGTTGTCAGCGATGGTAGACGTGAAAGATCGCGATGGACACACGGTCTTGCAGGCGGCCATTGAAGCTGCGTGGGTGCCAGGCGTGTGCGTGGCATTAGAGGCTGGAGCTGACGTCACTCTGAAGGTATGAGACTTTAGAGAAAATTATCCAGAATAAGGAGATATTTAGTTGTCAATTATGCGGTATTCCATGTAGTATTTAACCGACAAAGTAGAAACAAAATTCATTGACCTTTCTGTTCAATTTTAGGCAAACGACGGTGAAACTCCAATACATTCAGCTGCAGCATTGGGCAACTTAGACGTTCTAAATGAAATCCTCAGTGTTGCCAAACAAAAAGACGCCATTGACTATCAAAACGAAGAAGGAGAGACGGCGCTATTCAAAGCCATCAGCAACAACCACACTGCATGCGTCGTAGCAATACTAAATGAAGGTGCATCTATAAAGAAAACTCTAACAGGCGATGTCAATGTATTCCACGTGGCTGCAGAAAGAGGGCACGTCGATGTACTCAAAGTGTTACTAGATCATGACAAAGAAGCAACTAACTTGATGCTTAACAGTCTCACCCAAGGAGACCGAAGAGGATTTGGGCCAATCCATTTTGCTGTCTCCGAAAATCATTTAGAGTGCGTTGAACTGCTCATGTCCAGAAACGCTGACATAAGACTAAGAACGACCAGCAGCCCACACAAATCTTCGACGCCACTGCACATAGCAGCCGTCAAAAATCATGGTGAAATCGCAAAAGTCATTCTAAATTATGATAAGACAACAATACACGAAGTCAATTGCATGGGATGGTTCCCATTGCATTCTGCTAGTCACCACGGCAGCAGAGATGTCATAGTTCTTCTTTTGAGAGAAGGGGCAAATCTAGCTGGCCACACAGATGGACCAAAGAAGTTCAAAAGAACTGCTATAGACATGATAATAAACAACTTGTCGAAACCAACAGAATTTCTGGAGGACGTCTTAGATTCTTATATTTCTACAAATGAACAGAACATTCAGGATCCAAATTGTGAAGTAACAGTTGATTATAGAATTTTGATGCCCAGTGTGTGTGAAATGGAACAGATGAAAGTTATCGAAGCTCTCCTTAAAACAGGCAATAGACATGGACAAAAAAGGCTTCTGGTCCATCCTTTAATAGAAAGTTTTCTATATCTTAAATGGAGAGCACTGTTACCATTTTTCTACACAATCATAGCATTTTATGGCCTTTTTGTTATGTCGTTGACAATTTTTGCTATATCTGTATTCTTTTACAAGGACACTCTTGAAACGAAACCAGATTGGCTTAATTCGACGATATGGGGATACATAGTCTACGGTACAATTTCATTGATTCTATTGCAAGTGAGTAATTAGAACATTCTTTTATTTCTCCTACTTTTATTGAAAGCAGTATACCTACATATTTTAATTCAAAATATCGTTTCAGGAACTACTCTACATGAATGTCAAGAGCAGCCGCTACTTTTTCCAACTGGAAACATGGGTGAAATTTGGTTCCCTAGGCCTGGCCGTCCTTCTTCCACCTGCAGTCTTGATACCGGGTTGGGAGGACGCTGAGTGGCCAAGACATGTGGCCACTGGAGCCCTTCTCCTGGCCTGGATCCAGATGATGTTTTTGCTATCCCGGTTCCCAAACTGGGGGTATTATGTGCTTATGTTTGGGAAGGTGGCGTCCAACGTTATTAAGGTGAGAATATTTTTATTAATTTGACAAAACTTCTTAAAGTAGCACTATATGTAACTAAATCATTGTTTCAGATTCTATTAACATTTGCCTTCTTAGTCATCGGTTTCTCTCTCAGCTTCATGATTCAGTTTCGGTCTAAGACTCCTTTCGACAGCCCGTTTGCTGCCCTTATAAAGACTGTCGTCATGATGACGTCAGAATTCGAGTACGACTCTCTCTTCGACGAGGAGCACTCCAACCAACTCGCCTTCTCCTTCCAAGTCGTCCGCCTCATTTTCGTTGCTTTCCTCATCTTGGCGGCCATCGTCCTCATGAACCTGATGGTTGGTGTGGCCGTTAACGACATCACTGACCTAGAACTCCTTGGGAACATCAGAAGGCTTGACAAACAAGTTGGTTTCTTGAGCACTCTAGACACTTTAGTCTACAACAGAATCTTTAGCAGAATATTACCAAGACGGGTCAATAGTAAGATCAAATATAAAAGAAACGTTAGCGGAGTGTTGACGCTAAGACCTGGCAGACCTAGATGGAGGATCTCCAAGATTCTTCCGTCAAGGATTCGGGACGCAATTTTCAATAAGGCACAGTCGCAGAAGAAGCAGCAGGATGACGAGTTAGACGTTAGGAACTTCAAGGTGTTGCTGAATGATATACATGAGGAAATTGTTGCGAAGAAGCGGAGACAAATTGAGGCGTCTGAAGCGCAAAAAGACTTAGAGAGTCGACCAGGAAAGAACAGGTTTAGACATGAGGAGCTGATGAAAAGGCTTAATCATTTGGATGGGGAGATGACGGGAGTCAGGGAACAGGTCACAAGTCTGACAGATGAGAAGTCGCCGATAGAAGCGCTAAATATTAAAGTCGATCAGATGTCTATAGAAATGTTAGAAATCAAAGAGTTCTTGATGAGGCTGGAGAGTAAGATTGGTAGTATTGCCAAGTAACAACTAAAAAATTACTTAAAAGAATTCCATTTAACTTAAAGGATGAAGTATTATTACTCCTTATCCAATTAGCGTCATTAAAAAGACTATTTTTGATAAAATAAAAATTACTCATCGAACGTAAAGTTCGCAATCAATGTTGAGTATCAGTCTGATCTATCAGGTACCATATTTTATTATTTCACATATATAAATTAGTAAAAGAAAAAGTATGGATTAAATCATAAGCCCGCCTAAATTGTGCCTTTTAACTTTGTAAGCATTTCTTGTGATTGACTGTGTGTAGTGTTCAATAAAATAAATACGTAAATACTTATTCTATCTATACTTATCCATAAAATATTGCTAAATAAAACATAGTATTTACAAATCGCTATCTAAACATAACCCATTTATTATTCATATTCGTATTTCCCCAAGCTAATGAGCAAACATTAAGATTTAATTTTATTTACATTAAGAAGTTCAAAATACTTCTCGGAAACTGGAAATAAAAACAACCATAATAATAATATTATTATAACGTTCTGTATTTCGATAATCGACCTTTTGTAAAAATGCATGACTAACAGTAAAAACCTAACTGTATTAATTCGTAAAAATTGTTATAATTTTATAGTATTTAAGTACTAGTGTATACATATAGTTATTGTTAGAATAATAAATCAATAATTGCTATTTTCAAGTATAGTGATGACTTACAATGATAATAACATCTTTACAATGTTATTTGAAATGAGTTAGATTGTTGTGTCAACTTTTGATAAAATAAAGACTTATTAAAAAACTTTTCGTTTTATTTTACCTATCAGGTTTAATTTTTTTGGAAATTCGAACTTATTACAAGTACATAAAAGCCAAAGTGCAGTGATAAGCTTGATGTGCTGCCATCTGTGTAAGTCGACGGTAGTCCACAATTTCGCGATCAGCTGACAGCGGGGATATAGCTCAGTGGTAGAGCATTCGACTGCAGATCGAGAGGTCCCCGGTTCAAACCCGGGTGTCCCCTGACGGGCGGTTTTTTTTAAAATCCTCAACGAGGAAGCTCTTTTCCTGTATCTCACCTGATGGTAAGTGATGATCAGGCCGAAGGTGGAAGCGAGCTCCACCCGGAATCCTCAACCACGGAGGAACTAGCTATCTTACCTCTAACTACCGGAACACAACAATGCTGTTAACATTGTTGTTATGGTGACAGACTTAGGTAAGATGGTGGTAGTGGTAGTGGTATTATTTTTAAGGCCATAGATTTTTTTTATTTGTGAATAAAAATGGAGTCTAAGGCTAATGACATAAAATATTGCCTTTTTTTCGAAGTAAGTTTAGACAAAGAGTCGTTGCATTTTTATTAATTTCAAGTTCAACCTTGTGAAAAATGGAAATTTTTAATAACATCCAATAATGCTAAATAATGACCTACAAAAAACGAGTTTAATGATATTTAATTAAGGACCTACCTATGTAATTATAAATTACTTGGGAAAACGGATTTTTTTTTTTAATTTTTTGCAATAACGAGACGTTCAAAAATACACTCGAAAAACTAACCCTGCTTTTGGCGCAGTCAGATAAAAAGAAGGATGCAATAAATAATACCATTGTCTACTAGATGAATGAATTTAAAAAAGTTTCCCATGCAAAAAAAAAAGCTCTTGGTCTCCAAATGTATATTTATTTGACACTAGATTATTTTATTCAAACTGGCCACTCGACCGAAAATGTTTTCAATGCAAACTTTTTCACAAGGACAAAGTTCCACTTTTCACTTTACCCTAAAAGGGAGCAAGCCAAAGCCTTCTTATTAAAACGAGGAAAAATAAGTGACGTCTGCGGGTAGGCAAAGTTTGTTAATAAACCTCACCGCAACAGGGAAAACTGAGGGTAATGCTATATTACTTGCTACTTAGCTCACAGTTCGGGACAGGGTGCTGTAACATCGCAACACAAATAATATTTAGTACAAACAAAACAAACTTTAACAGCCGTATGCACCTATTTTCTTCACAGATGGGTACTACATGCTAGTTTTCGATACATTGACAAGTACAAGTATATTATTTAATTCTATAACAGTAGCTGTAGGCACAAACACTATTTATCCAAATCTTCAGCGCCAAACGTTCAGTACATCCTAAGTAATTCATAAGAATAAGTAGTACCTACAGTAGCTACTATTTGATCCTAGTAATAGGGCAAATAAGTACTTCCTAATAGGAGGTAAGTAGGTGGGGAAGGGTAAATGTTTCTTACTCTTTCAAGCAAGCAAAAACTGTTGAATGAATTTTGATAAACTTTACAGTATTACTATTATCTATTGTTTATTACATCATAATAACATAGGATTATAATTTTTGTTGAGTTCAACAACGATAAAATTTCTAGCAAGTCTGTCTTTCTGTGACAAACTGAATTTCAGGTAATGCAAGCTTACGCATTTAATTAAGATTTTGGACAGCAAATATTATTTAAAATACAATTTGTTCACTTGTTACCAAACAACGTCGCCAACATTTTTCGGCAGGCACATTTATACTGTACCAAACAAATAGCTGTCGCGAACAGAACTGCAGTGAGCAGTACATATTTCAATGCTCGAGGAACTGGATATTTTGGAGAAGCTGAAAACGACTGGACTGGATTAAATATCCAGCGCAGCTTAAGCACACAGCAGCACACAACATGAGAATCCAGCGGGTGACCACAGTGTAGGGAACTAATAGTAGGTAAGTTAAGTTACACTACGATAGTGACTTGAGTTTTTTGCGCTGCTTCTTCTCAGTACCGGCCCATTTATTGTCCCGAAACATTGATGGGGTTAATACTGGGACGTGTAAAAGTGCTTTTTAAAAGCCTGCTTCCAAAAATTTAATGAGTTTTATGAGTGAGTTTTTTTACAGACTATATGCATCTACTTACTACGTGGAAGCTTTGGGAATAGCCTCTGGTTGTCTTGGAACCCACAACCTATGCTTTTAGATTATATTATTGTCAAAGGGTTTTTTAATCATCATCATAATTATTCAAAGGACGTCCACTGCTCAACAAATGCCTCGTCCAATGCTTTCCAGATTTGGTTGGTATAGCAGCCTCTATCCAGCAGCGCCATTATAAGGTCGTCCATTATATGGGTCGTTAATAAGTTCATGCCCAACATAAACATTTGGACCCAACGCCTTTTAGTATTATTAATTATTACCATTATTATTACCATTATTATACCATTATTACCAACCAAAGTATTAATTTAAACCCTTATTAGAAAAAAAACTATTTTTTTATCTTTATTTAACTGATAAACAATAATTTACATAAACTTAAAAAAAATTGTAATTTTAATTTCACAAGCTATCTAGTTCTACTGCTCCCATATTGTACTGTGCCTGGCCCACCCGATGCCCCTCTGCACCCATGCAATGTTAAACAGCCCCACTGACCATAGTTCACCCGCATCAAACTTTTACACCGTTCGAGGGTGCACTTTTAAAAATACAACTCTACAACCTGATTTAAATTCTTGGGAGATTTTGGCTATTTCAAGGCGGGACGTGGTCTTTACTTGGCTTTTACTCTAAGCCATGGGGATGTTTTTTTTCTTAGCTTTCGCGGTTTGCGTTTAGCCACAACGGTCACGCATGGATGTAGAGAGCTATCGCCGTATCAGCGGTATCAATGATACGGGCCCCCCGCACAGGGACGGATGTTTTCGAATGCCCTGTTTGCATGACCTTTCCTTAGATGCCCTCTTTGCAATGACATTTGTTAGATGGCCCCCAATAAATTTTGAAACAAATCCATATAAATAAGGAATAGAAATCTAATCCTTCGAAGGATACGCCATAACAAAGGCAAACAAGGGCCATCTTATTATTATGAAACAAGGTACCTACTGAGATACGTCTACTGTAAGCGATAAATTCGTTTTCCTATTTATCAAAATTATGATTGTTATTAATCATCAAAGCAATTATTGCATTATCATAGCCATAGCGATTTTACAATCGACATTACTAATTTTGAGACATTTTTATTTTGATGTCCTTTCTTAATATTAAATTTTAATTTATTTTCGATTAGCCTGTTTAGTTTTTAGATATTATTATTGTAATTTCTTTAAAAATATTACTTTGTATTAAGTTTGAGTTATGGCGCCAAATTATAGAAAAAAGATTACCACCAGAGATCTACCAGATGTAAGTACCTGCAGTAAAATTAATAGGTACTTTAAGTACTGACATTGAAACCAAGTAATTTTTATTTTAGTGCCTTGGAGAAGACACTGTCAAGACCATAGCACGCATAGAAGCACATCCCACTGTTGTGGGTATCATGTTCATACGACAAAGTACGTACGATCGGTTGTAGATAAAAAGACCTTAGTTTGCAAGTGCTAAAGAAAATTTTAGTCGCTGTTTAAAATACTATAATTTATCTTTAAGATTCAGTGCATATTTGCACCGTGCCGGAAGCCATGGCACAAACCATGATCACGAAGCTTCCTCAACTAAGTTCTGCTATACATCGAGCAATAACGGAAATAGTAAGATATTAATATTATGTACACTATTTTACGATAAAAATATTTAATATAATAATCACATGACATGTTAAATTTTTCCCGCCATTTCACTAATGTAAGAAAAACAACTACCTGCTAACTGCTTGGCACTCTGGCTTTTGGCCGGAAGTGTTTAGTCACCATAAAATACTACATCTAGTCACTAGCACAGAATAAGTAATAGTACAGGTACAGAAGGATTACTCCGCAAGACGATTTAAATAAATGCAAGTCTTGCTACGACGCGATACAGTGGAATTCAGCTCGCACAGCACTACGTACCTACAATTTTATTCACCTACAAGTTTTGTCTCTTTCTATCGCGTGCCTCTGAACTCTTCTTACGCTGTTAGGGTTGCTGTCTAGTGAAAAAATAATTAATCTACTTATTTGTAATGAGGTACGTATGTAGGTAAGTAAGTATTACTGTTATTTTACCTTTGTAAAAATAACATTTCAAATATACCTAATTAGGATTAAAAAAACTTGTTTTATTACAATGTCTTCATTCATACCTATTTTGACATAAGACAGATAAATTAAACATACTATTACAGAAAAAAGAAAAATCCTATACTATCCTAAGAATTTTATTATTGATTACCTACATGGCCAACATACCTTTCAGCATCTTTGGGAAGCGAAAAAAAAGATAAATCCGGTAGATTTCTTTTCGAATTTAAACACCCGAACGCCGCACAATATTTCTTTCTCTTTATATGTCCATTTTTAAATAATACTTCGATCATAGAATTAGGTCACGCCAGCGTCCAGACGGGCGCGCGCGTGACACTCGACTGATATAATACCCGCCGGCGGGGCGCTTCGCTGTAGGTAATTATCGGATGTACCGCGCGGAGTGAGCCAGGCCTGTCACTAGTCACCACTTTTGCCAAAAATAATAAAAAATATCATAACCAACAGGATATCAACGATGAATTGATAACATACCGAATCGAAACAAAGATGAACGAAATCTTGGTGGCCGCGGGAAAAGACTACACGGCGTGTGTCATTCATACAGTTAAGAAAAATAAACAAAGAGGGAATAAAATATAACAAGACGTTACTCAATAACGAGGTTAGTTAGTAAAGGTTCACGAACTTGGCGACCAGTAAAGTTGTAATAAACAAAATAAGGGATAATGAAAATTATCAGTAACCTGTTAAAAGATGCTCGAGATGAGTGGTTGGTGAATACGGTAAGAAGCCTTAATAAAACTTAATGTTATTCGTAAAAATAAATCTGTATATAATTTTTTATTCCTTATTTTCAGACTGTAACTATAAATAAAGTTAATCCCATAATAGATCGAATTATGGAAGATGAATCTGTAGAAGGAGTTATTATGACAAATAAGGAAGGTTAGTAAAATTGGGACAGCTCGTTTTGTTTGGCAAATGCGTTCGTTCGTTTTGTTTTAAAGTTTATTATGCCTTGTCGAAAACTATTTACCACCAAGTTAGCTTACGGTGAAAGTCCGCTAATTTCTTCTCACTGTCTCTAACCAGGCGCTCCCATATTGACAAATATTAGTACAACCAGAGCCACCAACTATGGATTGGTACTCCAGAGCTTCGGGACTATGGCCCAAATATACATTAAAGAACTGGTATAAAAACGTATTCCTAATTAATAATAGACATTTCAGAAATCAAATAGAGTCAAACTTTTACAAGAATCCAATAAAATTCGGTAGTTTAGCAAGTTCCAACTCTTCAGTCAAACTAAAATATTAATTTATTTACAGGATACTTTTGACGAAGTTCTTGTAGCCCGTATCCATACGAAGAAATCTGAAATTATGATGGCTCCACATCCAGAATTCACCATTATTGTGATCCAGCACGCCAGACACATACTTGAAGAGAATAAGGAAAATAAACATAAATCTAATAGAAATTAGTTAATGTACTCGTAATAATTCTAAATAAACTATTGATTTGAATTAGAATCATTTTCCTTTTAGTTACTTTATAAATGTTTTATTTGGAAGACCACACAATGTCCTATAAAATTAGTATAACTTTATGATCCGTAAGTAGGTAATCCGACTCGTCCAACAGGAAAAAAAGTAATCGTCTCAAAGTCACTCCTAAAAAGCATGTGATATTTTGTGCTGGTATTTGCAGGGTACATCCCTATACCGGATACACACACTTGTCAATTTTTGCTGATGCCGCGCGCGCCGGTGTCGCCGGCCGCCATGTTTTATTTAGCGTCGTTTGATTGTTGACGGACGACGTATGAGTGCAATAAATTTTCATGAAAAATAGAAGAAGTCATTTGCATCTTTAGTGCTATTGACTATTTTATTAAAGAATTTAATGATGGCGGAGAGTTTTGATAAAAATGGGTACAACAGCGGCGAATTTAAAAGAGAACCGAGGCAACCCGAAGACTGCGGGCCGATGGACCAAGATGGCGATGAAGGATTGAAATTGAATGATAAAGCCGATGAATACATGAGGGAATTGTTGAGTGAGAAGATTAAACTCAATAACCAGAAATTCCCTATCTCGTCCAAACTTATTGACCAAGGTACTAACAACTTTCTCAATGTTCTACTGCGCAACTGTTGGCGTGGTAGATTTGTTTGATTTGCAGATAAAAAGTTTATGTCAATAGACTAATTTATGCCTATTAAAGCTATTAGGTGTTAAATTAATTGTTAGGTCACACAAAACAACAAATTAAGTCGGTCAATGACCTTCCCCCTTGGCATGACATTCTACACACAATAACCTCATATCCAAACAAAAAAAATTAACAGAATCTTTGTAGTAGGTTTCAGGAAAACTACTTAAACCTACATCCACCACACTTCATTAACTATTTGAGTTTTATTTACAGAGGTGTCAAGGGTACAAACCACAGGCAGGATTCCCGCCAAAGACACCAAGTACATGGATGTCTTCCGCGAGAAGCCTGTCAAAGTTACAGTTAAAGTTTTGGTGCCGATCAAAGAACATCCTCAGGTAAAAATATTACTTTATTACTCGGAATAAGCAAATTTAAGATGCTAGGAATGGTCCTATAATAAAAGTTTGTTGTTTTAGTTCAATTTTGTGGGCAAATTACTTGGGCCCAAAGGCAACACAATGAAACAAATGCAAGAAGAGACCATGTGCAAAATGGCAGTTCTAGGACGAGGATCAATAAGGGACAGGTGAGATAAAATTGTATTATATTATTATCTTGCTAGTTCAATAATGAAATAAATCCCAGAAGCGGCATCCACTCATTCTCAATATTTTTGTTGTACGTACATGACCACCTTGAATTACTCTTCTTTTATTTTGGCAACAACCTGGTATTGAGTGAATTATTCTTATGATCTTATTAAAAAACGATGCTTAAGTGAAGCAGCAAATCGAATTTTCAGCATTAAATAGAGTGATTGGTTTGTGTGTCACCCTGTGCATCCACACGCACTGTGAGACCTCATATATCACCTCATGTCTTATATGAAAACTTTGCACTTTGCTATGGTGTTACATACTATCAATGAAATTTAGTCTCATTTAGATACTATGTTATTTAACAAGTGGTTATTTTTATTCTTAACAGCTCATGAATTATACTTATCAGATCAAAGTTTACTATAATTATGTATTTTTCTTACAGGAGAAAGGAAGAAGAACTCCGTAACAGCTTAGACCCTAAATACTCGCACTTGTCAGACGAGCTCCACGTCGAGATATCAGCATTAGCGCCCCCTGCTGAGGCGCATGCGAGGATCGCATACGCACTGGCAGAGGTCAAGAAATACCTGGTCCCTGACGGCATGGAGATGATGAGGCATCCGCCTATTAGGGAACTGATGGACAGAGGTTAGTGCCAAAATATATTTTTATGGTCTGCACCAATATACTATGACAATCTTCTAGTAGAATAGATTGGTTTATCAAATGGTGTATCTTTGTTCTTAATTGAATAATCCTGTATTATTTATTATAAACTGAGATATTAATGTAGGAATTGAAACACAGTTCTAATTCCCACATATTAGTCCAGTCATTATAGTAAGTTCACCTCGGAATTCGAGATACCCAGCTGTAAGTCTGTAAATACGTGTATATTGACACCCTAAAAGTTGTCTCAAAACCTACATATGGTAGGGTGTAAGCAACTATTAAATTTCAAGGTCAACGGTCACAAAAATCGGTTTTTTGCGCTTTTTTTAGAAATATCTCATTTCCTGTGGGTTTTTTGCTATTTGTATTTATTATCAATATTGTAGAATACTAAATTCTCTACAAATTTTGTTTAAAAACTTTTTTTATACGGTGAACCGTTTTCGAGATAGAGGGCGGAGAGCGCGCGGTCACTGCATCACTTCAGGTCTACTTAAGCGGTTTAGATTTTTCATACAAAAGGATTTTCCCGCTAATTCCTGTGGGAATTTCGGGAATTCCTTGTTGTAACTAAGCTTTGAGTTTACTAAGGTACCTACATGCCAAATTTCAAGCGTCTAACTTCCGTTAAACGTTTAGATTTTTCATACAAAAGGATTTTCCCGCTAATTCCTGTTCCCGTGGGAATTCCTAAGTATACTATAACCTGCCCAGGTGTATGAAGAATAATTGTACCAAGTTTCGTTAAAATCCGTCGAGTAGTTTTTGTTTCTATAAGGAACATACAGACGGACAGAATTCTATACATGAAATATATTTTCAAAATAACTATCAGGGGGTGATTAGTGATCGATACTGATGCCAAAAATGCAATCAGTAAAATTTTTGTCTGTCTGTCTGTCCGTCTGTATGTTCCTTATAGAAACAAAAACTACTTGTCGGATTTTAACGAAACTTAGTACAATTATTCTTCATACACCTGGGCAGGTTATAGTTTACTTAGGAATTCCCACGGGAACAGGAATTAGCGGGAAAATCCTTTTGTATGAAAAATCTAAACGCTTAACGGAAGTTAGACGCTTGAAATTTGGCATGTAGGTACCTTAGTAAACTTAAAGCTTATTTACAACAAGTAATTACCGAAATTCCCACGGGAATTAGCGGGAAAATCCTTTTGTATGAAAAACCTAAACCGCTTAAGTTGACCTGAAGTGATGCAGTGACCGCGCGCTCTCCGCCCTCTATCTCGAAAACGGTTCACCGTATAAAAAAATTATATTTAAACAAAATTTGTAGAGAATTTAGTATTCTACAATATTGATAATAAATACAAATAGCAAAAAACCCATAGGAAATGAGATATTTCCTAAAAAAGCGCAAAAAACCGATTTTTGTGACCTTTGACCTTAAAATTTAATAGTTGCTTACACCCTACCATATGTAGGTTTTGAGACAACTTTTAGGGTGTCAATATACAAGTATTTACAGACTTACAGCTGGGTATCTCTAATTCCGAGATTCTTACCTAATTTAAGCTTAAATGACTGGACTATATTTATTTGCCCAAGATAGAAAATAATAAAAACAGTAATTTATAATAATTACTCGTCTACACGTCGTCATACGTCACACACACACTCTTCCTTCTCTTTCACACATCTTTACGTTCCGTTTCTCACTCATATTCTAGATTAATCTGTTTTTCAATACATTTGCTACTTCTATTTACAGAACTGTCAAGTTTATTCGTGCAAACTATTGAATTTAGTTATAAAAACAAGTTGTAAAATAATATGCGTCTTTAGAAAAATTGTACAAAACCATTTCACTAAGATCGTGCCAAATTGATTATACTAACTTAATCAAAGCATAGTAAAAGGAGATTTATCACACTATAATAATAAATATTTGTCACACCTTAGTATTTTATTGTGGCAAGTACGCATATAATTTTAGTACAGTCAGTGAAAAATAGTTTGTTAACTAAGTTAAAAAAAAACTATGGGAGTGGTCAAGAGATGACGACACAACCTTATTCTGCTGACTGTACCTATGGATGTACTGTGTAGTATACTTAAAATAAGTAGCATGATAAAACACAATTTTCCTTATCTTACATCAGTTATGTGTAATACAATTCCCACAGGACGCACAGGGTAACACACGAACCAATCACAGAGCTCTATTCAACGCTGTGCGTTCAATTTTCTGCTTCACTTAAGCAAGCATCGTTTGTGAATATTGGCGTCAGTATAGCGCAATATTATCGATACATTGGCAACACTTATCGCGACTGCTACTCACAGTGACCTTTGCCACCCAGTAAGCTTAAAGTACTTTACATACGTCTAATTCTTAATATGAGATGAAAAATAAAACATTTCCACAATGTTTTCTCTCAGTAAATTCTAATTTAATCCTGACACCAATAGGTGGTTATAGTTGTTGCAATTCACGAAGGCGAGCGAGCTTTACATGTGTGGTGGCTCGCTACTGTTCGTTTTTCAAAATTCAGAGGGCTGAGTGTGTTTTTTGAAAAATGACATTAAATGTATGACGGATTGTACAGCGACCCTAGCGGGAAACTTTCAAATAAAAAAATCTTCATACATTTTTTAAACGCGCTCACATGTAAACTCACACTCAGCCCACTGATAAACATTACACTATCGTTATGTGCAATGTACACGTACACACACAAGTAAAGCTCACTCGCCCTCGTGAGTTGCAAGAACTATACATTCTAACCTGTGGCTTCTCTGCAGGTATGCAGCTACCACCTGGGCCAGACAACGTGATGTACAGTGCTTGCACCGTCACCAAACGGTCGTTCTCTTATCAAGATCCGGTTATTGGCAAAGGTCACTAGCTATACACTATTACTATAGTACACACTACAGAAGAGACACGTTGGAGGCATTAGTACAAAGATTGCATATTCACAATCCTGTTATTGCTCACTACTTGCAATACACTTTGTTATTTACATATAGGCTACAGAACAGAATATACCATTTCAATGCGTTTTTTGCATTAGCATCAAGTTTAATTCGTTGTAATAAGTGTTATTTTGATTTAAAAATGTAGTCAAGATGTGCAGATAACTGTATGCTTGTTCTGTTACTCATCAGTTGTTGTTTCAAGATACCAATATTGTCAAAGGTTACTTATTTACCCTTTCAGAATGACTCATTCAAATGGGGACTTAACACAACATGTATTACATCGTTAACATATGATATTACTTAATTAAAAACAGATACAGATTATCTTATTATTCCTGAAAGTCATTACGTCACGTTTGCAATGTACCCTTCTGAGAAAAAGTGGTTCGCGCCGCTACAGAGACAGGAGACCGAGACGGGAGACCGCAACGGTTACTCAACTAAGGGTTAAATTCGACCTAACAAGAGTAGTATTAATCTCAGAATAAATCGTCAGAGATTCCCCATACTGAAACTGTCAATGTGCCAATATCAGGAGTTATTCTCGGATAAAAGTGGTCGAATCGGGCCTAAGGCAGAGACCTGTCTCTGTCTTGCTCGCGAACTAACGCTTATAGCAGTACTTAACTAAAATCAAGTAACGGTCGCGGCCTCCTTAAGATTTTACCTATTTTCTTGCAACTGTTAGGGCCTTGCCACATTGGCGGATTACAAGATTTACAAGTGTTGCAATCTGCCAGTGTGGCAGCTCACTTAGTGTTAAGTTTAATCAATAAAGCTTTACTAAGTACTTGTTTATGTGCTCACATTATTAAACTATCTATCTACCTTCACAGCCGGCCCGCCCAGGCCGCCGCCGGGTCGTGCGCCGCCTCGCATGCCGCCGGCGCCGCCGATGCCACGCGGCATGCCCGGCAAGACTAAGGTGATCAGCATCCTGGACCGCGCTCGCAACGCCATGGAAAACTCCTACGGGGGCTATGAAGACCCGTACGCTATGCCGCCCGAGCCGCCGGTAAGTTTCATTGGACTAAAGCCTGGTCCGTGAGCACGTAGAATCCCGTCCAATGACCCCAAGCTGCCCATCCTTGTCGCTCGCACGTAATTATGTTGCTGTCGCGCTCGCACACTGCGGGCGCGCGTCGCACAGTCGCGACAGCAATATAATTACGCGCGAGCGATAAGGATGGGTAGCTTGGGGTCATTGGACGGGATTCTACGTGCTTACGGACCAGGCTTTACATCATGGCAAGACCAAGGTGATCAGCATCCTGGACCGCGCTCGCAACGCCATGGAAAACTACGGCGGGTATGAAGACCCGTAGGCTATGCCGCCGGAGCCGCCGGTAAGTTTATTTTCCTGGTTGAAAGTGATGATCAGGCCAAAGGTGAAGGCGAGCTTCATCTGGACATCTCAACCACAGAGGAACTCTTTACTGTCGGAGTTAACCCCAGTTTTATCATATTTTCATTGGTTCCTGCATTCAGTTCCAAGTAAGTTTAACTTTTCCCCGTAAACTTGATCTTTACCTGTTGGATTTTTATCAGAGGCCTAGCTATAGATCCTGGTTATACAGGAGTTACATCGGTGGGAATAATCATTGCCATTCAGTGTGTGCGAGATTTGCATACATTTATCATTTCTATCCTAACTTTTACTAAAATGTTTCTATTTTCTTTACAAGTTTTAACTAAAAACAATACATCTCATAATTAATTTATTGTCAAGATCATTTGGCTAGCACTGTCTGAGTATCTTATTTAATAACCAATATGGGTTATGATTCTATCGGCTTTAACACCAACTCAATTATAAGAAATCAATTCAATTTTTCTCAATTCCCTCTGTTATTCATTTCAATACAATGGAAGGAAGTATCTCAAAATCGATCGAAACAGTGTCATCCAGACGATCTCGGCAACTTAACAAATCGCCCGCCATCACACTAAAAGACACAACCTTGACCCAGGCGCCTTCCCAGGTGTCCCGCCAACCGCGCGGCCCACCCAGAGCCTCCGAACAAGAGTTCTACTACGATCGTCCCGACCGCTACTACGACGAGGGCTTCTACAAGCAAGAGGAGAGGCCCTTCAAGGCATCAGCTCGTGATGTGGGCACCCGCAGGCCCCAGCCGCGGCCATACCAGCGCCACGAGCCCTACGCGCGTCCCAAGTAACTGAGTAGTACGTCGCGTGCATGCAGGCTCGTCACTGGGTGGTAGATTAGATTGTGATCGTTGTAGATTGGTAGACTGCCAAGACAAAATGCAAAAGTATAGACGTCCTAAACTGAACCGTCCCAGCTAATATTGTCAAGAGGGCGCTCCTATCAATAGTGGTTTATTAGTTCCGATTTTTTCCACGTCGGACAACCATATAATTATGACATTTACAAGAGGGTGCTACTATCAATACCGAGTTGTTTGTTTTTGATTTTTGCCACTTGACATTTCAGAATTGTTGGACAATACATTTTTTTTTTAAGATTATTAGTAATTTGTTATTACACTAATTACTAATACTCCCGTTAGCCCCTCATTCTAAGCTAAATATGCTTGTATCACGAGTGAGCTCACCACAATTATAGTCGAGCGGAGGCGGGGACCAAACCCGCGTTCCCCGGATCACGAGTCGGCCAGTCCGACCCCTTCACCGTTCGGGCTATCGTGGCTTCACACATTCTTTTAAATGTCACCAAATGCCCTATTTACCCCACTGCGCCAGAAGGAGGGTTATGTTTTTTATAAAATACTTTTCTAAATAAAGCAGTAGGTATCATTTCTATAACGATCAATTTCTTGATAGACTTCTGAACATTTTTTGTTTTGGATTATTATTATCAAGCTCATATTATGAAGTCATGAAAAGAAATCCAGTGACTGGTCGCACCTCTGCACACATTTTTTTTATTTTGCTTCTTATTTTAATTTTTATGGCCAATGAGATGTTATTTATTCAAGAAATGATTTCTACAATTTAAACAAAAATGTATAGAACTAAACTAAAAGGTTTGGATACTTCTTTTAAAGGGAAGTTGATAATATACATAATTATTATCCTTTTTATGGTGTGTTATTTCATTGGGCACCTTTACAAATCATAAAGAATAGTATGGAACTTGTCTTGCATGACTAGTTTATAAAATAACATCCATACTTACTGGCCACTTAATTTAAGTTGCGAGTTACATTTAATTTTGCTTCAATTAGCTATTTAATAATTATTACATATATTATTTGATCACTCTCACTCAGTTTTCACACACATTCCAGGGATTCGTCATCAAAGAGGCAGCGATCACAGCAATAGCTTGGTGAGTACAGCAGCTTAAAAGAAAAACCCTAAACTTCAAGAAAAAAACAAGACAAAAATAACAAAAAAAATACTAGGATACGCAAAAGCACCCCATCCCATGGACGTCGAAAGTACACATTCTAAAATTAAGAATTTAAAATAACTTTTCTTGGACCCCAACATTGTTCGGTTCAAATAATTATTATTAACAATTGGTACAATACCAAACTATTGACGGAAAATACACACAAATGTGTAACTGGGAATAGAATTAAACTTATATTTTTTAATTAAGAATATCTTAGTTTTAGTTCAAACATGAAAATTTGAGTTATGCTTACAGTGAGAAAAACTAAAATTTTGGATTATATCACTATTAAAAATTAAATTACCTTCGGTAGTTTCGAAAGAACAAAAACTTTTACTAAATCAAATATTGTATTAATTAAGAAGTTTGAAATTAGTGTTAGATTAAATAAAAATTATAATTTCAACATGTTTTGATTAAATAAACAACATAAAATTACTATCCACTAGTAATAAAAAGGGAGGCAGGGGCGCAAAAGATAGTAACACCATAAAAATATCAAAATGTAACAAATTGTTATTAAACATCTTAAACGTAGCCCCTCCTCTTTCAATTAATGTTAAAACATGTTGAACATAATTCATTTTTAGGCAAAAATTATGTATCGCATCTTTGTGTGACTATGAAATAAATAGTATTAAAAATAAAACATCGATTTTTAATTTCGAAGGAGAAATTAATTTTAAGAAGCTAAAGGCATTGGCAGAATTGGACAAACAGAAAACTTCATACTACCTATTATTAAATAACTTAAAACAAATATCCTAACCATTTAGCTCAAGCTATAATGCAAAAGGCCTAGTTCTTGAAATATGCCAATGTTCTTCCAATAAATACTTTATTGGCTACTGTTTTGAATTTAGAAAAAATATAGGGATCAATGTTTCAGTAATAATGTAATTTTTGAACACATTTAAGGTCAAATAGGTCATTTTGTAAAATAATTCTCATGAAACATTGCTAAATGTAAACAAACGAATGGATACCTATCTCAGTGGTATTACAATTCAATTAAATCTTTTTATGTAAGTACATTGACAAGACAAGACAAACATTTAAAATTAACTCATTATTCACTAACGAGAAAAATTAGAAAGATTACTACGCTACGACACAGTGGTATAATGCTGTGCAGTGTACCTCAAAGCCTTTGAAAGACAGATAAATGTTTTTAAAAACAGTAATATGTATTAAAAATCATATTTGATTTGCAAATTGATACAAATGTATCAGAAAACGGATTTTTAATCCTTTTAAAATTCTGATTTATCTTAACAAACGTCGATTAGTACTTAGACGACAATTTTAGATTGCTGTTTACCTTTGGGCACTGAACGTTTCTGATCCGAAATAAAATCGAGTATAATATTAGGGTGCAAGAAATAATTATCCACAAAATACCACTACCCCTAAATGGAAGGATCAACCTCATCGTCATCATGATAACACAAAATAATAAGATGAAAACAGAAGAGTAAAGAAATAATTGGGAACCATGGTAATTGACTATAATAAAAAAAGGAAACAAAATTTACAAACCAGCAATAAAATACAGCATAAACTGTAACAAAGGTGAACAACAATTACCAATATTAATAAATCCGGAACCAAAAGAACCTGCAAAAATGGTGAGTAAAGAAGTTCATATAAAAATACTAATCAAGTAGATACCATCGTTTGGAGTTACATACCGTAGAAACAAATTTTTTACCAGTATTTATACCGTGTCATCCATAACCGATATAAACGGTACCAGGTTCGATTCCTGATGTAGTACAAATTGCTGGGCGAAATAATCTGTTTGAGCTATCAGGTGCAGACTAAAGAGTATTGATATAATTTTAGTAACGCTCTACCTTGGAAAATCCAATACTCGCGTTCCCTAACCTAAATACATCGTATAAATAAATTCTGCTCCGTTTTAAACGTTGACCTTTTTGTCGTCGCGTCCTGATAGTTCAAGAAAATAACCCAATGTTTTCCAACTTCAATCTACCTACATAAACACAATGAATATGCAGAAGATGAAGTCCCATTTTTACTAACCCATAGTTCCTGGAAGATTTTTCGTGGCTATCTCGGTTTGCCTTTCACCATAATAGTTTCCTGGAAGATCCAAGATATTTTTTTTCTTGTGGTCTTAGTGAGGGTTTCCTTGATTGCACTGACCAGTTGGCGGCACTAACGAGTGATAGGACCTTTTTCAACTCTGCCACCAAGGCTCCTAACGCTTCAGCGCTCATCAGTTGCGGGACTATTCCCGCCTCTGTTTCCCACAACTGCAACTCCTGCGTAGCCAGGATCTACAGATTGACCGCCAATAAAAACCCAACCAGTGAAGGTCAAGTTTGTCCCAGGGGAAAGTTAACCTTTTGCACGCCAGCCCCTTTTTACGTCACTTCACGCCCGACGCCAAGCTTAGTAAAATTTCCTGTGATAGTGATTTTCTCTAGTGATGGGACATCCACAAGTATTGTTTAGGTATTTTTTGGAATTTGGGGTGATTAACAGTAATAACTACGAACTGAACTGCAATAAAACACAATTTCATAACAGTTTCGAACAGATTTTATTTCTAATCTATAAAATACAATAGGAAAAAAATAAAAACCTTCTAAATTTTCATGTCATTACAAGGTAAAGTTCACAACACTATTTGGCAACTATAGTTGTCTACGGCGTCCCCAAATAAGTGTTTTTATAAAAAAATAGAGTTGGAACAATACATAATTATTATATCGATGAATCTATCTATAATTAATATTATAATCTACTAGCTTTTGTCCGCGGCTTCGCCCGCGTGAAATTAGTAACACCCGCAGATCGTCATTATAGCCTTTATGTTACTCTATAAAGTTTGGATGTCTGGATGTTTGTTACTCTTTCACGCAAAAACTACTAAACGGATTTTGATGATACTTTACAGTATTATCTACATACACTAATATTATAAAGAGGAAAACTTAGTTTGTTTGGTTGTAATGAATAGGCTCAAAAACTACTGGACCGTTTTTAAAAATTCTTTTACCATTCGAAAGCTACATTATCCACGAGTAAATAGGCTAAATTTTATTTTGTAAAAAAATAGGATTCCGTAAAATATGTAGATAATGTAGTCAACGCGCGCGAAGCCGCGGGCGGAAAGCTAGTTGTTTATAACCCAGAATAACATATTATAGACTATAATTTATGACGATCTGTGGCAAATGAAATTTCACGGCGGGTGAAGCCGCGGGCAAAAGCTAGTTACTCTATAAACAATGATACTGTAGTATCATCCATATCAGTCATATCCGTTCAGTACTTTTTGCGTGAAAGAGTAACAAACATACATCTATACATTCACACAAACTTTCGCCTTTATAATATTAGTAGGAAATATTAGTAGGATACTAATATCTATACTCTTTACTAATATTATAAAGCTGAAGAGTTTGTTTGTTTGTTTGTTTACTTGAACGCGCTAATCTCGGGAACTACTGGTAAACGTCATACAGAGACTTCTACTTTGTATTGGAAGGTAGTAGTGAAAAAAGAAAATATTGACTTACCGACATAATATTCACTTCACTATCTGTTTATTAGCTTCGCTTATGACGTCATAAGCGGGCGACTATAGTTGCCCATGGCGTAGGGATGACCATGATTAAAAAAAATCTAGAAACGTCTAGAAGGGTATACCTACTTATCGATAATACTCGTAGTATTAACGTTTATTGAGTTCAGGCAGTGGTTCAAGGCGGTCAGTTTTAATAAATTAGTTACGCACATCATTACAAGAAAATAGTTTCGTGGTTTTAACGTCTTGTGGTTCAAGATACTAAGTGTAATCGTTATGTTACAAGATAAAAATTCTGATATTATTGAAGCCAGTCAGGAGGAACGCCAAAGTTCCCCATCAATTTTGTATCCCAGAAAACGGAAACTAAAAACCAGCGAAGACAAAGCTTCACAAACAGATAGCAGCTATGTTCAATATATTAAAGTCAGTGAGGACGACATCCGTGCCGTTATGATAAATGTTGACGATGCACACTTTTTCAATTCACATCCTCGTGATCCGCGGAACGAAAGCTTTGCTGCTTTAATAGCGTTTGAAATGGAGAAGGTACCACCAGAGGATCGCTCCTCAGTTTACGTAAAAATAATTGACTTCATTCGTAAAGTTAGAGGAGAACGCAGTATAGATTCAAGTTGCCCGTCGCCAGAATACTGAAAAAAGTGCTGAAATATTAAATTTTCGTCAAAATTATGTGAAAGTGACATTCAGTTGATTTCAAATATTAAATAATAATACTGAATTACTAAGTGTTTTTATTTGATTATTACAATATGATTATCTAAATGAGCACATTCCTTAGGTAAAAATATACGATATTACCCCATCACTAGCTGACATCTAAAGTGGTCATTGGCGCCGTAACAAGTGACAAAATCGTAAGAATTCAATACTAACTTTAAACTCATTTTTCACATTTACTGACTAAATTTATTACACAAATTTTAATTTATAATGTATTTTAACATTATTAAGAATGTTTAAAACGCAATTAACAGTCTCTAGGGCGTCCTGTAAAAAACAAAAATATTGTTGAAAAAGCAGCAAAATTTGGACAACTTTAGTTGCCAATGGCGTCTTAATTACGGGACCGTTTTGCAACTATAGTTGTCAATGGCGTTCAAAAGGTTTAAACTGTGATTGGACCCGCAACGAAATTAATCAGAACATGGGAGTTCGAAGTTAAGGTTTCGATATCCCTCCGTTGCAAAGCGAATGACAGGCAGCATATTTTGTCAGTTGGCACCATTTTATTTGTCTTAACTCTTATTAGCCACAAGCGAGCGATAGGACCTTACTCGCCAGTAGCGCCAACTAGTGAGCGCAAGGAAACTATGACTAAAGTAGCTTCTCAGACTCGATGCCATTCAACGTATTAACGGGAAATCCCTTCCAGGAACTGAGGCAGGGACTTGGGGTAAAGTAAAGGTGAACGCGCACCTGTCCGCGCCGCAGTCATCGCACTTTATAAATCTTTACTATGATGAAATAGTATATCGAGCACCGAACGCGCCGCATTTTCCTGAAATGATGTAGGTATACTGATTCCACAAGCTGGCGCGGATGACGTCATGAAATTCGGCGCGCTCGATGCAGATGGTGCGCGTTCACCTTAAGGCAGCTTTATGTGTGAACTCTACTTAACTAATTTACTTGTGATTTTACAAGCTTTTATTTACTTTCATTTTATAGGAACAAGTTACGTATTTTCAATAAACGTTCTCATAAAGTGCACACATCGTTTTATTTGAAAGCCCTTTCAAAAGAAACTCAAGTTTAGTTATACAGTTATTTATTGATATTAAATTAATATGGTTCTTTACAAAATAAATAAGCAAGCTTTAAGTAACAAATATTCTTGACAAAAACCATTAAGTGAGTATTTCTCAAAAAAAATGTACATTTTGAAAAAAAAAAGTGTGCTTTGAAACAGTTCAAAAGTTTTATATTTATAAATCATCACACAAAAAAAACACACACACAATTTTGAAGGATGAATATTAATCTTTAAGATAACGAAGAATTATAGCTATAATCCTACTTATTACCAAATATTTATATATTTTAAAAATAGTCCTTTTTTACCTTTCATACAAAAACCTGTTTGCCACCCTAGCTTTTTCATGTATTTTTGTTTCATAAAATGCGATACGTAACTAAATTATTGTAAATTTCTTTGTATTATCGTTCTACAGTTATCGCAGTTTCTGTATCAAATTGATTTTCTATGGGGTGTCATAATGAATTGGCAATTTAAAGCAAAAAAACAAAATGAGTCGCTCTCATTTACTATTTCGTTATTTACTCTTTAGTTACGATTTATTTCTACTTTACCATGGTTTCTGAACAATTCCGTATTTATTTTACACGGACAACAATAGCTGCACTCTGAATGGCTGTTGGCCTGACGTCTCCGCCATAACATCTATCGCGAAAATTAGTGAAAACGTGTGTGTTTTGTGGGATTACTTTTTCGTAACAGGCAGTAAAATCAGCGATTTTATATAGAACGGTAAGTCTTCATTTAACCATTTTTTGTAATACGTGTGGTACGAACATTTAGTAAGCTTTTATATTTGCTGTAACAAATTTTATCAAAAAAATACTTGTTTCTGATCTCATTTTGTCTAATATTTCGTTACGTTTTTTACGAATTTCGTTACGTTACGAAAAAGTACAACATAATGCTGAGTGTATACTGTTATTACCTGACTAAGCATAGTAATATTCACTACTTAATTTATTTCAAAAAATATAGAGCGTTAATAACAAAAGGATTGAATACTATCTGCTTTACAGAAGTGCCACCAGCAAAAAATTATCAAATCATTTAGATTACGTATTTATGTGATTACTTCTTTTGTTTTTTTAGGAATGCCGCCAAAAACCAATGCCGAAAGGCAAAAAGCTTACAGAGAACGACTCAAAATGGATAAACATGATGGAACAAAAATAATTTTATTAAAATAGTATGAATGATTACTCCCTTATTTTATTTCTAACCCCTTAATATTACCCCGTATTTGGGTGCATACTTACAAATATTTCGAATTGAATAAATGAAGAGCATTCACAATATTTCGCCAATGTATAACAAGCCTTATGGCCTTACTATTTCGTTACTACCGTTTCGTTACGTACATTTTTTTTGAGAAATACTCAAGTATTAGTTTCATTATACATATTGCATTTCGGCTTATAGCTATCTTTTACAAAAAACGATATAGTACGTAACCGAATTCACTTATACATAATAAAAATCATTTCAATGATGTTGGTTTAATAATCTCTTCCTTACACACATGCATTTCGTTTCTTAACTTATGAAGGTGATATTCTTAAAATGCATACAGACATTTCTTACTGAGTACTTTTACTATTTGACAATATTTCATATTTATTTAAAAAATATTATTTCAAGGGACTTACTTGTCAATATAGAGCCACAGAACTAATGCCAACATTCCATTTGGGCTTTGAAGGTGGACAATTTGCAAGTGTATTCCAAGACAGTGCTTTCTAGTGCAAACTACAGAAAGTAGTATGAATGTTGACATAATCTATGATGTAAAAACTATACTTTTACTTATCTAACCTCACTACTTATGAGATGAAATAGGAACATTTACCTACTTGTAACATTAACCATTTTTGTTATTTGATAAGGACTATTCCTATTAGGCCTGATTTTTCAATTGCCGGATAATTTTTAACTGAAGAATAAGTTTGGCATATTGACAGTTTCAGTATGGGAAATTTGTCAAAATGACAGTTCTATTCTTCAGTTAAAACTTATCCAACGATTGAAAAATCAGCCCTTAGACTGCCTTTTAACTTGTATTTGTATGCCGACAAGGCTGATCACGGCTTGAACACATATTTTGTTTGTACATCATACTGCTTACCTGTGTTTCACAAATAAATTATTTGAATTTGAAATTTGAATTTGAATTTAGATTTTGTAAAAGCAGGTTTGATGCAGACCGTCCGATTCACAAAATGGTCACACTCAGATAAAAGTTAGCCCACCATTTTTTAAACAATAGTTTAACTTGTAGGTCGAAAACGTTACGCAACTTTTATCCGCTCCCTGTCTGTGAATGGTACCATTTTTTTTAATTTGTGACAAAATGTAAATAGGATGGTCTGCGTCAAACCCAAGTTGTTCCATGTTCCTATATCACCTCCTTGCAGTGAAACCAACACTAGATCATGTCCAGTTCTATGGGTGCCTAGTCTGAAGTGTTCTGTATCACTATAAGAATAAATTCTCGGTCTGGGGCGATTAGTATTTCGTGACGTCTACTTCTCACACGGAGGAATGTCAGCTCATTTGTGGAATCCTGGAATTTAGAAAAACATATGTAGGTAAAGTAAATTCCTTATTTACTTGGTAATTTCTTGAAAGATCACTAGTTCAACTTCATACACAAAATTGAAAATTTGATATTGATCTCTTCTCATTAGTAAAAGTAGTGTAGGTATAGCAAACTTAGGAACTAGTACTTGTTGAAATTGGGTAGAACTTGACATCATACCATTTCCCGCACAACATTCCTTGCTTTCTCAGTCAGTTGTCCAATTAGGCCCGCGTATAAAACAGAAGTTGCATTATCTAGAGAGCTTTTGATGGGAATGCCTGTAAATTAGAAAGTTCAGATCTTATAACTTGGTACCAAATAGGTTGTGATAGACATTATGGAACTATAATCGTAGACACGTATGTATACGAGGTTTATAAAGCTGAAATTAATCAATGTAGCCATGGAAATGCATGAAAATCGACCAAACCTTCATGATTAACTATCACTACGCCCATAACACCTTTGTGGGCTTGAATTCTCTTGATTGTTTCCTCTACCTCGGTGGCCTGCAAAGGATAGTATTTTCCAATTAATACACAGCACTGTCAGAAAGAATAAATTCACTTTAGAAGAGGTTAAATCACCATTTTCACTTATTTTTAGTGGATTCTGCAAAGTGCAAACAGCAGCAACAAACTTTACCAAAAATGACAGAAGCTCAGAAAACGATGACAAATCAGTCGCGGGGTACAGATTAAAATGCATGAAATAACGGAATTCATCGGAACTAACATACTGACTCGTATTGCAAGGCAATAAAGGCGACTTTCGTGTAACAATGCTACACCAGCGCTATTTCCGGTTCATTTCAGTACTGATATTTATAGAGTGATAAGAGCTGACATCACTATTTTCACTTGATATTTCACATTTTTTGACATTTGAACCCGAAAAGCTAAGCTAAGCTTTGTCTGTGGATTGCGGCTCGGCAATTTTCAGGGTTGGCGATTATCGAACTGAACAAAAAAACTTTTTAGTTTGGTTTATGCAGAACCGTAAAGTGGAGGATGGAATGAGTTCACCAAGAAAAACATAATCATAACCACGAAAACAAACCTTTGTCAAAATAAATCTGGCTAAAATGCACTTGGCTTAATTTAACAATGAATGATAGCGGTGCTGAATGCTCAGAAGCCTTGGATCCTCGAGTTCAGGCAAGTTGAATCAATAAAACCTATCTATTGATGTTCGAAAGAGACAATTTGATAGGGTCAATGGCACTAGAGCTAGGGCAAATAAATTGTATGAACTCAATTTTATATTGTCAGTATCTAAATGTTTTTCTGTAATAAATGAGTTCTGTTTTGTTATGCAACAAGCTTTTCATGCAATGATTATAATCTATTCAACAGCTGTTTTTGTATCTGTAACAATTTAATTGTAATTGTTGAAAGATCATTTTTTGAGAGCTGTATTACAAGTTTGTTGAGAGCTATTTTGTCTCAAATTGAAGTGTTCTATTTAAAAAAATTATAACTGTTACTATTTAAATAATATTTTTTTTTATAACACCCTGTAATAAAAAAATATCCGACTAAAAATAGGGTTGATAATTTGTTTTGATTTTTTATGTAAGCCTTTCTTTTGTTTATTTTGTTTTTAAAATGAGTTAAGTACTATACATTAATTAACTCATGGATTTAACATACCTAATCTAATACAGTCTGTACAAAACTGTTAAAAAAATCTATTTGAAAGGGATTAAATTATTTATAATTTATTGGGGAGTAGGTATCACTTATTTTTTAATAATTAAATTTATTTATTTTAAATTCTACAGATAGAGCTAGAACGCCTTAACACTGCCACAGACGAGATCAACAGGCTAGAAGTAGAGCTTGACGAAGCCCGGCTGGCGTTCAGACGGTTGTTGGCAGAAGGACACCTCCGGATCCAACAGCTAACGAAGAAACTTGGCACCAGCGTACATAAAGCCCGGCCTTACTATGAAGCACGATTTAGAGCTAGTATTGTGAGTATAACATAATTGGGGCAACTGTCACATCTCCCTTTACTTTAGCAAAAGGTCTAATTTTATTATAATTAGGATTTAAAGTCATATTTAAATCTAAAAACACCAGAATTTCCTATTCTATTCAATGTATTACTGCTGTCCATATTTGGAGATAGTATTATATCTGGTAATTCTTCTGTAATTTGTATTCTAATTATGATGAGTTAAAGACATCTGCGAAGCTAGGTACTCTTAAAACCATTATCCAAAGTTTAGAATATTTCCATCCTTCTCACAGAAACCGATATCTCAAAACTGCTTAAACGGGGTCATGGATTAGCCCTGCTTAAATGACTTGCTAATTTACTCTCAATCTTTCCAGACGTCCCAAGAACTCCAAACGGCCACAATCGCCTACGACAAAGCCAACAGCGCGCACTCGGCCGCGCGCGAAATGGTGTACCTGGCCGAGCAGGGGCTGGCGCGGCTTGCGGAAGGCTCGCAGGGCGGCCTCACGCTTGACCCCGCTTGGCAGGAGATGCTCAACCACGCCACGCACCGTGTCAACCAGGTAGCAGGGAGATAGGTGTTCTTAAAGCAGTGGTTCTTAACCGGTGGTCCGTGGACCACTGGTGGTCCCTGGAGGCATTCCAAATGGTCCACGAAGTGCCCTTGCACACCTTGGTCAAAACCACTTTCAACTGATTTTTGCAGTCAAACTGGTTTTGACCGATTATGAGGTGGTCCCTTACAAGACAAAAATTTGGTAAAATGGTCCCTCATGTCTTAAAGGTTAAGAACCACTGTCTTAAAGGCACCACCGAGCACCTACAGGGCGGACTCACGCTCGGACCCGCCTGCCAGGAGATGCTCAACCACGCCACGCACCGCTTCAACCAGGTAGCAGGGAGATAGGTGTTCTTAAAGGCATCACCGAGTACAAGTCGCTAGCATCACCGAGTACAGGTCGACTGCATTGCATTATTAAGTTCAGTTCGCTCGCATTATTTAGTACAGGTCGCTAGCGTGACCGAGTATAGGTCGGTTGCATCACTATTTACAGGTCGGTTGCATCACTATTTACAGGTCGGTCACATTATCAAGTACAGGTCGGTTGCATCATAGAGTACAGGGCGGTCACATCGCCGAGTACAGGTCGGTCGCATCACTAATTACAGGTCGGTCACATTATTAAGTACAGGTCGGTTGCATCACCGAGCCCAGGGCGGTCACATCACCGAGCACAGGTCGGTCACATCACCTAGTACAGGTCGGTCGCATCACTAATTACAGGTCAGTCACATTATCAAGTACAGGTCAGTCACAGTGTTAAATACATTTCGCTTGCATTATTAAGTACAGGTCGGTTGCATTATAGAGTACAGGTCGTTAGCATCACCGAGTGCAGGTCGGTCACATTAAAGACATCAATGAGAAGGGACTCTCTCAAATGAGATCTAGTACTTCGTCTCATTAACCAGGTAGCAGGGAGATAGGTGTTCTAAAGGCATCACCGAGCACCTACAGGGCGGCCTCACGCTCGACCCCGCCTGGCAGGAGATGCTCAACCACGCCACGCACCGCGTCAACCAGGTAGCAGGGAGATAGGTGTTCTTAAAGCAGTGGTTCTTAACCGGTCCGCGGACCACTGGTGGTCCCTGGAGGCATTCCAAATGGTCCACGAAGTGCCCTTGCACACCTTGGTCAAAACCACTTTCAACAGATTTTTGCAGTCAAACTGGTTTTGACCGATTATGAGGTGGTCCCTTACAAGACAGAAATTTGGTAAAATGGTCCCTCATGACTTAAAGGTTAAGAACCACTGTCTTAAAGGCACCACCGAGCACCTACAGGGAGGCCTCACGCTCGACCCCGCCTGGCAGGAGATGCTCAACCACGCCACGCACCGCGTCAACCAGGTAGCAGGGAGATAGGTGTTCTTAAGGCCTCAGCCTCGAATTTCGCGCGAGCGGCGGCGGCGCGGGAGCGGGGCGGGCAACGCAGACCCGTTCTCGAAACAAGCGGGCAGCTCGCGCGGCGCTTTAGCGGCGAAGTGTTGTGCTCGGGGTTGTGTTGTCGAGATATTTGTTTTTATTGGCAAACGAAATGCCTGAACAACGGCGACAATTTTATTTCGATTCAAATTTATTCCTAACGCTCGATTTATTGTGGGCAAAAGAAGGAGTGCGCTGCCCGCTCGTTGCCCGCTCCCGCGCCGCTGCCCGCTCCCGTGCCGCTGTTTTCGAGAACCGGTCTATTTGATTTTACGCATAAGATCCTGCCGCTCCCGCGCCGCTACCGCCGCCGCACCGCTGCCCGCTAAATTCGAGCCTGAGACCTAAAGGCATCACCGAGCACCTACAGGGCGGTCACATCACCGAGTACAGGTCGGTCGCATCACTAATTACAGGTGTCAGTCACATTATCAAGTACAGGTCAGACACATTATCAAGTACAGGTCAGACAAATTATCAAGTACAGGTCAGTCACATTATCAAGTACAGGTCAGTCACATTATCAAGTACAGGTCAGTCACATTATCAAGTACAGGTGTCAGTCACATTATTAAGTACAGGTCAGTCACATTATCAAGTACAGGTCAATCACATTATCAAGTACAGGTCAGTCACAGTATTAAGTACAGGTCGCTTGCATCACCGAGTGCAGATTGGTTACACTACGAGTATAGACATCAATGAGAAGGGACTTTCTCAAAATGAGATCTAGTATTTCGTCTCATTCGGCTTACGCATGACAGGAACGACCGGGTGTCCTTAAAACCGGCGGAGATTCTTCATTGCTAACTGATTAACACTACACAAATAAATTATATCCAACTATTAATCCGACAGTTAAATGAAAATATTTTTTATTTTGAAGGCATTTTAATGTGTTTTATTTAGAACTAGCTTTCCACCCGCGGATTCGCCCGCGTGGAATTTCGTTTGTTAAATTTTCCTGAATTTTCTTTGCTATAAACGTCACGGAGCCCGAGACCTTTCCAACGAATGCAAAACCGTGGAAATCGGTTCGTGCGTTCTGGAGTTATAGCTTCAGGAAGGAAAACCCGGCTTATTTTTTTTTTTAAATAAATATCTTTTTTAAATAAATATCTTTGGACATTTTACACTGCGCCTCTAGTCCCAAACTAAGCAAAGCTTGTACTATGGGTACTAGAAACATACTTAAATACTTTTTTTTTTAAATACATACATATTATACATAGAAAACACCCAGACCCGTCACAGAAATTAAAATTCATCATTTCAATTTCTGCCCGGCCGGGAATCGAACCCGGGACCTCTCGGCATAGTAGTCCGTTCTGAACCATTACACCAAACGGCCGAGAATTTACGATTGATGAATCAAATAATTTGTGCCCAGGCGGAGGCCGAGCGCGCCAACGCGACGGTGACGCAACGCACGCGCATGGCCGCGCACCGCGCCGCCTCCGCGCTCGTGAACCAGCTGCAGAACTCGCTCAAGAGGCACATCGCCAAGTCCAGGTCAGAACCGTTGATAAGCAGAAAACAGGATAGGTCCACTACACCTACGTTATAGCCAAGATGCAACTACTAGTCACTATGTCAAAATAAATAAAGATAATGTAGTAGTACTGACGAGTACAGGTCGCATCGCCTACAGGTCAGATAGATCAGTGAGTACAGGTCGCATCGCCTACAGGTCAGTTACATCGCTGAGTACAGGTCAGATAGATCAGTGAGTACAGGTCGGTTAGATCAGTGAGTACAGATCAGTTAGATCAGTGAGTACAGGTCAGTTAGATCAGTGAGTACAGGTCAATAGTATCACCGAGAACAGGTCGATCGCATCGCATAATACAGGTCAGTTACATCGCCAAGTACAGGTTGGTCGCAAACCAATAATAAACATTACCAGGCGGTTGCGGAACGCGCTCGTGAACCAGCTGCAGAACTCGCTCAAGTGGCACATCGCCAAGTCCAGGTCAGAACCGTTGATAGGCAGATAACAGAAGGATAGAACCCTCACTATTAGATAGGTTATACCGAGTAAGACAACCACTGAACAACCTTTATAAAGTCCGGTCGCCGAGCAGTTACAGTTTCGTCCAATGATTCCAAGCTACCCATCCTTATCGCTCGCGCGTAATTATATTGCTGTCGCGACTGTGTGACTGGCGGCCGCAGTGAGTGTGCGAGCGCGATAGCAATATAATTATAATTACGCGCGAGCGATAAGGATGGGTAACTTGGGGTCATTGGACGGGATTCTACGTGCTCACGGACCAGGCTTTAGTCACCATGTCAAAATAAATAAAGATAATGTAGTAGTACTGACGAGTACAGGTCGCATCGCCTACAGGTCAGTTTCATCGTTGAGTGCAAATCAGTCAGATCAGTGAGTACAGACATCACCGAAAACAGATCGGTCGCGTCACCATGTACCGGTCGATCGCAATTCTAAGTGCAGGTCGATCGCTTTACAGAGTACAAGCTGTGGTACAAGTCTGTTATAAGACGAGTCCTGATCAGCCGCTTCACAATATACAAACCAATTACATTACGGACTACAAGTCAATCGCGTCATCAAGTACAGATCGGTGTATCGCCGCGAACAGGTCGTTTGAATTACCAGGTACAGTTCAGTCGCTTCACCGAGTACAGGTCGGTCGCGTCACCGTGTAGTATACAGGGTAGTCGCGTCACCAAGTACAGGTCGGTCATATCATGTGCAGTTCATTCTCGTTACCGTGTACTATCTGGTCGCATTGCCAAGTGCTGTAATCGCTACGCCACCAAAGTTAACAATTTTAATGTTTTATGATTATGAAAAACCTCAAAATTTATTTTGTTGAAATGGAACGCGAATGTTTAAAATCTTATAATTTGAGCTATTTGCAAAATTAACTAAGCTGTTGTATTTTTAAAGCTTGCGAATTAATGAACACTGATTTTTCTATTCTGTAGAAATTTAGATACTGTATTAGTATTAATTTTCACTATGACACTAATATTTTATTACTTTTACCTTAAAGGTGCAAAAGTTATTTTTTGTTATTTCGTGCAAGCTGGCGCAAATATTTTTGAAACAAAAAGCTCTTCCAAAACTAATTTAAGTACACAAACCTTAAATCATAAAACCTGTAACTCTTCTTTGACTTCGGAGTAGTCTAGTATAAATTAGAAGTCGTAATAGCCATAAAAACGCTTTTTTAACGAGCGCTTTTTCTGCCTATGCTGTATAAACATGACAACATTCAACATTTTTTGTAGGCTTTTTTGTTGAATGTTGACATGTTTTTGTTGATTGTGTAGAGCAAAACACATGCTGGAGACCCGGCTTAAAAAATAACTTTTCCACCTGTACCGTGGGCACCGTAAGCTTGTCTAGTGGCACGTGTCTTTTCCGCAGGTCCGGCCGTACCGCTAGCACACGTTTGGTACATACATTGATTTTTCTAAGCATGCTCTGTTCTTTCACTAACTTATGTTTCTAACTGTATCTTTTTAGTTATATTCAACTAATAATTTAGTGTGATTAACCTCTGCATGTGTATAAATTGCTTACTTAATTAGTTGTATACTTGTTTGACTTACTTTTCACCAACTTATTTAGTTTTCTTGAATTATTCAGTGGGATATGGTGCCAGGGTGCTATGATATGAAGGTGAAGACTTAGAACGGTCAATAGAGAAAGATTCTGAAATATAGTAATTGATCTGTCTCTCGCCAAGTGGATAAATTATACAATAGAAAGACTATCGGATTTGATGTCTGTATAGTTGTATACCCCTTTACAGCTATAGTTTAATATCCAGTAGTATTTGACTTGACTTACTTGACTTATGGTCCTATGTCCCCTAGATGGGGCAGAGGGCGTCCACAACAGTCCTCCATCTCGTTCGGTCTTGAGCTTCTCACTTGATCTCGCTCCAGGTCTTGCCGATCTTCTTCGCCTCGTCCGCTACAGTGCGCCGCCAAGTTTGCCTAGATCGACCACGTCTTTTGTTGCGTTTTCCTTGGGGATTCCAATCCAGAGCCTGCTTAGGGATGTGATCGGGGTCCCTTCGGAGAGTGTGGCCAATCCAGTTCCACTTGCGGCGCTTGATCTGCTGGTCGATCGGAATTTCGTGGCAGCGTTCCAATAGCTCGACGTTGGAGATTTTCTCGGGCCAGTAGTATATTTAGTACCTTACAAATTACATTTTAAAAAATCTGTTACCTCAATAGCTTCGGCATACTTAATCATGAATTATTTGACATCTGGACCCTCAGCCGTGTGAAGGTTTTCAGACCAATAGTGTTTGGTTTTACATACTGTTTTCAAATTATTACCATGCCAAAGCCATGGGATGTGCCTGGGCTTCAAACTTTCCTCTATTGACCGGTCTCGTCCTCACCTTTTTTACATCCACTTCAATCAGCTCCAAACCTTCCAGGCCATACTTCGAAGAGAAGGCTCGCATTAACGCGGCCCTAGAGCACCAGAAGGCCCGCATCCAGACCTTGGAGGAGCAGGTGGCTGAAGCCAAGCAGCAGTATTCTTCAGCCCTCAGGAACCTTGAGAGGATATCCGATGAGATACACAGGCATCGGTCCAGGAGACAGTCCACTAGGAATGGTAAGAAGCGGGGAGTGGAGAATATAAAACTCTTAATCTTCTTTATAGACTGCTAATAGATTTATACAGACGTATCACTACATCTTTGGTAACTCCATCTTTTGTAAAGTTAGGTAAACATTTTGGTACGCATGGACTTAAAGATATGTTAAGACCTTTGAGGAAAAGAATGAAAGTTTGGACTAATTCATCATGTACAGTCAGCGTCAAATAGTTCGGTACACCCAAAGTAGCCAAAAAATCGCAAGACGTCTTTATTAAAATTGGAATAAGATCTAGGTGTCACGAACTACATATTTGACACTGACTATTACCACCACCATAAGATTGGACATTGGGCTGTGTGAGTTTACATCATTTAAAAAATGTATGACAATTTTAGTTTTTGAACGTTTCCCGCTAGGGGCGCTGTACAATCCGTCATACATTAATGTCATTTTTTGACACACTCGCTTTTGATATAAACTCGCACTTGGCCCTATGAAAACTTTAATTATTAGTTTTGCTACTTTTAATAAACGATATTGACGAAAGCTATGCAATAACTATCTGTATTTTGATTTTTATTCCAGTCGTATATCAATAATGTCCAATTCTCTTCTATTACTAACTATTCCTCCAGATATAGACCGTTCCACAATAACGGATACGGCGAGCGACACCAACACCACGGCCAGCGACAAACTAGAGGAAATCTGCGACCACAGCGCCGACGCGAACGTTCGCGAGTGGCTGCGGAGGACCGAACATTCGCGTCCGCGCTGCTTGCAAGACTCCGACACCTGGACTGAGATAGACCTGGATTATTCGAGCCCAGAAGAAGTAAGTAAATAGGTAGTGTTTTACTAGATTATAAGTCGACGTGACTTGCTTTGAAAGACTGCGAAGCGAACACCAGTATTCGCTGTCTGTAGGACTCTTACGACACGACTGAGTAAGACTTGGAGGGATTACTCTAGCACAGAAGAGGTAAGTCAGTCAATAGGTTCGTTCGTTTCAGCCGAAAGACGTCCACTGGACAAAAGCCTCCCTCAAGGATTTCCACGAACACCGATCTTGCGCCGCTCGCATCCAGGCACCTCCCGCGACCTTCACCAGATCGTCGGTCCACCTAGTGGTCAGTCAATAGATAGTGTCAATGAATATAGACTTTACTAAAGCTGTGGAGGAAGGCTGACTTTTCTGACACCTCGAATGAGATATACCTGGATTATTGCGAACTAAGACTGTGAACTTTAGTCTTTGGTGTCTGCAGCATTCTGCAGACACCTATGGGGCTACTCCGAAACGCTGTTCACGTAGTTTCAGGTCTATCTGTCACCGTCACTCATGTTGGCATTTCGCTTTGCGTGAGGGGGATGGCAACATTCAAAACTAACGTTTTTCGGAGTGACCCCGATGAACAGAGATAGACCTGGACTGCTCCAGCTCTAAAGAAGTACGACAATATTGTACTACAAATCACCAATGTACTACAAATGCAGTGCTCAGTCTATGTAAGACCAGTGGTTCCCATAAGTGTTCTGGGCTACAACTCATCTAATAAGAAGTTTCCAAACTCGGGACCCACCTATAGAAAATTTCGCCCGCTGCCCAGCGGTTGGATCGGTAGGGTGGTGTGTCGTTCTACAGGCAGGGCCCACTCAATGTTCGCTCGCGGCACACCACTGAGTCGCGACCCATAGTTTAGGAAACCCTGAACTAGACTACTTCATCTTTTATATCTACTTCGACAGTCTATTAAACTTACCTCTTAATCCGCAGGTGAGCTTCGAAAAATGCTCGTTCCGTCCGCGCTCCTCCCCAGAAAAGTCCCTACCGCCCAGCCCGCCGGAATCCAAAGTGTCGGCGGCGTCTCCCCGGCGCATCATCCGCGGGCGCGGCGCGGCGCTGGCGGAGCTGGAGCGCGGCCGCCGCCCGAGCCTCGACGCGCTGCTGCACGACACCGGCGAGAAGGTCAAGGATCTGTTCCAAGGTCAGGAGATGGTAGCCATCTTTTGTTTTTTCCCACAGGTTTCAGTGTACTATTCAGTGCTCTAGAGCAGAAGCTCAGAGAGAGAGATCAGGACTAGTTTACTGCTGCATGACACCAGGCAGAAAATCAAGATATTCCAAGGTCAGCAGCTTGTAGCTGTCCTTTGTTTTTTTTTCCACAGGTTTCAATATAGTATTTCCAGAGCAGAAGCTCAGAAAAGAGAGGGAAAGAGGGAGAGAGACAGGACTAGGTCGCTCTGCTGCATGACACCAGGGAAAAAGTCAAGGAGATGTTCCAAACTCAGAAGGTTTCTTAGTAGCTTCTTCTTTCAGAGCTGTAGATCAACTACATTGAAGACATTAAGAAGATTAGAGCCTGAATAATGATACTGGGAAGCTCAAAAAGATGTTCCAAGGTCAGGAACTGATCAATAAGATTCTTTATTACCACACTCTCCAAGATAATGTCTCAGAGAAGTTAGGAAGAGAGATCAAAGAGAGAAATCCTGATTTAAAAAGAGGACCTCAAGAACATCAGAGCTCATCGTGTTCCTTTTAGTGACTTCTCTATCTCCATCTGACTGCGTTGATCCTGAAAAGACTGTAGGAAAGTTACAGCTCGAAGAAAATTGCATTAGATCACTAATGAGTCTCTAGAAGCGTTCGTTATGCCCACGCTCCTCCCCGGAAAAGTCTTTACCGCCCAGCTCGCCAGAATCAAATCTTGGACTTCAAGAACATCAGAGCTCATCATGTTTCTTATAGTGACTTCTCGATCTGACTGTTGATCCTGAGAAGACTTCAGCTTGAGGAAAATTGCATCAGATCACAAATGAGCCTCGAGAAAAGCTCGTTCCTTCCGTGGTCCTCACTGGGCAAGTCCCCGTCACTAAGTCAAAAGTGTCGGCGGCGTCTCCCCGGCGCATCATCCGTGACTTCTCATATGATTTCGTTGATTCTGACAAAGAAGAAGACTTCAAAAATGTAAGAGCTTGTGAACAGCTCCTTTAGATCACATGTGATCTGGAAGTGCTCATTCCGTCCGTGCTCCTCACTGGGCATCCAAAGTGTCGGCGGCGTCTCCCCGGCGCATCATCCGCGGGCGCGGCGCGGCGCTGGCGGAGCTGGAGCGCGGCCGCCGCCCGAGCCTCGACGCGCTGCTGCACGACACCGGCGAGAAGGTCAAGGATCTGTTCCAAGGTCAGGAGATGGTAGCTGTCTTTAGTTTTTTCCACAGGTTTCAATTTAGTGTTCCCAGAGAGTTTCGTCCAGTCAGTAAAGCACAAAGGAGAGCTCAAAGAGAGAAAGAGAGAGAGAGAAATCAGGACTAGGTCGCATGATACTTAGGAGAAAGTCAAAGAGATGCTCTAAAGTCACGAGGTTTCTTAGTAGCTTCATCTTTCAGAGCTGCATTGAAGACTTCAAGAATATTACAGCTTAAATAAATGATACTGGAAAGGTCAAATGATACTGGGAAGGTCAGAAAGGTGTCCAAAGGTCAGATGATCAATAAGATTTTTTTTACCACACGCTCCAGGGTAGCGTTCTCAGAGAAGCTAGGAAGAGAGATCAAAGAGAGAAATCTTGATTTAAAAAGTGGACCTCAAGAACATCAGAGCTCATCATGTTGCTTATAGTGACTTCTCGATCTGACTTTGTTGATCCTGAGAAGACTTTAGCTCGAAGAAAATTGCATATCAGATCATAAATGAGCCTCGAGAAAAGCTCGTTCCTTCCGTGATCCTCACTGGGCAAGTCCCCGTCACTAAGTCAAAAGTGTCGGCGGCGTCTCCCCGGCGCATCATCCGTGACTTCTCATATGATTTCGTTGATTCTGACAAAGAAGAAGACTTCAAAAATGTAAGAGCTTGTGAACAGCTCCTCTAGATCACATGTGATCTGGAAGTGCTCATTCCGTCCGTGCTCCTCACTGGGCATCCAAAGTGTCGGCGGCGTCTCCCCGGCGCATCATCCGCGGGCGCGGCGCGGCGCTGGCGGAGCTGGAGCGCGGCCGCCGCCCGAGCCTCGACGCGCTGCTGCACGACACCGGCGAGAAGGTCAAGGATCTGTTCCAAGGTCAGGAGATCAATATAGGTCCTTTCTTTACCACAGGTCCCAAGTTAGCGTTCGAGAAAAGAAGCTGAGAAACGGCGGAGAGATGAGAGAGATTACTGTTTTAGATCCTGATAAAAAGAGGACATCTAATCCTAAACAGAGGCTCAGGAAGTCAGGACCTCTTCATTCACAAGATCGAGATAAAAAAGGACTCTTAGAAAAACAGAGAAGATAGTTCTGCTAGATGAAGATAAAAAAGAAAATTAGAGCTTGATACTGAGAAGAAAATCAAGGAGCTGATCCACGCTATTAGTTTTTTTTTTTTACCACCGATCCCAGTGTGGCTTTTCCTCTATGGAAACTTTACGCCGCCTTTAGGACGCCCTTGTCGGAACCTGATAAAATGGAGGGCTTCAAAAAACTTTTGAGGACAACCTCACTAGAACACTGAGCTGAATGGCACTGATATTCCAAGGTCAACTGATCGTCATTTGTTGCTGAAGACATCGAGAGAACCAGAGCTTCAGAGCAACTCCTTTACTAGCCTCGAGAATTGTTACTTCTAACCGTGGTCCTCTCTGGGCAAGTTCCCTGCCGTTGTAAAGACCCCTGTGGCATCCCTCTAAGTTGTTCGTTCCGTCCGTGCTCCTCACTGGGCATCCAAAGTGTCGGCGGCGTCTCCCCGGCGCAACATCCGCGGGCGCGGCGCGGCGCTGGCGGAGCTGGAGCGCGGCCGCCGCCCGAGCCTCGACGCGCTGCTGCACGACACCGGCGAGAAGGTCAAGGATCTGTTCCAAGGTCAGCAGCTGGTAGCTATATACCTTATGTCCCAGTGTAGATTCTCCGAGGCAAGATGATAAAAAACCAAGAATCTCAGTTTCTAGGCTATTTCGCTCTACTGCACGACACTGGGGAGAAGGTCAAGGAGATGTTCCAAGGTCAAGAGATAGTAGCCATCTTTTGTTTTTTTCCCACAGGTTTCAGTGTAGTGTTCTCAGAGCAGAAGCTCAGAGGAGAGCTCAAAGAGAGAAAGAGAGAGAAAGAAATCAGGACTAGATCGCATGATACCAGGGAAAAAGTCAAGGAGATGTTCCAAAGTCAGAAGGTTTCTTAGTAGCTTCATCTTTCAGAGCTGTAGATCAACTACATTGAGGACATCAAGAAGATTAGAGCCTGAATAAATGATACTGGGAAGGTCAAAAAGAGGTTCCAAGCTGAACAATAGTTTTTACCACTCGCTCCAAGATAGCGTTCTCAGAGAAGTTAGGAAGAGAGGTATTCTTCTAGCTAGAGTGGCACATGACATGCAGCGCAGTATTTTATAGAATATCGAAGGCGACAGCTGCTAGTTCATAGACTGACATGCCATTCATCAACGTTACGAAGTTGGAGTAAGCTGCGTTGCGTTGGGACATCAGACCGCTCATGTGACACTCAATGCGTTGAGATTATTACACTTCAACGACGCGGTGCTCCGTAAAGACCCCTGTGGCATCCCTCTAAGTTGTTCGTCCGCTCAGCCCGCCGGAATCCAAAGTGTCAGCGGCGTCACCCCGGCGCATCATCCGTGACTTCTCATATGATTTCGTTGATCCTGATAATAAAAAGACTTCAAAAAAGTATGAGCTTGTGAACAGCTCCTTTAGATCACATGTGATCTGGAAGTGCTCATTCCGTCCGTGCTCCTCACTGGGCATCCAAAGTGTCGGCGGCGTCTCCCCGGCGCATCATCCGCGGGCGCGGCGCGGCGCTGGCGGAGCTGGAGCGCGGCCGCCGCCCGAGCCTCGACGCGCTGCTGCACGACACCGGCGAGAAGGTCAAGGATCTGTTCCAAGGTCAGGAGATGGTTTATGTTAGTTTCTTTACCACAGGTCCCAGGGTAGTGTTCTAGAAGAAAAGTTCTTGGAAGCGAATCTCAGGAGAAAACACAGAGAGAAACTTCTTTAGATCCTGAGAACATAAAATTTTAAGAAGGACAATTTCTCTAGTTCGCGCTATACGACACTGGGGAGAAGATCAAGAAGACGTTCCAAGGTCAGCAGCTGATAGCCTTCTTTTGTTTTTTTCCACAGGTTTCCGTGTAGTGTTCTCACAGGAGAGATCAAAGAGAGAGAGAGATCCTCATAGGAACATCAGTTTCAGGACTAGGTCGCTCTGCTGCATGACACCAGGGAGAAAGTTAAGGAGATGCTCTAAAGTCAGGAGGTTTCTTAGTAGCTTCACCTTTTAGAGCTACAGATCAACTTCGCCGCTCGAGTCTCGACGCGCTGCTGCACGACACTGGCGAGAAGGTCAAGGAGATGTTCCAAGGTCAGCTGCTGGTTATAAGATGTGTGTCTTCACAGGTCGCAGTGTACTGTTCTCAGAGCAGAAGCTCATAGGAAAGATCAAAGAAAGAGATCAAAACAAGGTCATTCAACTGCACGACACCGGCGAGAAGGTCAAGGAGATGTTCCAAGGTCAGCAGCTGGTAGCCATCTTTTGTTTTTTTCCACAGGTTTCAATATAGTATTCCCAGAGCAGAAGCTCATAGGAAAGATCAAAGAAAGAGATCAAGACAAGGTCGCTCAACTGCACGACACTGGGGAGAAAGTCAAGGAGATGTCTCAAGGTCAGGAAGTTTCTTAGTAGCTTCACCTTTCAGAGACAAATAGACATTAGAGCTTGAATAAACGATACTGGAATCAAATGGCTCAAAAAGATGATCCAAGGTCAGAAGCTGATCAATAAGAATCTTTTTACACCACAGGCCTCAGGGTAGTGTTCTCAGAAAAAATCCTGGACTTCAAGAACATCAAAGCTCATCATGTTGCTTATAGTGACTTCTCGATCTGACTTTGTTGATCCTGAGAAGACTTTAGCTCGAGGACAATTGCATTAGATCACAAATGAGCCTCTAGAAGTACTCGTTTTGCCCACGCTCCTCCCCGGAAAAGTCCTTGCCGCCCAGCCCGCCGGAATCCAAAGTGTCGGCGGCGTCTCCCCGGCGCATCATCCGCGGGCGCGGCGCGGCGCTGGCGGAGCTGGAGCGCGGCCGCCGCCCGAGCCTCGACGCGCTGCTGCACGACACCGGCGAGAAGGTCAAGGAGATGTTCCAAGGTCAGCAGATGGTTTCCGTTGGTTTCTTTACCACAGGTCCCAGTGTAGATTCTTATAGGCAAGATTAGAACAAGATCATCAGTGTTTGAGGACTAATCCTTCTGCTGCATGACCCTGGGGAGAAGATCAAGGAGATATTCCAAGGTCAGGAGATCAATATAGGTCCTTTCTTTACCACAGGTCCCAAGTTAGCGTTCGAGAAATGAAGCTGAGAAACAGCGGAGAGATGAGAGAGATACTTTTTTAGATCCTGATAAAAAGAGGACATCATTCACAAGATGAAGATAGAAAGAGGACTTTTAGAAAAACAGAGAAGAGAAGATAGTTCCTCTAGATGAAGATAAAAAAGAAAATAAGAAAATTAGAGCTTGATACTGGGGAGAAGGTCAAGGAGGAGCTGATCAACGGTCCCAGTGTAGATTCTCCTCTATGAGAACTCTAGGACGACCTTGTTGGATCCTGAGAATATGGAGGGCTTCAAGAAACTTTTGAGGACAACCTCACTAGAACACTGAGCTGAATGGCACTGATATTCCAAGGTCAACTGATCGTCATTTGTTTCTGAAGACATCGAGAGAATCAGAGCTTCAGGGCAACTCCTTTACTAGCCTCGAGAATTGTTTCTTCCGTCCGCTCTCCTCTCTGGGCAAGTTCCCTGCCGCTGTAAAGACCCCTGTGGCATCCCTCTAAGTTGTTCGTTCCGCTCGCGCTCCCCGCCGCCCAGCCCGCCGGAATCCAAAGTGTCGGCGGCGTCTCCCCGGCGCATCATCCGCGGGCGCGGCGCGGCGCTGGCGGAGCTGGAGCGCGGCCGCCGCCCGAGCCTCGACGCGCTGCTGCACGACACCGGCGAGAAGGTCAAGGATCTGTTCCAAGGTCAGCAGCTGGTTTATGTTAGTTTCTTTACCACAGGTCCCAGGGTAGTGTTCTAGAAGAAAAGTTCTTGGAAGCGAATCTCAGGAGAAAACACAGAGAGAAACTTCTTTAGATCCTGAGAACATAAAATTTTAAGAAGGACAATTTCTCTAGTTCGCGCTATACGACACTGGGGAGAAGATCAAGAAGACGTTCCAAGGTCAGCAGCTGATAGCCTTCTTTTGTTTTTTTCCACAGGTTTCCGTGTAGTGTTCTCACAGGAGAGATCAAAGAGAGAGAGAGAGATCCTCATAGGAACATCAGTTTCAGGACTAGGTCGCTCTGCTGCATGACACCAGGGAGAAAGTTAAGGAGATGCTCTAAAGTCAGGAGGTTTCTTAGTAGCTTCACCTTTTAGAGCTACAGATCAACTTCGCCGCTCGAGTCTCGACGCGCTGCTGCACGACACCGGCGAGAAGGTCAAGGAGATGTTCCAAGGTCAGCTGCTGATAGTTATATAGGTACCTTATGTCCCAGTGCAGATTCTCCGAGGCAAGATGATAAAAAACCAAGAATATCTCAGTTTCTAGGCTATTTCGCTCTGCTGCATGACACTGGCGAGAAGGTCAAGGAGATGTTCCAAGGTCAGCAGATGGTTATATGATGTGTGTCTTCACAGGTCGCAGTGTACTGTTCTCAGAGCAGAAGCTCATAGGAAAGATCAAAGAAAGAGATCAAGACAAGGTCGCTCAACTGGGGAGAAGGTCAAGGAGATGTTCCAAGGTCAGGAGATGGTAGCTGTCTTTAGTTTTTTCCACAGGTTTCAATTTAGTGTTCCCAGAGAGTTTCGTCCAGTCAGTAAAGCACAAAGGAGAGCTCAAAGAGAGAAAGAGAGAGAGAGAGAAATCAGGACTAGGTCGCATGATACTTGGGAGAAAGTCAAAGGGATGCTCTAAAGTCAGGAGGTTTCTTAGTAGCTTTATCTTTCAGAGCTGTAGATCAACTGCGTTGAGGACATCAAGAAGATTAGAGCCTGAATAAATGATACTGGGAAGCTCATAAAGATGTTCCAAGGTCCTGACCTTGACCTTTGATCAGCTCCTGAGCTGATCAATAAGATTCTTTATTACCACACTCCCCAAGATAGTGTCTCAGAGAAGTTAGGAAGAGAGATCAAAGAGAGAAATCCTGATTTAAAAAGAGGTCCTAAAGAACATCAGAGCTCATCGTGTTCCTTTTAGTGACTTCTCCATCTCCATCTGCCTGCGTTGATCCTGAGAAGACTGTAGGAAAGTTACAGCTCGAAGAAAATTGCATTAGATCACAAATGAGGCTATAAGTGCTCATTCCGTCCGTACTCTTCACTGGGCAAGTCCTTACCGCCCAGCCCGCCAGAATCAAATCTTGGACTTCAAGAACATCAGAGCTCATCATGTTGCTTATAGTGACTTCTCGATCTGACTGTTGATCCTGAGAAGACTTCAGCTTGAGGAAAATTGCATTAGATCACAAATGAGCCTCGAGAAAAGCTCGTTCTATCCGTGGTCCTCACTGGGCAAGTCCCCGTCACTAAGTCAAAAGTGTCTGCGGCGTCTCCCCGGCGCATCATCCGTGACTTCTCATATGATTTCGTTGATTCTGACAAAGAAGAAGACTTCAAAAATGTAAGAGCTTGTGAACAGCTCCTTTAGATCACATGTGATCTGGAAGTGCTCATTCCGTCCGTGCTCCTCACTGGGCATCCAAAGTGTCGGCGGCGTCTCCCCGGCGCATCATCCGCGGGCGCGGCGCGGCGCTGGCGGAGCTGGAGCGCGGCCGCCGCCCGAGCCTCGACGCGCTGCTGCACGACACCGGCGAGAAGGTCAAGGATCTGTTCCAAGGTCAGCAGCTGGTTTATGTTAGTTTCTTTACCACAGGTCCCAGGGTAGTGTTCTAGAAGAAAAGTTCTTGGAAGCGAATCTCAGGAGAAAACACAGAGAGAAACTTCTTTAGATCCTGAGAACATAAAATTTTAAGAAGGACAATTTCTCTAGTTCGCGCTATACGACACTGGGGAGAAGATCAAGAAGACGTTCCAAGGTCAGCAGCTGATAGCCTTCTTTTGTTTTTTTCCACAGGTTTCCGTGTAGTGTTCTCACAGGAGAGATCAAAGAGAGAGAGAGAGATCCTCATAGGAACATCAGTTTCAGGACTAGGTCGCTCTGCTGCATGACACCAGGGAGAAAGTTAAGGAGATGCTCTAAAGTCAGGAGGTTTCTTAGTAGCTTCACCTTTTAGAGCTACAGATCAACTTCGCCGCTCGAGTCTCGACGCGCTGCTGCACGACACCGGCGAGAAGGTCAAGGAGATGTTCCAAGGTCAGCTGCTGATAGTTATATAGGTACCTTATGTCCCAGTGCAGATTCTCCGAGGCAAGATGATAAAAAACCAAGAATATCTCAGTTTCTAGGCTATTTCGCTCTGCTGCATGACACTGGCGAGAAGGTCAAGGAGATGTTCCAAGGTCAGCAGATGGTTATATGATGTGTGTCTTCACAGGTCGCAGTGTACTGTTCTCAGAGCAGAAGCTCATAGGAAAGATCAAAGAAAGAGATCAAGACAAGGTCGCTCAACTGGGGAGAAGGTCAAGGAGATGTTCCAAGGTCAGGAGATGGTAGCTGTCTTTAGTTTTTTCCACAGGTTTCAATTTAGTGTTCCCAGAGAGTTTCGTCCAGTCAGTAAAGCACAAAGGAGAGCTCAAAGAGAGAAAGAGAGAGAGAGAGAAATCAGGACTAGGTCGCATGATACTTGGGAGAAAGTCAAAGGGATGCTCTAAAGTCAGGAGGTTTCTTAGTAGCTTTATCTTTCAGAGCTGTAGATCAACTGCGTTGAGGACATCAAGAAGATTAGAGCCTGAATAAATGATACTGGGAAGCTCATAAAGATGTTCCAAGGTCCTGACCTTGACCTTTGATCAGCTCCTGAGCTGATCAATAAGATTCTTTATTACCACACTCCCCAAGATAGTGTCTCAGAGAAGTTAGGAAGAGAGATCAAAGAGAGAAATCCTGATTTAAAAAGAGGTCCTAAAGAACATCAGAGCTCATCGTGTTCCTTTTAGTGACTTCTCCATCTCCATCTGCCTGCGTTGATCCTGAGAAGACTGTAGGAAAGTTACAGCTCGAAGAAAATTGCATTAGATCACAAATGAGGCTATAAGTGCTCATTCCGTCCGTACTCTTCACTGGGCAAGTCCTTACCGCCCAGCCCGCCAGAATCAAATCTTGGACTTCAAGAACATCAGAGCTCATCATGTTGCTTATAGTGACTTCTCGATCTGACTGTTGATCCTGAGAAGACTTCAGCTTGAGGAAAATTGCATTAGATCACAAATGAGCCTCGAGAAAAGCTCGTTCTATCCGTGGTCCTCACTGGGCAAGTCCCCGTCACTAAGTCAAAAGTGTCTGCGGCGTCTCCCCGGCGCATCATCCGTGACTTCTCATATGATTTCGTTGATTCTGACAAAGAAGAAGACTTCAAAAATGTAAGAGCTTGTGAACAGCTCCTTTAGATCACATGTGATCTGGAAGTGCTCATTCCGTCCGTGCTCCTCACTGGGCATCCAAAGTGTCGGCGGCGTCTCCCCGGCGCATCATCCGCGGGCGCGGCGCGGCGCTGGCGGAGCTGGAGCGCGGCCGCCGCCCGAGCCTCGACGCGCTGCTGCACGACACCGGCGAGAAGGTCAAGGATCTGTTCCAAGGTCAGCAGCTGGTTTATGTTAGTTTCTTTACCACAGGTCCCAGGGTAGTGTTCTAGAAGAAAAGTTCTTGGAAGCGAATCTCAGGAGAAAACACAGAGAGAAACTTCTTTAGATCCTGAGAACATAAAATTTTAAGAAGGACAATTTCTCTAGTTCGCGCTATACGACACTGGGGAGAAGATCAAGAAGACGTTCCAAGG